>NW_026712919.1:0-320558 GCF_030625045.1 Achroia grisella
AGAAGACACAATCCAGTCACCTTTGAGTTATACATATATATTTTGATTGTCGCGGATTCGATTTCTAGCATGGTGCTTACATTTGTATAAATGAGTGTTTGTTTGTATGGCCTGTGTTTATTCTATGTAAATTATGAATATATTTATTAAAAAAATGTATTTCTATAAGTTGTCTACTGTTATCCATAACATAAGCTTTACTTAGCTTGAGGTTAGATAAAATTCAGTGAATTGTCTAGGTTTATTATGATTATTATGTGTCTGATAATCAAATATATTCTCTAATTTATCCACAGTCCATCGTATTTGTCGTATCAGTCTATAGTCAATTGTTCTGTCTGTCGTAGTTATGTGTTTTAGACTGCTTGCTGGCCGCTTGGGTCAGCCAAGCAGTCTGACTAAGAAGCTGCAATAGTTGTTGAATAAATAAATATGTATAAAAATCTATCGGTCACATGCAATTACGCTGAATTTTTTTTAAACTAAAGCCTATGTTCTGCCACATATAGGCTATACTATACATTTATATCTAAAAATATATTACATTCTATTCAGGCAATCGTGAAAAGATAACAAACATACACTTTGGCGTTTATACTATGAAAATGGTTATTAAAATTAATTAGTTTTGCCTGCACAACGCTCCCTATTAGATGGTTTATAGAAAAGAATATCTTAAATTACATGGGTAATTTACCTATAGCCTATTCAGCCGACGTACCATCATGCAAACCTCATAAGTCTTCCCCGAACAATGCTGTTGGACGAAGACTTATGAATTAGGTATGATAGATGCTTTCATCCTACGTAGCTTCGAGTTTTTCCAAGAATTATGTGAAAAAGAGAAAAGTTAAATAATTATTATTATACAATTTTTCTTTATTGAGTTTCATTTATCAATGTTTATCATTTACATTATTATTATTATGTATATACTCGGAAGTATGATTTAATTTTGGTTACAATTTTTGTATGTTTATTACTTATATGAGTGTGTTTGTTTGTATTTGCCTGAAAGTTTTATACATATTCATATTCTGTGTGCGTTTACAAAAAAAAACAACTGTTTATATCGTTGTCTATTACCCATTCTGATTGTATTAGTCAGAGTCTTTTATATTTATATTAAGGAGGTATGCATGTACAAAAAAAAGATTAATACAAACAATACAAGTTCTACTTACTTTTGAAATAGATAGCAAATTTTCGTTATAGGTTTAATATCTTTAATATATTAACTTCTAATTATATCTTTAACTTGATATCGGCAAAAGAAACTTCTAAGGGTCTAACTTTGGGCGCATAATGTAAAACAGCGAATAGCTCCGACCAATTTTAATAAGTTATTTTATAAATAGACTGCATAATATAATTAAACTTTAAATTATATTTATCCATTTTTTTTTTTTGTAAGTAGACATGATCACTGATAAGCTCATATGCCACCCGATGAAATTTGGAAACCTTAGCCTACACATTTAACAACACCACTTAATTATTAATTTCAGTTTACATAAAACTCTATTTATTTATATTAATACTTTACTTAATACATGATTATTTTAGTTTATAACTAATAGAATTGTTTAACTTTCGACAAGCTTTTGAGTTTGAAAACATCTAATCTCTAAAATTTATAGTAAAGATCTGATAATTTATTGAATTATTACTATATTAAAACCATTGTAATATATGTATGTAAGTTATAATTTTGGAAATCAAACATTCATAAGATCAATAATTTGTTCAAAAGTACCTGGTATATAATATATCCTGAGAAAATAAACTCTTCACTTCACACGGTTCTTTCACAAAACAATTGAACAATTGGACACTGTGAATTATAAATAATTTGTCAGTTTGACTAGTCTCTTCCAGTGTTGGACACTAACTGATACAAATGAAGCTTCAATCATATGTATTGAACAGGACAAGTGAAGACAGGTGTTAAAGTATTACTAATGATACCACTACCTGAGCATACAATAGTTAACAATTGTTAATGCATTTCGAACTTTAATAACAGTGATAACAAGCTCCGAAATATGTCCTTGTAATTTGATGATTGTTAGCAAAAGGGTCCGTTTGCTAGCATTTTGTTTGTAATGAGGGTTTTTCGACAGTAAAAATATTAATGGCCAATAAAAGTTGGACGTATATCTATTATCGAGAGAGATAAGTTTTTATAGGCGTGTTCTTTTTAATGTCTTCGGTTTTACCGTGGTCTCTGGGAAATTGTCACGTTGGATTTTAATAACAGTTCCGTCATCACCGTTATTAGTGTTTTCCCTTCGTTCCCACCGCTGGGCATGACAGTCTACTAAGTAAAAAAAGGATGTCATTGAAATCATTAAAATCTGTTCATTTTTGGAGGATTAATTATATAACATACATATGTAATAAATAATAATCTTTTTGATAAAGGAAACAAAACACAAAGCTTGCTATTTTTAATAATATAATTTTATTTGAATTTTCTTTTTAATATATAATACATTTTAGACAAAAATTATCGTCATAATACTCTATAAAAGTATATTTAACGAATATACATTTTATGCTTGTGTAAACTGTCTAAATTTATTCCAGAATATTCTATATTTCTGATTTAAATTAATTTCTGTTATAGGTATGTAAAGTACTTAGTATCAATAAATACCAAATTCCAACAATAAGCATTTGCAAAAATTCATTAGTAATATTCGTTAATGTCGGTAATACTTAATTAATTGCTAGAACAATGACGTAGCGTTAAATTAAGTCGATGTAATTAACAAAACTTTGTCATATTATACGACAAAATTATAAATCTCCCTCTTATTGTTACTTAAATACCTCAGAATATGCTTCTGAACTTATCCAATTATAACTTTACATTCAGTTAAATTTATATAAAATTTTAATACGATAATGTATCTTGTGTTATATTAGAATTAAACTAATGTGAATTGAATTGTAAGAAGTCTATTTTATTACATACATACGTATTTTATTACAGGAAATTCGAATAAAAGGTATTTATTCGGCGGTGCCCTCAGATATAAACCGTATCTGTATGCGTCTGGCGGGAGTTGGCCTTTAGTCGCTCCGTAAGTCCTTCCAAATTCCATTCCTCGAATTGTTTCAGCGATTTATTACCTATGTTTTCATCACCGGAGAATCAGTCAAAAAAGATAATTTAACTCATGAGTTTTTAACCACATGTCGACACGATGAACCATTAGGCCATGGCGCCTATTATAGGTATATAACATTATAACATTATTGGTATTATAATTTGAAGTAATAAGTTGCCAAATGTCACAGTATGCTAGTTCCGGTGAATATCTCATTTTTATATTTCCAGTACCACCATTTACTTCAAAGTTTGGCAAATATCGCTCCATTCGCGGTGGTAACTTTTAACAAAAGAGTTGTGAAAGTTTCCAAACTTAGGAAGTAGCGGTCGAATGGCATAGCAAGGAATGGCAACTTTTAATATTAACCTTTTGACAGTTATTACAATGATAATATAGTAACAACAGAATTTAAATGGATCCAAAATTATATTCACATTCATTTCAGGTCCAGGCAGAAGAAGACGTCCATATGGCAGGAAAACGAAGACAGTCTCGTGGGAAATAGAGACAATAACTTCGTTTAGGAGTAATTTTCCAGAACTGTTCTTAACGGGTGTATAAATAATATTTTAATATAGAAAAAGCGGAGCACAATGTCTAATCGCCATGACATGTTCGCTTTATTAGTTAAGCAGTTATAATTTTTTTTAGGAACGCCAGTATATTGACGGGAATTTGGGTAATAGGTGATTTGACCGATAGATTAAAAGTATCTAAAGTCTATCAGTCAAGCCTAACCATTTATATAAATTAATAATTATTATAATTGAAAATATATACAAATATAACGTTTGGCGTGACATATTCCTTACATTTTTTTATATCATTGGAATGACAAAGAAACTGGCCTAGGCGGCCAGCTTCTTTCTTTTCTTTCTTCCTGATGATAAGTAAGTACAGTAATATTTCATTTTTCATATTCTTATCCTGCTAAGGATTCTAATCAGTCATATATTTAATTCAAGAATAAAATAAGCACGAACGTACGATACGAGTTTATTTTTAGCTAATTTGGGATTTGGGAAATCTTCTCAGTTTCACACGGCGCAATCTCGAATAAATTATTTTCCGGTACGCGTACGTATATGCATGAGTTTGTTCAGATTAACAAAGTTTTCAATCTCACGGGACTCCTGTTAAATCTGCTAATATAGTTAGTGAAATATTTTCACATTGAACTTTGATAGAACTCTTGTAAAAAATAATTAATGTGTTTAATTTTAAATAAGGTTGGCGGTTGGAGGTGTATCGTAATAAAATGGATGAATTGAGTGACCGATACTATACATAACAGGAAAGTAAACTTAGATATGATGGACAATAGGGATCAGTGGAAGAAAATGACATGCTGCGTCGACCTCAAATAATGATTTGAAGGCGATGATGATGATAAAGTTTAAAGGCTATAGGCATTCATTACTGTCGATGGTGATAGGTAAGAAAATTACAGCGCACAATAAAATTTAATCTGATTTGGGACTCTATATATGTCTAGTGATGTGCTGTCACATATGTTCTATACGATTGGGTACCACTACATATTTACAAGACATATGTTTTAAATTATAGAAATAAGTTTTTAACACTTTTTCGTTCAATAGGCCTACGGTTTTTAAATCTATTTCAAATTGTTAGTTTCATTATAACTTTTGGAAATGTAGTAGTTACTGTACAGTTTTATAGCAATAATAGTATGTATTTCAAAAACTATTATTGTTACTGTGATTGGGAGACGTGAAATTACATAGAATGCCAACGCATGACAGTTGCCACGAGCGTCATATGATGACGTGACATCTATGGCGTTTATCAACTTCGACTACATATGTCACGATTGCCACTTTAGATTAGGGTTGCGCCAACTCCGTTTCAATTAATTCAGCATTTCAATTACATAAACAAATACCAAGAAGTAGTAGACGAACAATAAAATGTTTTATTAATAAATAAATACTATAAAAATAATTGATTCTCATAAAATCTAAAATATTAAGATATTCCCTATTATTTTCGCCGTGTCATTTTTATTTCTAACGTTTATATTTTTTATTGTATAGCATTGGAATCTGTTTGATCATAATCAACCCTCTCTCAATATTCATGGCACTCGCCGTTATGTAAAACAAAGCATAAATCCAAAATATACGGCCACTCTTTCACGTACAAAACAAATATTTGGGTATGTTGGCGGTACCGCATAAAAATGACGCATGACTCGCCCGCCGTTTGCCGAATCTGTACCAAATTGGGTAATTTTTCCCAAAGTTTAATCCTGTTTAAATATTAAGGGATTAAAGAATTATATTTACTGATATTTACCGACCGTACGTTAAAATATTACATATAATTTGAAACGAGCGCAGTTTTATTCATTATAATAATATTCAGAATATTTGTAGGTTAAAACTGAAATGACAGATAGATAAATAAATATAATTTTATAATATATTTGATGAGAATTTGAAATAATAATAAATAAAGTGCCAGTAGTTCGGGTGCACTGCTCGAAAATGGTGGAGAATTAAATTTCTTGAAAGGCGACCAGAAGTAAATGCACTTTTGAAATGATATAGCACATGACAACATAAAAGTTAAAAGTAGCTTAAAGATGTAGATGACCCTGAAAGGAGGATATTAATAGTATACATAATATGACAGGCATATTTGGCTGTGTTAAAAATAGGTAACATAGATAAGTATTATAATATGTCTAGACGAAAATATAGAAACTTTACAGCTAAAAAAATTGTATTCAAATATTCAGAAAAGGCCAAAAAATGCCTACAGCACAGCTATATCAAATTGAAATTCCATTACAATATTTTCAACAATTCGTAGTGATTGAATGCCTATCTACTCCCGCCGACCGGGAACCTTTTTTTGATTGAAAACATTTAGTAATTTGTTTTCTCCAAATCCGATTTGTCTCTAATGTTTTCTCATTTTGCTAAAAGAAAAATATTTTTCCATCCACGCGAATATACAATGTTATTTATGCGCCATAGAGAACATTTCTATCATCAACATCGTAACATGTTCTGTGCAATGTGCTGTGAAATTTACGAAAGAAAGTTTTATTGGGTCCCAGTCTAACGGAGCGAAACCAGATATTTTTATTCGCTGCCTACGCTTTTTATCCTGACAAGGAGTCCATTTACCGTTAGTTTGAAAATGTGTTTATTTCTTTAAGTGCGTATAAGGCTAGTATAGCCGCCTGCCATGTTGAATTCAAAATATACCCAGCGTGTTTTTTTCATATCTATGTACACTACAACATGGATAGTTAATAATTTCTCTGACTTCCCCATTTCTTTTACAGTCACGAACCATATTATTTATATAGAACTGTATAATTCAAAAGATAAAGATATCAAGAAAGAAATAAGACTTAGTAATTAAGGATTATTCTATATAGGACATACGATGAACATTTAAGATTTAAGCACAATTTTAAATTATATAAATATTTATTTCTAAATTTAAAACCAATAAGTATCCATAGATGTTGTTAAATCTTACATTTCTTCTTATTGAGTGTATAGGTAATATAATCCATTCATAATATTACGTACCTATATATGATGGAACGGGGGAACTTTTCACAAAAACTTGGCAAGAACTTGACGGATCGACTTAGAAAATGGTACAAAAGTTATTCGAACTTGTACGAAGTTATGGTAGGTGCCGGGAAATATAATATATTATTACTGTACGACGTATAAGGTCCAAAATGTTACCCGTAAATGTTTTACGAGCGAAAATATTACGATGCCATTTGCAAAATGCGTTATTTACATAAGACTTGGTGGGGAAGCTTATGATTATTGCGTGACGGTATAATACTTATGTAGATATACGCTGTTTATGTAATGTCAGGGACAATTTGTAATTAGCCAACCCTCAATTCATGTGCAAATGTATTTTTTCCACATATTACATATAAATTGCTCATATACGTAGAATAATAACATACATATATGAATTTATTCTCAAAATTTTGTAGACTTCACAGTATTCGTTGGTATATAATGTACTTTGGACTATTCCAGAAACAAATATTATTTTTATATTTAATTTCACATTTTATACTTCACGTATAGTGAAGGTACATTTTAGGGGTAGAAATTTGGAAATTCAGTGTACAGTAATATTGCATAAATTACCAATAACTGATAAATTTATGAATTTTTGCTAGGTGTCAGTGAGTCAGTCAACATATAAAAAATTACATGTGGAAGTTACTGTTGCTGAAGAACTGTATTTAGGTTAAAAAAATAAGGAAATATATAGAGATACATATATGATATAGTATAAAGCAATACAATAAAAGTTTTCTTTTCTTAACTTATTTACTTTTTTAAGTTCAAAGCACTGCACTACAACTTAGTTTTTAAAACACTATTACTCGAATGTTTATTTGAACAATAGCACTTGTTGTTTAGATATCTATAAAATATGTTTTTTTTTTTAATTGAAAACAAAGTAAGGTCCCACCTTGCTGAAAATGATTACTCTTCATTTACGCGAATAATAATAATATCTATATGACAATTAGCACAGCGTCATCTAGTCCCAAGCTAAGCAGAGCTTGTGTTATGGATACTAGACAACTGATATAAGTACTTGGATTATTTTTTTTAAATACATACATAATAAATATAGAAAACACTCAATTCGATACAATCAATACGCATGTTTATTCCGTGCTAGGAATCGAACCTGCGAGCATCGGAAGTAAAGCGGTGTACTAAACCGATAGACCATTGAAGCCGTCAATATAGAAGAAGTTTCTATAGTTTTTATAGTATAAATGTATTTATATTACAAGATAGATTGGCCGTTTTCCTTTGCTATGTCACCATCAATCTTATCAGATAATCAATGAAATAATAGTCAATAGCAACTTCATACATCATGTCCAATCCAGTCTTATTACATAATGGACCGGGAAATCTAGCGTGAAATTACTAATCAACTAAATTATATAACAGGAAACAATAAATGAAGTGGATCAAATGGGAAACAGAGTGGTTCAATGAATGTATACGAGTAAGTACTCGTATCAAGTGATACCAACGGCTTTAGACAAATGTGAATTCAGCTATATTATATTTTTTTGTAATTTCATATCTCTTTAGCTTTGAAATTGTTTAAGAAGATCTTTAGTATATGTTTCAATTTGTTGCTATATTTTTTTATGGATGATAATGGAATAGTGCACACGTCTACGTTAACGGTTTACACTTACTGGCACAGTCACTTACGGGGCACCTTTGGAGGATGATTAGATGAACATGAGGTCAAGTCAGTTAGGCCATCATGACAGATTCACAAGTTATCACGATGGTTTCCAGGGCGAACCGGTTGGAGATCAACCTGATATGATTGCTAGTAATGGGATCATGAGTCCACATTACTAATAATTCCCTTCCCACCTTATTGCTATATATGTATGACCAATTAAAAATGCCGGTGGCTTACCTTGTATCATGTATTTAGATTTATTAATGCATGACAATTTACTGGTATAACCTTAAGGCAAGGGTTAAAGTCAGTTAGATTACCATGGAAACTGCCATGGTCAATTCTTGGCTTTACCCGCCATTATGACTAATTGTAAAAAATGCAGTAGATATATGTCAAATAAATATGTTTCGTGGAATCAGCTATATATATTCACTATTTTATTTGACATTTATTGTTATATTCCGCCCAACTTACATAAAATATCTTTTTAAATTATAGACTATGTCATATAATACTATATTACTAAAGTACTACTATAAAACTAATAACTGTGTACTTATTAAAGTACTACTATAAAAATTCATCAAAATCCATTAAGTTGTTTTTGAGTGAAAGTAACAAACATTCATCTATACTCACAATCTTTGCGTACGTATACTATCTTCCTAATATTATATTAGGAAGACAGTATTTGTATATATGTGATATCTCTCCTACTTATCTATATACATTTTTCTTCCCACTGGAAATCAACTCACGACACTCAGTGACACGCTGCAACAACAGCTGAGTGGAGACCCCCTCAGCTTATAGCGCAATATTAGATTTTAAGTTATATTATATTTTCCTTCATATGCTACAAAAGGTAAATAAATAGTTATAGTTATAAAATAACTTTATATTGACAATTAAGGTAAATTGTTAACAGTAGGTAAAGTATATAATATTAGGCACTTATTTGGAAATAAAAAGTATAATATATCATATTTAAGACTAGTACTCTTCCTTAGCAACAGTAATCCTTACTGTTAGAGTTCACATCAATATTGTAGAAAAAATCCAATATTTTAAAAAGAAATTAAAAGAAGGTAGTTGGTGTTTAGTACTAATGAAGTACCCAATGTAAAGATTATTACAAATATTGTAAATAGCGCTATCTAGTATTTATAGACCAACCTACTACACTGACTTCGGTCTATAAATACGGAGGTCGGTAGTTGAATAATGCTTTTTCATTGGGTGAGCCGCGGCATTCGACGAGGGCAGAGTATGCCGGTTGTGTTTTGGATACTAAAGTGAATTGTATTAGGAATTGGTTTATCCCGGTCTTAGTTGGGCCTGGAGGGAAGCTGCAAGTAGTGAAGGTGAGTGTTAATGCATTCTAAAAGGGCCTTTTAAACCTACACCCGTGTCACAAGTCACGGGCGCTACTTGGGGTTTCCCTTGCTGTAGCCGGCTTCAAAGCCTAAGTCGTCATCATAATTAGTGCTTCTTACATTACTAATATTATAAATGCGAAAGTAACTCTGTCTGTCTGTCTATCTGTCTCGCTTTCAGGTCTAAACCACTGAACCGATTTAAATGCAATTTGATTCACAGATAGTCTAGACCCTGAGAAAGGACATAGGTTTCTTTTAAATGCGAAAAAAGGGTTGTAATGGGTTGAAAGGGGTTCAACCCATTACAACCCTTTTTTCGCATTTTCTCAGACAAAAGTTTGTATGGAATAGTGTCATTCTTAAAGCTAGAAGATTTAAACCTATTTTTTAGGCTGCTGATTAAATATAAATAAATATGATATTCAAAGTTTGTAAAAATGTTACTCTTAAGGGAGTAAAAAAAAATAGGAGATGAAAGTTTATATGGAAATTCGTCATTTCTGAATCTAGAATGATAAAACTTTTTTCTTTTGTTTTTTTGGGTTACATAATTGAATATTTTTTCTTTATTTGGTCACTATAATTCGCGGAGGAAGTTGCGAGCACAACTAGTAACATGTATGTAAGATTGTGATATAAATCAATCATTAAGGAATAAATTGTATTTGCTGCTAAAGATTATACATTGAATATCTCTATCATACATTGTCCTGAGTCCCGATGAAGCGTAACTTGCCCTCCAGCACCCTGCTATTCTGCGCCCGAATGAAAATGCCGGATGCAAATTTTGTATGCTTTCTTTATAAATTCCAAGCAAAATTTATCACGATATAAGAAGAAGACTATCCAAAAATTTTCCAAGGGAACGGAATTTGTATAGATTCAGAGGCGCAGTCGCGGGAAATAGCAAGTAAATATGCTATGTAAAGCTTAATGAACTGAAAACCCACCAATAAAGCGCTGAGTAAAACGTTATCATTTTATACTTAAGCGACTTTTTGCATGAAAAAATAAAGAATAATTTGGAAGAACAAAATGCACGAACAAAGCTGCGTCGCTCAGGGCACCAATAAAGGTTTATCACAATTTTGTTTTGGAATATTCAGGTAGAATAAAGGCGGTAATGTGTCACACCGTTGCGTAATATGATTTAATTTGCTGTAAAAGATTTTTTTTCTCTTTACTGTTCGAGTTCCGGACGGTACCATCATTGGCTGTCATAAGGATTTTGACGGCATTAGTTGTCTAACGTTTTTTAGATCGCCTCACTTCCTCACGCCTCGATTCCTCGCACGACACAATCATTTGTATTCATGAGTATTATTTTTTGTATCAATCTGGGTGTTTTCTATTTATAATATGTATGTATTGACGAAAAAAATATCTATGTATTTGTATCAGTTATCTAGTACCCATAATACAAGCTTTAGCTAATTTAACTTGGGTATAGATGGCGTTGTGTGAATTGTTCTGAGATTATTTTACACTTGATAAAACCCACAAAATTGTATAAAATAAGTGAAGATTACCACAATACGCACGTGCACAAACGCGCAGATAAACAGACTGTGTGGGACCGTGTGTAGGGTCGATGCAGCAACGATGGAGGTAATTAAAGAATACGCTATTGACGAATATAATTGTATATTATCAAAATACTTGTCGTAACATACTATGTCAACTGTACATGAACAAAAGAAGACTATTTATATTTATTATATTATTAATAACACCATGGTAATAATAAAAATAGAAGCATAAGAAATGTCCTGCCTAAGAAATGTAACGTCCCGAATGTAAGAAGTCCTATACACAGATAATTCAGACAAAAGTTCTAAAAATCATTATTTTATTACATAGAAAAATCCATTACTAGTTTAATTACATATCTTTGACCTACTGACATAGATTTCTTACGTTTTTATTACATGTACAGACTGGTGTGATAGGTGCCCTTCGAATGCGTGAGATCCTTCCATTGTTCTTTGGGCACAATTCACAAACAGGGCCTGACAAAAAGGGCACCGATTTGATGGAAAAACTCTCTGCAATAAGAAGATGAGAGCGCCCTCCTGAGACCTCACCTAATGTTGTGGCCAAATTGTGAGCGACGAGCGGAAACTTACTTTGCATACGCCTAATAGCTTGTAGCGACTGACAGACACGGCGATCTAGCGGATTAGCCCACCACATTGTTTCCGATTGTCGCAGATTCGATTCCTCGTACCATACTTACATTTGACAATAACGATTCATGAACATGATTGTTTATATTGCTCTGGGTATTTTCTATATATATTATGTATACATTTATAAAAAATGCATTTGTTATATTAGTTGTCTAGTAGCCATAAGACAAGCCCTGGACTTAGTTTGGGACTAAATGACACAGTGTGAACTGTGTTGAGATACTATTATTATAATAATATAGTAACAAATAAGTTAGGGTTAAATGTTTTGTGTATTTAATTTTAAAATTATTGTAAGATAAATAATTTGGTATTAATTTAACACTTTGTTACAATTAAAGAATCTGTACAATTGATTCTTTTTAATTAAGATGTTAGTAAGACATACAATACTATTTAAACAATTTAAACAATAGCTACTAGTTAACAACTCTGTCCATATTAGAAATCGGTTATAAGAGATCTAATAGAAAAAAAAAAGTAATACATTCACATTAAATGTATGTTTTATTGTTTGTTTGTTAGGCTATAAATACCTATGTATAAGTATTTATAAGCCTTACAAATAAAATATATACGCTATAGATAATTAATTTAAGATTTCCACTAATTAAATATTCTATGTAAAAATAATTATTATAATTAACATTATTTATATCATTATTCTGACCTGTATATTTGCACGATTTTCGCCATTTTCTCCATTTGTATCTGATGCCTTAAGGTTGACTTGAAAAACTTGCTTTCAGCAATAGGGCCGCTTTGTTGTATTTATACACATTTAGTTTGTATTTAACATCTATCTTATATCTATCTAAATTTGGCGTAAAAATGTCTGAAAGTCAATATATACTTCAAAATATGAATCTGCTTACAAAACTGCAATGAAAAATCGTTTGTGTATAGAATCTTTCATTTCAACATTTATGATTTCTTCACTGCAACGCATGTACAAAATGTTAACACCAAAATATAATTGAAGGGGAATTTTAAATTAAAACCTACTCTAATACAACCACATCCTAAGGACATACCTTTATTTCAGTGGGTCCCATGTGACCTTTTCGGGGCGCTTCCAAATCAGAACGGGACAAAAAGAAAATAACTTTGTAACAATATTGTTGTCTTTAACATTGTGGTTTATGTAACATTTGGGATATTTCACCACTTTCTATTCCCTAATTTGGTAACATTTTGTTCATAAAGATATACTGATAGTGAACGGGAACTGTTCTAACTTTGGTTATGTTCTTTTGGAATGGTGTATCCGCCTGCGCTAACGGTTTACGCTGATGCGGCATCAGTGGAGACTGATAGGATGAGCACGAGGTCATGTCATTAGGCCCATCGTAACAAATTCACCAGGCATTTGTCTCGATGGTTTTCAGGGGGAAATGCGTGGTGAATCTGACTTGGTCCATTGCTAGGGATGTTAATAAGGATAATTTTTAGGGTATATAGCTATCTTTTCATTTATTGTATTATACAAGAGTGCAGTTTGCTTTTCACATTGTATACTCGCGAATTTGGTTTTCGTTTTTGGCACTGATAGAACTTTAAGTTTCCTTCTTCTATTTTCTAAAGCTGGGTCATATGTAATTTGTTTATGCTTTTTTAAAACTGTGTTTAATATGTACAGTTTTCTCACAGACAAAAGATTCGTGATCCGGTATAAGTCATCAGTACGAAATCGTCGGTTTTTCAAGTACATTACCTTGAGCAGAGCTCTTTGAGCTCTTTCTATTTCTAGGAAACGTGACTTGAATGCACCGCCCCATACAGGAATACAATATATAATTATGGATTGTACCAATGCCATATATATTTTATTTAAAAGATTGGGTGAGCTGTGTGGGGATGTCTGATTACTTGGTACAATCAGACAAAAGTTCTAAAACTCATTATTTTATTACATAGAAAAATCCATTACTAGTTTAATTACATATCTTTGACCTACTGACATAGGTTTCTTACATTTTTATTATATGTACAGACTGGTGTGATAGGTGCCCTTCGAATGCGTGAGATCCTTCCATTGTTCTTTGGGCACAATTCACAAACAGGGCCTGACAAAAAGGGCACCGATTTGATGGAAAAACTCTCTGCAATAAGAAGATGAGAGCGCCCTCCTGAGACCTCACCTAATGTTGTGGCCAAATTGTGAGCGACGAGCGGAAACTTACTTTGCATACGCCTAATAGCTTGTAGCGACTCACAGACACGGCGATCTGGCGGATTAGCCCACCACATTGTTTCCGATTGTCGCAGATTCGATTCCTCGTACCATACTTACATTTAACAATAACGATTCATGAACATGATTGTTTATATTGCTCTGGGTATTTTCTATATATATTATGTATACATTTACAAAAAATGCATTTGTTATATTAGTTGTCTAGTAGCCATAAGACAAGCCCTGGACTTAGTTTGGGACTAAATGACACAGTGTGAACTGTGTTGAGATACTATTATTATAATAATATAGTAGCAAATAAGTTAGGGTTAAATGTTTAGCGTATTTAATTTTAAAATTATTGTAAGATAAATAATTTGGTATTAATTTAACACTTTGTTACAATTAAAGAATCTGTACAATTGATTCTTTTTAATTAAGATGTTAGTAAAACATACAATACTATTTAAACAATTTAAACAATAGCTACTAGTTAACAACTCTGTCCATATTAGAAATCGGTTATAAGAGATCTAATAGAAAAAAAAAATAATACATTCACATTAAATGTATTTGTTTTATTGTTTGTTTGTTAGGCTATAAATACCTATATGCATAAGTATTTATAAGCCTTACAAATAAAATATATACGCTATAGATAATTAATACGTTATAGATAATTAATTTAAAGTTTCCACTAATTAAATATTCTATGTAAATATAATTATTATAATTAACATTATTTATATCATTATTCTGACCTGTATATTTGCACGATTTTCGCCATTTCCTACATTTGTATCTGATGCCTTAAGGTTGACTTGAAAAACTTGCTTTCAGCAATAGGGCCGCTTTGTTGTATTTATACACATTTAGTTTGTATTTAACATCTATCTTATATCTATCTAAATTTGGCGTAAAAATGTCTGAAAGTCAATATATAGTTCAAAATATGAATCTGCTTACAAAACTGCAATGAAAAATCGTTTGTGTATAGAATATTTCATTTCAACATTTATGATTTCTTCACTGCAACGCATGTACAAAATGTTAACACCAAAATATAATTGTAGGGGAATTTTAAATTAAAACCTACTCTAATACAACCACATCCTAAGGACATACCTTTATTTCAGTGGGTCCCATGTGACCTTTTCGGGGCGCTCCCAAATCAGAACGGGACAAAAAGAAAATAACTTTGTAACAATATTGTTGTCTTTAACATTGTGGTTTATGTAACATTTGGGATATTTCACCACTTTCTATTCCCAAATTTGGTAACATTTTGTTCATAAAGATATACTGATAGTGAACGGGAACTGTTCTAACTTTGGTTATGTTCTTTTGGAATGGTGTACCCGCCTGCGCTAACGGTTTACGCTGATGCGGCATCAGTGGAGACTGATAGGATGAGCACGAGGTCATGTCATTAGGCCCATCGTAACAAATTCACCAGGCATTTGTCTCGATGGTTTTCAGGGGGAAATGCGTGGTGAATCTGACTTGGTCCATTGCTAGGGATATAGTAATTTGTTCACATTACTTATAATCCACTTCTCCCACTTTGACTATGTCCTTAAAGTAACTTTGTATTATATTGCCAACATAAGAAGTGTTATAAAGGATTTGAGATAGGTAACTAAGAGGTTTTTACTTCTAGTTAAAAAAAACTATAAATATATTAATTATATTATCCATTCTTTGGATATATTTTAATTATATTTGGACCATTTGTAATTTTCTTTGCTCTACTCCAAATTTGACTGGTAAAAAGCGCTACACCGTTAAGCATATATATTATTTTTTGTATTATGTAGCTACGATTCTCGCGCAGTGTTAACATTGTATTGTACAATGAAAATGTTGTTTTCACAAGTTGTTTAACTATCGTAGGTATTTACCTACACAAAACTAAGTATTTAAGTATGTTTATTATTAACCAGTACCTATCCATAGTATAAGTCCACTAAGCCTTACTATATCCGAAAGAGTGTTCTGTAACTTCGTTTATTCAAACTTTATTGTTACCTAGAAAATGCTACATCATTGTTAACAAGGAAAAGAAATCGACAAAACACGAGTTTAACCCTAAATTCAATTACGATATCGTTGATACCGGTCCGGACGTCCTCGTGATCGAAATATATCGACTTACCGCGATAAAATCTTGCCTATCATTCTTCATCCCAAATTCTACGTGGATACCAAACGTCATGATTTATCCTTGATCAACCAATTCTTGAATAACAACAATAATTATATTAGGTATTAAATCTATGCCACAATATATTATAAATACATAGGGGGCATTTTGTTATGAGGAAAGTAAACATTGAAACAACCGCATTATCTTGAGAAGTTCTTTAATTGTTTGAAATTATTCCAGAGCTTAAACTATATATTATATTGTCATAATATACCTAATAACGGTTACCAAACCTACGGACGCCTCAAACACCACGGATATCACATCTGTGTTGCCAACCCTTAGGAAATCTTTAAAAATCTTTCTTGAAAATTCCCAAAGTATTTACATAATTACAAATCTCTTCTTCTACTGTGCAATTGTCATTAGTCTTTCTTATTATAAAGACTTCGTATAGACTTTCTTCGCATCATTAGATACAAAAAGAGATATTGAGACATTAAAACTCAATCGAACTCCACTGTGCAATCTATAAACGAGATATCGGACGCACCTAAATCAAAGTCGGCGAAATAGGTACAATTTAAACTGCCAAAGTCCATTTATACTGGACGATTTTATATGAACAAATTCGCAGTCTGGGTATTATCTTTCTACCTACGGCTTAATCTGAGACCTTTTTTCGTTTACACAAGTGGACTCATAAGTGTACGATCTTGAAGCCAGTGTTTTATTCCCCTCAATTTCTCATGCGGGTTTTATATAAAAGGATAAAATATTCTGAAAAAAATACATCGGTGGTATAGCGGTATAGTACAGTGCTATGCTTTCCGATAGTGTTGGGTTCGACATTTGTATGTATTCGTAAGTCTGTCAGTATTGGTGTGGGTGCATTGTTATTTATGTTTTTTCTATCAATAAAAAGTTTTTGAATAATAATAGTTGCGAAATGACTATAACAAAACCTATACTCAGTTTCAGATCAGATCAGAATTGGTGTGTAAATTATCTATTTCTCTTTTCACTTGTATCAGATATCCGTGACTTTGATTTTTGATACAATTTAGCTTCGTGTAGTTAATTTCAGTGAGATCCGTAGATGCGACAATGTAACAAACAGACAAATGTGTATATCTTTTATTTTTAGTAATTCATTTAAGTCAATTTATTATTTACATTATTTAGAAAGATTGATTTTTAAATATATTCACATCAGTCGTTAAGTATAAAAGATACCGCCATTAATATAGGCACTTTAAGTTTGAACATTAAACTTCGCAAAAGATTATGTGGCGAATCAGAAATTGATTCTACCAACTCCTAGAAGTTTACTCGTATTCCCAATTAATACTTTTGTACAAATGATTATTAAGATGATTTCTTTTTTAAAGTATAATGACGCATTATGTAGATGTCTATTACTTGTAAAATTATTTATTACTTGCAGACCCGCTTCAGCACAACTTCAAAGATTTCAAAAGGAATAAAATTTTATAAATGCTCCTATTATACAATATTATTGAATGTAGTGTGATGAGGGAGAAAGGGGATTGTTAGTAATGTGAATTGATGATCTTATTGCTAGCAATGTACCATGTCAGATTGACCTCCACGCGGTTGTACCCTGGAAACTAACGTTATAAATTCTTAGTGAATTTGTCGCCATAGTCTAACTGACCTGACATGAGGTCAGCTCAGTTAGACATGTCACTTGTTTACACAATTGTATTTTTAAATATTGTTAACAGGGCTATTCAAAAATTTCCTAACTATTGAACACGTATCCAATACAGTGGATTTCTGTAGTTTTATGTGGCTAGATTTCCTTAATTACAGTTGATGTAATGAAGAACACACTGATTTTGGGATCACCCCAGTGGATAATAAAATAATAGCGATAATTACAACGGATGTTTGGTGCCCCATGTCTTTAATTTCTTCCGACAGAGGTAAATATTTTTTGTTTAAGTTTATTATTATTATTATTACATTCATACTTGAACTACAATTGTATACTATCTAAGTAACGTTTGATACCTAAGCAATTAAAATCAATGCAAACTTTTGAATGATATGAAAGACATCAACCCTGAAAATAATTCACTTCTTTTTCAAACGTGTATTAAAAGATCAAAATCCATCGTAATCCGTAGAAGGCCGTAGTAAATAAAGCAAAGAGATGGCTTTTAAACCGGGAGCTTAATCTGAGAGCATTCGTTTCTATTGAAAACATTTATATAGAGCCGATGTATTCTAGGAATTTCTAACAACCAATTAGCACTGGTCGCAGCTCAGTTTCATAGTTTTCATTCTGTTTATTTATAGCCCTGCAGGAATTTCATAGACGTCTTTTAATGAAAGCAATATTATATAATGCTACTCGTGACTTCATCCGCTTTTGTTGAGGTAAAAGATGTGAATGTTAATTCTTCTGTTACTATCTTTGTATTATCACAGATTACATAATATTATAATATTAAATATGGAGTACGGTATTTATAACATTACATCACCTTGGTTTAATAAGGGAATATTTTTACAGCCTGCATTTTATTATTCTCATTTTACGCTTTGAGGTTCACGAAAATTGTCTTTTTTACATCGTAACACTAAAATACACCTCAGACATGAGAGTCGTAAAAAGTGCGTAAATTTACATAAATCTAAGGTTTAGTGATAAATAATTGAACAGACAAAAGAGCTTCTTGTATTGAAGTTTACCCATATTTTCTTCATAAACCCCTGTTTCTTAGGCGGCAATAAATTATTCGAAAGAATATCAGGCATAAATTATATATTAAACTTTATATTTGCTGTAAGTTGCTTTTTTTATGGAATGGCAAATTAGATGTTGGCCTGATGGTAAGTGGTAAATGAGGTTTATAAACACTAGGACTCACGTAGATGTCTTTGAATAAACTACACCTCGGTTTAAACTGTTCTGTAATGCTAGATTTATAGTAACAGTAAATAGCAGTAAAAGGGATTTCGGATCTGTATTTACGAGGTGAAAAATAGGCCTAGCACTATGTACTGGTAGCAACTGAATATATTCTGTGGTAGCAGCGTGTTATTCGATATCGACATACCTATTCCGTGAAATTTTGTATAACTTCTTTCTTATTCTGTTATAGTAACCTATCTTTCTAATGTGTGTACATTATAATAATTAAGCGAATAAACCGACAAGGAAA
Source organism: Achroia grisella (assembly GCF_030625045.1). NCBI lineage: Eukaryota > Metazoa > Arthropoda > Insecta > Lepidoptera > Pyralidae > Achroia > Achroia grisella. Next base: position 19,451 of record NW_026712919.1, read on the forward strand.
ACGAAAACTTTAGTGTCATAGAGAGTCAGAGAATACGTTTTTTTGTCTTTGTCTTGATGTGTGTTATCTAAACACCATATTTAACTTCTCTTTTCACCTCCTTTTTCACCCTTTCTCTTTCATAAGAATTAACCAATGGGATTTTATTTTGTTACATTTCGATTTGGTTGATTTTTCAAAGTACTTATCTAATATATAAAATTCTCGTGTCGAGTTTGTTACCAAACTCCTCCGAAACGTTTTATAGATTTTTATGAATTTTTTTGTGTATATGGGGTAGGGCTGAGATTTTGTCGTCAGGGTTGACAAAGTTTACTTGCGTAATCCCGTAACTCTGATAAAAGGAACACCTTGGGGTTTTTAGTCGGTAAGAGTCCGGCAGTACCCGTCTACCTCCCCCGGGGCAGACGGGTCTCCATGAGAACTTTCCCCAAGTTAAAAATAAAGGGCTGAGAATAGGCCAACATCTGTTTTAATAACCCTCAATGAGAAGAGTAATTCACCCCTAAATACTTTATTCTTATTTTTATTTTATTATGAATTTGCATTGAAAAATACATACAATTTATAATTTTCACGTGTTTACGATCAACCCCTGTTTTTTAAAAGCGATATTAATTTATATGGCATGACATCGTTTGCCGGAACAGTTAGTATGTATATAAAATTGTTGTTGAGACTGATATGCGAAATTTTTTACGGAACAGAGTCATATTTGTTTTATTATATATAGAACGTTGTTGGAATGAGAAATGATTTTCAAAATATTTATTATCATTTTAATTAGTATTTACAAATTACCTGTATTATAAAACAAGGAAATTAATTAGGACTGTGAATTTATATGGATTTAATGTAATTAAATTCTTTGTATTTTGTGAGGTATTTATTTTAGGAAAAGGAAAAAGGTGCGTTCATATTATGATTGCTCATTTGAAAGTTTTGAAAATGTATGTTTTAATTTGGCCTTTACGTATCGAGTGTCATATATATTTAATTATTTTTATTGGACATATATCATCATCGCAGCCCGGAAGACATCCACTGCTGAACAAAGGCCTCCCCCATACATCTCCATGATGGTGCTGCGCTGCTCGCATCCAACGCCTTCCAGCGATTGGACATATGTATATATATAATGGAATGCTATATAGTTGTTTTATTAACAATATGATTATAATTCTAATTGGGATAGTAATAGTCATGGTGAACATTTGACTTACTCACATTTTGCTGATTATATTTAAATCCAGAAACTCAGGCAGCGCACCTACTGACCTCTTTGGGATTAGTATCATTGCTCCATATTTCCTTTACTTTAAATAAAATTAAACTTTGTAACGGCTTGGTGTTCTAGCGGTTTAAAATACTGCCTTACACCTGATGATTTTGGGATCGATTTTTTTACAATATTTGTAATAATGAATATGATTGTTGTATTCGTCTGGGTGATTTTTATGTAAGTATTTAGATAAAAAATATTTATTTACTTATTTCAATCAGTCTAGTACTCATAACATAAGATCAACATAGCTTACTAGATGGCGCTGTGTGAATTGTTCTGGGCTCTGGAATACTCGTAGCATACTTAGGCAATGGTTTCCAATTACTATCAAATAGACCGCCAGCTTCTTTGCCATTCAAACAACGCGGATATGTACCTATATATTTACAAGGATTTTTGTGTTTAACTAGATCCTAACTCACGTTCTTTTGTTTCTAGCGTAATGGGGATATAGCACTAGATAATGGTGGAAGAGTTTTTATAAATAGTAAACTGTTAATATTCATTACCTGCTCCTTCCAGCTTCATTATCAGACATACCTTATGTAGCTTTAAAACTTAAACTTAATATTCACTTAGTAGTCTTATATAAGAATTAAGTTTGCACCTGCATGGGTTTATGGTAATGAATATTGCCGCCCATTCTTCCACTAAGCAATTACATATTGTAGAGAAATTGTATGCTTGCATTTTATAGGGTTGCCAGGTTGTAATATTTTGAATCGTATATATTATATTATGTATTATTATTGTAATATTTTTATAACTATTTAACTATAGAAATTTATGTAATAACTGGGTATGAAAGCATGGCATCCTAGTCTTCCGGAATAATAATAATAATAATAATCTCAGGACCATTCATACAGCGCCATCTAGACCCAAGTTAAGCTATCTAAAGCTTGTGTTATGGGTACTAGATAACTGATACAAATACATAGATTTTTTTTCGTAAATACATACATAATATACATAGAAAACGCTCAGACCGATACAAACAATCATACTCATGAATACAAATGTTTGTGCCGTTCGAGGAATCGAACCCGCGACCATCGGACGTAAAGCGGTGTGCTAGACCGCTAGACCACCGAGGTCGTCAATGGAGGAATGGAGGAATGTCCTGCAATACATGAGTTGTACCATAAGAATCATATGACGAGTTGATGACCGTATACGTACCTTCTATTTTTTAAATATTAAGTCAGTTTTTGATAATGCTTTCTGAAATATAATTTATTTTAAATTGTATTGTACAATCCTCTTTATGAAATGAGTTGTATGAAATATTGTACGATTAAAGTTTAATAGTGATTAAAAATACATTACAATAATAAAAAAAATACACACATTGTCATGCGCTTGACACTATAGAACTTTAATAATGTTAATTATTTATTGATAAATATAAATAAAAATAAAAGTCAAATTTTAACCACAGGACCACAGCTAGCTATAAATAGATATCTTATCCTATATACACATATACTTATAACTTATTTTATATTTACGTTGTGATCCAAAAAATAACAACTGATACGTGAAAATAAGCTTATTTATATGTGTATACCTTGTAATCTTGTTGTAAATAAGTATCAAATGTTGTACCTTAAAATATCTCAGTCTGAAATGTTTATTTATATATACGTATCTATTCGTATTTATTTCGTTTATGTTTAAATTTTTACCTCCAATGGATTCTCTGTCCTATTCTAAAGGGGATCGAACCTACGTTGGTTTAAATCAAGGTTCTAAATCGTAGCGGTGCTCTTCTTCAGACAGGACTTGGGTATCGATCGCTTCATAACTCCTTCTGCAGTCTTAAAGGGCCTTCTCCTTTCGCCCCATTTTTCATCTAATAAAGCTGTAAAGAACAGTTATGGCCAACAACATAAAACTCATAAACGTTTAGTAAGTCTGTTCTAAATCTGCCTGAAAAAAGATTTAAATTTCGTATAAAACACTTCCTTTATAAAAAAGCATGTTATAAAATTGAAAAGTTCGTTTAAGATAATATAAACAAATATATATTTGTAGATATACTTAAAATTCATAGCGCTGACAATATTATCTGATTGCATTATTTATAGTAAACAATAAAATTCAAAAGCTGTATTGCGTTTATTTGAATAAAGATTATTTCTATTTCTATAATAATAATTTATATATGAATAGTTTTACAGGTTCACTTTAACATTGATACCTACACTAGACTGGGCCTAGCCTGATTGAAGCACTATATGAATTTCCATTTTAGGTCCATATTTGCACAACGTACGGACAGTTTGCTAAACAATAGTTCGAAAGACAACCTTTTTTTATCTCCTTAGTTTTAGGATTGTAGTTTACCAGGAGTTTCATATTTCTATTTTCAGCTAGTCATAGGACGTAATTGGGCGAGCGAAGATTTTATTTTTATCTAAAGCCGATCAGAACGGTTCTCTTTGCCATGACCTCTATTGTTCTATTTTATGATTTTATCTAAAAACGTGCCTGTTTGAAAGTTATCTGAGTTTTTCTTCTTTTCGTATTTTATCTGACGAAAAACAATACGATATCACTTCTATAAATGCCTAATGTTAACGGCGGAAGTTGGATTGATGTTTGTTACTCTTTCTCGCAAAAAGTACAGAAATTTTAATGAACTTTACAATAATGTAGCTTATAATATAAATTTCACGCGGACACAGATAACATAATGCGAATGAAGCCACGGGCACAGCTAGTAGTGATATACTTTTTTGACAATAAATTTTGTTGCAAAATGTCTTCCAATCAGCATATTTATTTAACCACTATTCTAAACTATGACAACCTTAAAACATCCCATCATATTGCTGTAGGATTTAATATTTTATGCTTTCACGTTTTAAACGCAGTCAATTGCAAGTTGCACCTGAGTTTCTTATCAATGAAAATAACACTAGTGCTGCATATAGTCGTGAGCACGTATTCCTACTCTTCGTATAACGTCGCTATTGGAACTTTAGTGCCTCGCTATGCATTAAATGGACCATATAAAGAAACGAACGTATGCTATAAAACTAAGCTCTTCTATAATTGTTTTCAAGTTTATGTATGAAACTATTTGCTGCTCGCAAAACACTATTATTTATCTAGTTAACTATTAAGTTATTGTGATTTGTTTTCAGAAATCACATTTTAAAGTAGTAATTAATTTACTTTTGGATTTATAAGCAAGCCCATTATTTTATTATATAAGAAATTAGTAGTATTTTTACAAATAAGTAAAATTGAAGTATTCGTTTGTAATTTCAAATCGACAGTTTTTCCCTAAATGCATATAAAAGTATATACGGTACTTCTGTATTAATTATAATTTAAATAATTTCTGACTATCTGTCTGGTCTTGCTAATGTATGAAATGGATGGCCTGATATTGGCGGGACTTTCATTCGCATATAGCTAATGTTAAAAAGAGTAAGTTAAGCTACTTAAGTTTTAGAAATTTGATTAATTTTATTTTAAAGCCACAAAAAAGTTAATTTCCACGCGGACAAAATTGCAGGTAGAACGTAAAATCCTGACGAAAAACGAAAAACTTTCACTTAAAAATGGCTGGAGAAATTGGAACGCATTTTTCATAGTATATTTTCTAGAAAGTATCATGTACTGTGTAGAATGTATTCACTAACTAAAATAGTCATATTAGCAATAAAAATATATATTACTCTCTTATTTTCGTCGATCACATATCAAATCATATCTTGTTTCTCCACCTTTTTGAAGTCGACTGAAAATTTATGGGTGAAACGGAAACGTATTCTGGTTTTATTTATTTTGCCTCAAAATAACATGAAAATATGTATGTTTTCGTATTATTATGTTGTCAAATGCTTTGATCGTGTAACATTATAAGAGACATATTACACGCGTCCTTAAATATTGGCATTTATTAAAATTGACAAACAACTCCTTTATAAATATTGGGAGGTAATAATGGTGACGCAATCCAACTTCAAAGACAAGAAATCGCTCCCATTTAAATCAGAAATGTATTCACTATGGACGAATTATTAAAAATTGTTTTCTGTCTTATTTTTTTTAAGTTTTTTTATGTAATTAGAATATCAAACAAGCTGATGAACTACCTGATGGTAAGATATAACAGTCTCCTATATACATAAAGTACCATGGATATGCCACCATAGCTATGTTTTGCAGATGGACCGTCAATTTGTTTGCCATAGTTTCACGTCATGTTCATTTGCTTGCCATAACTTATTATCGAACTCCTCGTACTTGATTTGTGTTGAATTTGCAACAATGAGCGAACTGACTTGACTTAATTATGATCCTATTATTCTCCAATAATGCATATCATTCGCGTGCAAACTAGTGCAGCATTCCGTTATAGTTAAAACTTTCTCCAGTAGTATATATGATTAATTCATTCGTAATTTAGGAACCACAATCTTCTATTTTTCCTTCAATAATAATTTTCATAAATTCATCATACTGTATCAAGTGTTCAATCAATTTTTCTCGTCTATTTATTTCTATAGTATTCAATATCTACATTTCTTTCACCCAAGTACTTCATTTCTTACTTTATCTTTCCAGTTAATTCTTTCCATCACTCTCCAACACCTCATTTCAAAAGCTTCCAGTTTGTCCCTTTTATTGCAGTTATTTATTTATTAAATTTTTAATGCACAAATAAATAAATATGCATATGTCGGACTTAACACCATGAGGTATTTTCTCCTAGTCAACCATTGGGAAAACTGAGATTTAGGTGAGCAGTACATTTAAAAAAACGTTAATAATATTAAATAAATAATTACACATATACTTACTATTTATAAATATAAAAATATACGCGTACATATATATACATATACACATACAATTAAATATATCTACATTGAATGTTCAGGTGCGTAAGTATGAAAAATGTTATTTAACTATGGCAATAGGAAAGGAATTATTCTGATTTTAATTACACATTATATTATACAAAACGTAGTTATAAATCATACTTGATTGTATAAACATAATTATATTAATATAATTTTGTACCGGTATTTAATACGGTTTTTGCAATTTGTTACAATTGTAGCATAAAATAAAAAAAATTATGTTTTAAAAATAATAGACTTTATTTTCTTACTAGATGTTTGTATTAGCAAATTTCTAGAACGGAACATTAAATGAGGATCACAGAAAATGTAAATAAGAAAGTTAAAAATATTTTTCTCAATTTCCTAACTCGTAATAGGCGTTGACAGGACTTAATCTGTTTAAAGATAAACTTTTCAGTAATCAAGTCTCATCTTATAGTAGTCGTCTTGCACAGAATTCATGTCGGTTTTTGAGGCGAGATTAAAAGTCGGTAGCAGTCATACTTCTTGCCTTCCAAACAAAGGACTGTTTCTTGCCTTTTTAATCACGGCATCAGACGAAGCCATCGTTTCTTCTTAATTAAATTCCTCACGAGTGAACTCAGTTATATATTATTTACGATCTAACTATGTAATAAATAAGTAAAGATTACGTTACTAGAAAAAAGTTAATATTGTGTGTGTTATATGAAAGTAGATAAGACATTATTTGCAGAGATTATATCAATAGTAACCCAGGATACAGTGTCATCCAGTCATAGAGGTTAGATATAGCTATAAACTGTACATAACCTCTGTTTAATAAATATTTTTGTAAATATGTACTTAATATAGACAGATAAATTCTTAATTTACTAATTACAAAAACATAGCGTACATGAGCCACAGAAAAAACATATGTATAAATAAAATAAATGAAGCTAGCTTTATGTGCCGCGAAGGTGAATAGGCAGCCTACTTAGCATAAAACTACATACAGATAAATCTGCAGCGCTGATATTCTGTTGGCTGCTTTACTTATATATATATATATATTAAACTTTAAGCTCTTTAACATGTGAATACAATTACTAATCATGATGGAAGAAAAAAATATATAAATAAATTACGAATAATTTGATGATTATGTTATACGTTAGTTATATTACATGAATAAAAATTATACATACTCATAAATTGGTATGATCTAAAGTTCTGTGAGACATATACATATGTGTATATCATGCGTGGCTTGAATCCGCAACCATCGGAGGTAAAGTGTGTTAAACCGTTAGACAACGGAAGTCGTCCATGTAAATGGTTAGAATTATTTAAATAGTACTTAATTTTTTAAAGAATTATTTACGCCACTAACTTAGAAACGATTATAAATACAATGCTGAAATCAATATTTCCTCAATAATAATAATAAATGTTGGCAGTAAGTATTTACTTACTACATGACTTAGTGCCAATTCATATGGTATTCATATGAATAACATATGAATTAGCAGTATTAAGTATCAAATACATATTTACATTTGTTTTTCATTTAATATGGGAATTAAAAAAAAATCTGCATTGTTAACATGTAAAACAATACATATTGTTTATGAATTATGGATAGATGAAATACTTATTATATGTTATATATTTACTTATATGATATGATTTTATTACTATTTCTAAATTTAAATCCTGTACAAAGAGAGGAAATTTTCTAGGCGTCTATCTAATCTTCGAAATAATGTGACTCGAATTGAATATCATAAGTTATTTTTAGAAATTAAAATAACCTTCACTATTTATCGAGGTGCCCACAGAGATGACTTTGTACAGAGTCGATTGTGTACCAACTTCAATCGCCAATCTTGCTTGCTGTGATCAATGTTTTGGTTGAAGGGTAAGATATGACAGGGAAATTACAGGGTAATAATGAATAACAACTTACTCCAAAGTGGTAACGAATGAGGGGTACCATAAAGATACATTATGACGTCATGGCCATGATGCTGTAGATGTAAGGTATTTCATTTCGTAATGAGAAAAATATCTGTGAATATGTTATATGTTATTCTTTACATGGTATAAAACATAAAGGCACCCGTTATCTGTATTCTAAGATTTTTTAAATTACACAACATATTTAAATGCAATGTTGAGCAATTTATAGAGTGATTAAAGAGATATATATATATATAAACATGCATAACACTTTAATAAAAAGTCAACAATTAAAAAGATGTCTAATGCAGCCAGAGCTGGTCGCTAGCAGATAATAAATTTTATTCTCTATTACTTGCATATGTGGCATTTTAGTTGCTAAATGCTCTTTTGTTAATAGACATAGACAAAGTAGGCACATACATAAATACATACTGAAATTTTAAGAACACAACGGAACACTGCTAAAATAAAAAATAACTATTTTTCTAGTGGGGATTGAGCAAACTGCCGTCCTTTTAAAGTTTTATCAGATTCCCAAGGTTATCAATTAAATGACAATACAGTTTGTTATATAACAAATGCATAGACTCATTTATTTTGATAGGAAATTTTACTACAGTATTCTTTATATTCGATATGAGATAAGAACCCTACAATATGTACAGAATTTGAGTTTCAACATTATTTTTTCATAATCTATAGAAATGTTCTTTAAAGTCAATCAATCAATAGTCTTCATGGGTACAAAGCGCAAAAATAAATCCTTTTTGAGTTTTTAATCTCTTAAAGACCCCAAAAAATTTATAACTTTTAGAGTACAATAGAATAAAAGAGAAAATCCTTTATTAAAATAAACTTAATTTAAGCACTTTTGAATAGTCATAATATTTATTTTAATCTACTGCTCATTCGGAAAGCTTTCTCATCACAAAAATAACGAGCAAGAAACTTGTGTGTTGCTCTTTTAACTAATCGCTGTAAGTATACATTTTTAAGTAGAAACGTATGAATACAAACTACTTTACTTTTATTTCCTTGATTTCTAAAAACAACAATTTTTCAATACCAATTTACTTGACAATGGTATTTTCCGCTCATGGGTTTTGAGTCAAAATTAGTCAGATAAATCGATAGAGTATCCCAAAAAACATACCTCGTTTTATGTTGTTTGAATTCCTACTTTATTTCAAAAAGGCATTATTGGTTTAAAAAGATAAACAGTGACAGGTTCTCCATACCTAAGGAAATATAATGAATTCTAATTAAATCATTTTTCTCTGTTTAGGCAGGCAAGAGCCTGCCTCAACAGATCAGCTACCGGTGAGTCTCAAGGTATACGGCTAAAATATCCTACATGAATAAATAATCTTTGATTTGATAATAGTCATGGCAATATGGAGAGGACATGTTACTCTTTCTTTAGACGGTGAGTCACCAGTTGACTAATAGTTGATAGACGTACAATGAGAATCACTGGCATTTTTATATATTTATTCATCTTTAGGTATATCTATTGTTTCATATCCACTTCTCTTATTATTCATTATAACATTTATTAATACATCAATAAGAGGCATAAAATTCAGAAATAAGTAAAGAATTATTAGCTTTAAGTACAAAATAATATTTATTTTAATAGATGTCGAGACTCTAATGCAACTGTAAATGTAAAAGGTTTCATAAAACTCTAAAAATATTTATACATTACCATCAGGCATGAATGCAACAGCGAATTGGCATACAGAACACAACCAATATGCGCTGGTCAACATTGGTTTTCTTCCTATACGATCTAACAACAAGACCGCTGTCCAATATCCTGGTATTTCTGTTGCTGTCACAAATACATAGCTCAAATACTTGTCGCCAGATAAATTTATAGAATTAATAGATATACCAAAGTTAATCAACTTCATTACAATTTGTAGAATCGACAACACGATGCAACGTAATAGTATTGTAGGAGACTTTAGCACAAGAACTATTAGCCATGGTTCTTTTGGTTTGTTGATGTTTCTTTGTAATTCGTCAGTCGCTTGGAGTAATTTGATAGATTTACCTGATATCTGTTTCTTATTTATTCTCGATACTTTTTTAAGAATAGTTTCAGCTTTGTTGTATTGGCCTTTACTTAGCAACCACCGGATGGATTCTGATAGGATCCAAAAGTAACTGATGATTAAGAGCCGGAGCAAAGAGACTACTAATATGAGAAGACGCCATGACTGTATACCCCATGCAAGGTGTCACCTGCATATCATTTATATTTTGGAATGCTATTGAATTATGTTGTCATTCACATATATAACTTGAATTCTTACAATAGGATATTAGAAGTAACCAATTACAACAGTTACCTGGATGGAATCCTGGCCGTTGTGAAAATATACTCGTTTGCAACATAACCCGTCAACATTATAGGTAAAACCATTAATGCCAGCGACACTAGTTGATATCGACCAAACTGGCCAAGTTCTTCAATCAAGACTCGATCCAGATCCAAGCTTTCTCTCTGATCTTCATCTTTAGCTGGTGGAATATCAGTTTTAATATTACTAGATGACATTACAACTATAGACAACGACCTCGTTTTGTATTTGTGAATTATACAAATAACACAAGAATATAAATATGAGAGATAATGTTAACACTTGTATCCTCGATACTGGGACTTTTAGACCTATTAAATATTATGTTTTACATATATAATACAAAAATATATTCTTATATACAGACTTAATTGGTGACCGAAATTGTATACATTGTTTCTACATTTGAAGTGAGCATAGCTTCGTTATATCCGAGGTAATAGAAATTCATGTTATTGTAATTACAAAAAAATATATTATTTTTGTTAAACTCATTTTCAGTTAAAGAAACGATAAACAAATTTACTTTATAATTAAAATGGACTGTAATATATGTATTTTAGTAATAGATGTAAAGACAATTGGAATTATGAAAATAAATTTGCGGGACCGTCTCAAATTTCACGGTTTAGTTTATGATATTGATCGATTATAAAATTATTAATGTGTTTAATAAATAATAAGTAAGTAAAAAGAAAAAAATAGGGAGAGACGACCTTCTTAGCATTCCAAGAATTTACCGTGTGGTTTCCGGATGCATTGTGTGGCAGAGCGCTAAACCCAGGGCTTGTACTACGGTAGATTTAAGGTTTATTTCATTTAATACAATTATTACTGCATAAAATGGCCATTCAGACTCAGTCAGTGGTAATTTGTTTAATATTTAGACATGTGTTCTTAAGTGTTAAACATAATCTCAAGTACCATCTTGATAAAATACATGTGTATATATAAATATACTTTATTTTGATTTAAGTTTCAGACATGAGTACTTGATATTAATTTATTACGATCTTTTAAAAATACTTTGAACTTTTAAGGGCAAACAAACTAATAGATTCGATGATAGTAGTGATAACTGTTTTTTGTCTGTATATAAGTGTGAATTAACTTGGTTATTCCAATGAATATTTCATAGAACCTGCTTGAATAAAAAAAAAATTGTATTGTAGGTTTCCCCGCACTAAAAATATTTGTGGTCTCACACTTGCTTATGGTAGCGGAATAAAATATAATAACATAAATTTACTAAATAATAATACGTCAACAGTACCGGTCGGAGCTGCTGTAGCAGTAAGAAATGGCTGATATTTGCATAATTTTATGTATATTTTTACATTATAGAATGTTCACCGCATTTTTAAAACGATTACAATAATAATAATATCTCAGGAAAATCCACAGAATATCATCTGGTCCCAAGCTAAGCTCAGCTTACGTTATAAGTACTAGATAGTTATCTAGATATAATATATAATTACATTTTTATATAAATAGTAAACGCACGGATCTATATAAACAATCATACTCATGAATATAAGTTCATACCTTGCAAGAAATCGTACCGGCTTCAATTAGCTGCCACTAGGGTTCATGATTTCTCGAGCTTCTCAATTTCTCGGGTCTCGAGAGATTCTGAGGTCTAATTTCTCGGCTAAAGTCTTCTCATGTTGTCTTTGAGAAATTTACATTGGAGAGGACATGTTACGTTTTCTGATATTATTTGGTTCCAATAACGTCAAAAAATTGGCATTTTTATATATTTTTCATCTAGGTAAAGTATCAAATTAAACTTTTAATACATCAATGAGTATATTTAAAAACATAAAGGATAATGAATATTTATTTTTTTTAAATAGAAAAATAAATATTAGATCCTTACATTATGAAATTGGCGTTTTGTCAAGAAAATGGTCACTTTGATCTCAAATATTTCTTTGGTTAGGAATTCTATTTCCAAATTTATACAGCTATTCACTTTGGGTCACTCACAGCATACAAAATGAAAAAACATAGCTAAAATATCGCGTTATTTACGAGTACGAGTAATCCGCTGTGTAGCACCATGTGCAACACGGTGCTAAAGCACAAGAAGTATTAATGATGTGTACGTAATTGGTCTCGCAAAAGAAAACAAGTGCATTTTTGATTCCAACGTTTTCGTTCTGGAAATTTCGACCTGCAAAGCAATCTCCGTGGGCGGCCGGAATCCAAGGTTGATAATGAAGAATTGAAGGCTATTGTGGAAGCGGATCCATCTCAACCACGTCCGAGTTAACTGCAGGCTGCGGTGTTAGTGACAAAACTGTTTTAATCCACTTGAAGCAAATTGGGAAGGTGAAAAAAGCTTGAAAAGTGGGTCAACATCATGAATTCAATGGAGTAAATCGACAAACGCGCGAAGCCTGCTGCGTTACATTAATCAACCGGCATAATAATGAAGGGATTTTAAATCAAATAATTTCCTGTGGTGGAAAGTGGATCTTGTACGATAATCGGAAACGCTCATAAATATATGCTTATAATGGCTAAACCGAAATTGTATACATTGTTTCTACATTTAAATCCTGCCCGTTATAGCGAAAATTGGCTCAAAAAATGTTACTTGTCAACGTTTGGTGGACTATTTCCGGTGTTATTCACTTCGGCTTTCTTAAATCTGGCCAGACGATTACGGCAAATATATATTTTTTTTCGAAATTTGGATAACTTCTTGCAAGGGAAAAAATTACACTCCGATGGGGCAGTCCTTGTAAAGTGTTTAAAAACAAAAGGCATAAAAAAGTGCATAATAGAAATGGTACATACTTTGATTATGTGTGTAATAAATATATTTTATATATTATTTATTTTGATATATTTTGATATTAATTTAAAAAAAATACTTGAACTTATTAAGGGCAAACCTTACAAAACGCTGTAATTTCAATTTTTTAGGACCTAATTATTCAGACTTATATTTATAATGACAGCACCATTTTTGGTTTCACACTAGCTTATTTAGAAATAAAAAAAACAATGTAATTACATAAATAGTTTCTAGCAGTAAGAAACTGAACATAAATGTAATTTAACATGATAGAAAACAAAAAATAATATCTTAGAATTCATTGCGCCGCCTCAGCAACAAAACTAGATAGTTAAGATATAATATATAATTAATTTTTATATATAGTAAACATGATCTATATCGAACAATCTCGAATATTTCTCGAGCTTGATTTCCCGCTTCAATTAGCAGCCAAACAGCAATCAATAAATAAATAACCCTGGATAATTAACACAACTCCATCTAGTACCACGGTAACACACACAGAGCTTGTGTTATGGGTACTAGATACTAATATAAATATTAAGATTTTTCTTAAATGCGTACATATAGACTAAACAATCATACTCATGAATATAAATGTTACCACCGTGCGAGGAATTGAACCTGTGACCATCGAAAGTAAAACGGTGTGCTAAACCGCTAGACCATCGACCGCTTTGTAAGATTTGCTTCAGCGAAAGTACAGGTTAAGAGGGCATGACGTTCTTCAGTTATGTGCAACGCATTAATGATATCGCGGATGTCAAATGATAACATGATTTCCCAATGCTGTATGCATGTATATAGACGACGGTTACTATTTACCATCAGGTGGATAATCAGCTTGTTTACCATTCTAAATACATAAATAATAGAGGTAAATAGCTTTACAACAGATTAACAGCTTAACAATATCAACAAACAAATTTATGGCAAATGTTCATGCATAACTTATTATTTTATCCCAGTATCAGTTACAATTAAAATAAAAAAAAACTTTACTCATGTAAGTCTGAATAGGCTCTCCTGATAAGTCAAATGTAACGTTTGTTCTGAAAGTAGTTCAAACCAAGAAGACCTGACAAGAAACTGCACTTACTCATTTTCGAACGCTATTGTACTACAATAATGTTTTTCTACAATTATAATCACACACAATTTTTGAAACTTGGGTTTAGAATAAATTCAGTGATAATTAGTATATATTAATATTTATTACAATGCATTATGAAACTATAAATTGTATTAATATTTAGTAAATAGAAATAATTCTACTGATATTATAACGAATGTTTGTTGATACTAAACGAATTTTGATGAAACTTTACAACAATATAGCTTATATATCAAAATTACAAATATGTTATAATTTAAAAAGATATTATGTACGACATTCGTCATTATATTATGAAATATAATGACGAATGTCAAGTAAGTGTGATGCAGACGAAGTATCGCGGGGCATCTAGTTCGATAATACGTATTCTAGACCGCGAATTGGTAAACTTAGTTCTATACTAATATCTATACTATTTGTTCTCAAATTAAGAATGGAAACTGCGAATTGGGAAACGTAGCGTAGAACGCTCCGCAGCTAGGTGAAGCGACGATATACGTATCGCGGGTAACAGCTGGACGAACGGCTGAAAATCATGCGCAATGGTATGCCATGGGAGAACCCTATGCTCAGCAGTGGACTACAGTGCCCAAAAGAGAATGATGTGAGATAATTCAATCAGTAGACATAACTTGAATGAAATACACAATATATTCCTGGGCACGTTATAAATCTATTTTTATTGGCAATTAACGTAGGTATAATTTATAAATTATCGAATACCATTACGTAAAGGAATGCTGCATGCCATTACGTTACGTTATATTTAATATTATCAAATTATATTCCATGAAATAACTGACATTATTTAAACATCGACTATATTTAATTAATGTACATAATTAATAAAATATCATCTATACATATAAATAAAATTTGAGTTTCTGTTTGTAATATTGTATTACCGTTTTTACTATATGCATATGAATATAAACACGGTAAAATATTTTGGTGTATGCAAAATATTTTCTTTTTACAATTTTTGTCTGTCTGTCTATTTGTTCCGGCTAATCTCTGAAATTGCTGGACCGATTTTGACGATACTTTATTTGGTAAGTAGGTGATGTAATAAGGAGTAACTTAGGCTACTTTTATTATAGAAAAATAGAGTTATATTCCATTTTTGTCTGTCTGTCTGTCGGTCTGTTTGTTCCGGCTAATCTCTAAAATGGCTGGACCGATTTTGACGGGATTTTTTTTGACAGGTAGCTGATGTAATAAGGAGTATCTTAGGCTACTTTTATTTTATAAAAAGAAATTTCGCGGTAACTGCTAGTAATCGAAATAATAATTTTACTTTTATTCTCTTGTTTGACGCGTGGTGACGTAGACAATATATGTATGATTGTATGATAAACCATTCTCACGTTAATGTTATGAAAACATTGATATCTAATATTATCAAGACAGGTTATGAGACGAGTTTTATCACAGATTTAAGATCAATATCTAAGTTGAATGTCAACTTTTATTCATATTATCTATTGCTTCACGTGTTTAAGATGACAATATACAATTTAAACTATATACAGAGTGTCCATAACAAAAGAGTCTTTTTTTTTCATGGATGATAATGGAATGATGCACCCGCCTGCGCTAATGGTTTACACTGGCGGGGCATCAGTGGAGGATGATAAGATGAGCATGGGTCAGGTCAGTTAGCCCATAGTGATTAAATACTCAGGAATTAACCACGATTGTTCCCAGAGGAAGCCGCGTGGAGGTGGACCTAACGTGGTACATTGCTAGCAATGGGGACACTAGACCCCATTACTAACAATCTGCTTCTCCCCCTAGTCTTTTGTTATTTAATGTTTTGAATTACAAAGTTATATAATTAAAAACATTAAATAATTCCTAACATCTATTCCATGATTTTATAACCGTAGATCAGTCGTAACCTGTAAAATATATGTATTAACTATATTATCTTATTATTTAAAGCTTTTATCAATCTATTGGTTGTGATAATACTAAGGCATTATATTATATTATAAATATATATATATATATATATTATATTTATATTAAGTCAAAGCATCAATTTGATTTCATGTAAATAGTAGCGAAATCAACCAAAATATATTTTTATAGTAAGTAAACAAAACTCGCACTAATTTGCATTATTATTCTAACGTGAATCATATAATTAATATATACAAAGAAGAGAATGAAATTATAATTTTGTTAAATAATTATTAAAAAATATATACATTCTCTTTTGCAATATAAATGATTTAGTAAAATATTGGGTATAGAACACTTCTTCAATTATGTTTATTATTATTCTTTCAATTATGTATTATATGTAGAGCAAAGTATTACATAAATACTAATTACATTCTGGTTGATACAATTCTAAAAAAACATCAAATTCATAACTTCACACATAAATAACGCAAAATACTAAAAATCAAACCAATCAAGATATCCTAAGAGTGTCTGCAAGAGATTGCTTGAGCCAAAAGATCGCCTTTTGTACCTCTAAATAGTTTTTAAAATATACTTGTACTACCAGGCCCGGGCACACGTTGCTGTAGCTAATAATGGACAATTAATATTGCGACTATAAATTGAGATGTAAGCTATCCTATCTTTCAAATTGGATCAAATTGCACACAATGTGCAAATCAAATTTGCAATCGGTTCAGTACTTTAGGAGTCAATCGCGGACAAACAACGTGATACATAATTTATATATATAAAGTATTAATTAAAAATAGTATTAACTATTTTTTAAATATAATTATATTTATATTAAAAAAATATATAATTAAGTATGGATAAATGAAGAGTTAAAAAATAAAATGAGTTTCCAAAGTACAGTACAGAAAGGGATTGAACTGAAACCGACATTGAGGTTACACTTCAGAGCACATATGCTGTTCCATCCTGTACATATAATTATAGATATGAGATCGTTATTTACAAGTTTATCATATCAATACATAACATAACAATGTAATATATTCACACGAATTTTATATTGTCACGTCGAGATATCGTCTTTTGAAATTCACCTTTTGATAAGGACCCAAAATATTGACAGTCTACGTTGACAAATGAGGGTTGACTATCTGTCGTCTGAATGACATTAGTAGTATTTATGAGTAGGTACTAGTAATTGTAATAATTCACGATGATAGCAAATAAATACATAAACATATCACATACCATCATTTAGTTTTTTTACACTTCGAAGATGGCTAACAAGCATACGGCCTATTTGATGGTAAACAGTTACCTTAGCCTATAAACGCCTGAAACACCAGGGGTGTCACGTGCGCGTTACCCTTAAGTACTAAGCAGGGCTATACGATAGACACATTTAATATTTTATTTTGTAATTCTAATATGCACATATTGCAATACTTAAAAAAAACATCCTACCCAATTTAGATGTTATAGTTCAAAAAAGGAACACATTTTAGGTAATCACTTGAAAAATAGAAAAATCTTAATTGATTTTAAAAAGTTATGGATAAAGCACATTAAGATAATTAATTGTAAAAGTCATTTTTAAATAAGTGGATATTCTATACGCAATTATCGGTAGGGCCAGTCACCGCCAATCGATCGGGCTAAGCGCCGCAGCGCTGCAGTCGACACCGCTGCTGGACGCTCTATTGATCACAATGAAGACCATCTGGAACACCTAGTAGGAATGTGCACAGTTCTTTAACTCGACGTAGGCATTAATGGCAACATTTACTTCCGCGGATGAGATATGTCTTATTTTTACTTAAAGTGTTGCATGAATATAGGGGTGGATCTAAAATAAATTAGATATTATAAAGATATCTTGTAATTTACTTGTTGGTAGCAGCAGTGGTGTACGAAGATACACGAGACACCATTATAGGCTTTAGTAAGACTTTGTATTTAGGCAATCTCCTCTGGACGAATGATAAGGGCCTAATAATCGTTTTGCACTTCAAGTATCTGTTACGTCTTACGTTTACGCCACATAACTATTGACGTATTTATACATACGTATTTTATCGAGTACTCAAAACATTATCTCTCGTATTGGGTATTGATATTATGTATTGTAAATCCACAAACGTATACGCGAGGTTTATGCAGCACGATGTCTAGTAAGACGATGACAGATGATTTACCACACAAAGAAGAGGCTCGGAATAATGGAGTGGATTTAGACCAGATGCTGATCGATGAAATCGGTCAGTTTGGCCTCTATCAATTCATCACATTGGCATTAATGTTCTTTCCTGCAATATTCGCGGCTTTTTGTAATGGTGAATACATTTTCTCAACAGCCAGGATCCCGACCAGGTAATTGACTTAAATGTATCACTATAACTAATAATAGACATTTTAATATTAATTTTTATTATATTAGTGATAAGTTTATTAATTACAGTAAAACACTAATGTACGTTCATGTTGATATATATCTTAGATGCTTACATAATAAGTATCGATTTATAATAATTAATGGAGATTACGCCTTGGGTAATATTTAGCTTCTTTTAATAGGCCTGATGTTAAGTTTCAATAAAAGAAATAAAAATAGTGTTTAAATGAACACTTTAATTTTATTAATTACATTACTAGAACAATCATTTGACAAATTGTATACTAAAGAAAAATATATGTGTAATCTATTTCGTGATAATAGAATCTTATTAGAATAGACTAATTCGACTACAATATTTATTGTCTCGATATTTTCCTAACATAATTAAGTTTCAAATTTAAAAGTTTTAAACTATTTGTGTCTACTGAAACTATATTATCCTCTTGTCCACATTCAGTTCCAAAATTAAAATACAATTATATTTCAGATGTCGAATTCCTCAATGCGATGGCATGGATGCACATCCCGAGTTTCGCCCGGAATGGATTCTAAATGCAATCCCTGGTATAAGCCAAGATTCTTTCGAAGATTGCTCGAGATATGCAGACAGCGATAATTATGAACCAGCTAACGAGACTTGTCCAGCCTCATGGTTTAATGCTACTACGACAAATTGCGAAAAGTATGTTTACGAAAATACATACAGCATTGTTTACGATGTAGGTAGCACAATGGACCAATTATTATAAAAAAATATAATTTTTAAATCTTAGCTTATATATAGGGTGAAATTTGCTGTGAAACTCGTTCAAATATTAAATTTTGAGCATTTAACGTTATTGGCATTCAAACCAATGTATTACGCTTATTACACACATTTACTTATTTTTTCAAAATCATCATCATCACTTGCTTCTTCCTTATCCTATTTGTTTGGGGTCGGCTTCCATTCATCCCTGTTCGCAGTCATCACTAGATGAATAACTATATTTACTACCTTTCTTACTATATCATCTTTCACACAGTCCAGCCATCTCTTTTTCGGCCTTCCTCTTATAACTATCCATATTCATATGCAACATCTTCCTTAAAATATTATCGTTTTCAAAATATAATCTGCAATTTACAATTATTTCAGTTTGACTTGGCATGCAAAGAATGGCGACGTTCACAGATTGGGTCGATCAGTTCAATGGGTAAACTTTTGGGAATACCTGCTACTGGATACATCTCAGACCAATGGGGCCGACGAATTGCACTCGTTATTGGTATTTTTAGCGTCGGCGTAGTTGGTTTGGCGCGCTCCTTTGCAACTAGTTATGAGTGGTTTGTGGCTTTGGAAGTATTAGAGGCCATTGTGGGTTCAGGTGTATTTTCAGCATGCTACGTTTTAGGTAATTTAATATTATCTTTAAAGTTAATCTTTTTTTAAAAATTAATAAACTTTTATGCCTTTTAAGAATTATTATTATTATATTTAGATGATTAGATTTATATAATTAGATGTTTTTTTATTAAAAATATCTTTAATCATATACATCTATTAGAGATGTCTTCGATATCCTAAAACATTTTAAAATATTGTTTCTTACATTAAATTGTACTAGATATTGATACATCTAATGATATTTTATTGATACAACATTTTTTAATATTTCAACATTGCTTATCTAAAGGTAATATTTTCTTATTTGCAGTAATGGAACTTGTCGGTCCCAAATATAGAGTAGTAACAGGAGCCACTATGTCTTCACTTTTTGCTTTAGGACAGGCAATTCTGGGCTTGATAGCATGGTATACACAATCATGGCGTACACTCGCATTAGTATTGTATATACCCCAATTTTTTATAATAATTTACTTTTGGATACTATCAGAATCTTTCCGGTGGCTAATAAGCAAAGGCCGCTGTGACGAAGCAGAAACAATTCTTAAAAAAGCATCCAACATGAATAAGAAACATCTATCAGAAAAGTCTATAAAGATAATACAAGCTACTGCAGGAGTGAAAAGAAATGTACAGGAATCAAAAGAAACGTGGCTACCGATTCTTGTGATAAATTCTCGTACGATGCTAATACGTTGTATCGTATTACCGATAATATGGGCTGCATTGACTACGATCTACTATGGGTTATCTGTTAATTCTGTTAATATGACTGGCAATCAGTACTTGAACTATGTCTTCGTATCAATAATAGAAATACCGGGATACTGGACAGCGATCTTATTGTTAAATCGTATTGGAAGAAAAGCAATGTTGATAAGTGGATACTGGTCATGCTCTGCATGCCAATTTACTCTTGCATTTATGCCTAATGGTAAATAAACAAATTTTGTATATTATAAAACTAGTTGCAGCGATTGTACATTTATATGCGTTACTTTGTGATGTACACAATTAAATATTAAAAATTTTGTATTTGTATGTTTGTAGTACCAACGTTCAAATCCATAAAAACTAACACAATATACATTTTAATCACAGCGCTACAAGAATTTACAAAATTTCAATATATTTTTACTTATTACTTAACTTTATTTTTGTATTATATTTGTATTAGCTGGCGCGCGGTTTCACCCGTGAAATTTATAGCCTATATATTATTCTATTAGAGTAACAAAATTTGCCTAGAAAACTATCAAATCAACTCTAATTTCCAGGTATGGAGAATGTGTCACTGGTCATTTATTTAATTGGAAAGTATAGCATCTCTATAGTAATGACTTCACTTTATATATACGCTGCAGAATTATTTCCTACCAAGTATAGGCATAGATTGCTGGCCTTCAGCGTTACAGTCGGAAGATTGGGGACTATCATGGCACCTCTTACACCAGCACTTGTAAGTAGAGACAATGCTCTCTATTGAGAGTAATTTTCTTTTGACAATTCACACAGCGCCATCAAGTTCCATACTAAACAGAATCATTACTATGGGTAGTAAAGACCTATACTTAAAAAAGAATACTATATATACTAAGTATTTTTTTAATATATAGATAACAACCAGAACATGACAAACAATCATACTCAGTACAAATGTTTGTGTAGTGCGAAGTATCGAACCCATCGGAATTAAAGTAGTGTACTTACAATTCAGGTTGTTAAAACCGAGTTATCGTAATTATTGAACTTATTTTGCTATAATAATAGTTTCCAATATTTAAACTTTATTTTCCATATTTATTAATCACACAATGTTTCACACATGTAGTTTGTAAAAAAACATCTAGAATCTAAATGATAATATAATAAAAGCAAAAATGTGAGGTTTATAAAAAAGTCTTTGCTATATTGGAGACTCTTAAAATTTTATTTGCCACTTAAAAAATACTGCTGTTATACGATTACAATATAAGACTACAATATAATATAAGATTAAGAACCACATTTGGATACGTTAAGTACAATTTTAGAAATATATGTAAAATGACGTTGTTGAAATCAGGTAATTTTTAAATGTTCACAGGCTTCGGAGATCTGGGAATCGTTGCCGTCTGTGCTATTTGGCACCTTTGCATTGATATCAGGTTTCCTCGTGTTTACAACACCGGAGACACTCGGCACTAAGTTACCAGACACAATGGAAGAAGCAGAACAAATCGAATCTAGAAAGATTAAGCTGTGATACAAATTTTGTTTAAATGTACTCTTTATTTAACCATTTTTACCGATGGTACTTACCCGATGGTAAGTGGTAACCATCGTAAATATAAATATACAGAAACATCGTGTTATAATGTGTCACCCATTATACCACTAATAAGTTGCTATTCTAGAGGACCAAGATGTCATGTTCTTATACGTAATTTCAGATACATATCAGAATTAAATATTGTCAATGCATGTAACATTCTTAGAGTTCCTAAGCACGAAAGTTCTGGATAAGTAAGTTGATTGTAAAAAAAATGTCTGATTTCACAAATATAGGAGTTAAGTGAAAATATCATTAAAATGTATTGTAATTTATTATTAATAGCGTGACTTCGTAGTAATATAAAATTATTAATTTAATTTATTACGTAAAATATGTTTTTGTATTGGAATAAAAATAATATGTTAATAAAAATTAAAGTAAATTTTATTTAGAACAATAATTACCTTAAATTGCGTAAGATTTAGAGATATTAAGCAGTGATCTCATTGAATTTAATATTCCAAATCTCATCTGTGCGTGTCGTAAAACAAATATAAAGATAAGTGAAAGTAGAATTCAAGGAAACAGTGATGAAATTCAACTCGTAAAATGAATAGACTCACCAGTTTATGGTATCGTAAAGCGGTAGGAGCTTGTGGCTACCCTTATTTTGATGAGGGACAAGTTAAACGCGTAATTCAAATTTTCTAGAGTACACAATGACACGATGTCTATGATGAACAGTTTCTATGTTTCTGTACTCATAATCTTTAAATAATTTGTTCTTAAAAATTAAGAATGGAAAGTGCGAATTGGCAAACGTAGTGTAGAACGCCCCGCAGCTATGTGGAGCGACGTCATACGTAGGGTTGCGGGTAATAACAGGACGAGTAGGGCGGAAGATCGTGCTCAGTGGCATGCCTTGGGAGAGACCTATGTCCAGCTGTGTATTACAGTGAGCTGATGGTGATGATCATGATAAAAAAATATTGTCATTACAGAATCAAAATTAATGTCATTATCATATACAGAGAAAAATGGAATTTCTCTGTAAATGACGTGCATTAAAAGAGAGTAAGCTCAAATAAGAAGACTGATATTCATATCACTAGAAGAAGATACTACTATACCGTTGCCAAATAAAGAGAAGATTCTAACAGTATGTGTCTGTAATAAAGAATTTAAAATTTTGCACAAACTTTATACTAATTAAGACGGACAATATACTTGCGCAGATTCTTATCATAACTCTAAGCAATACTAATAATATTCCTATTGTTGACCTTGATTGACTAATAATACCATCTTCTCTCATAAAGGATGAAAGTTTAATGACAATACTTAGTCCATCTACGAAGTAGATAAGAATTACAAAAAAGAATATGTCACCAAGGTATTCGATAATTTCTAGAAATTAGACTATTATTGTATCAGTAACACAAAAGCAATATTAAGTATAAAACCTCCATAGAACCCCACAGAAAAATGTTATAACATTATTTTGTTAAATTCAACATTGTTGGGACAAATATAATCAGTTTTCAGGTAACTCAGCTTAAACCCATTTTAAATATTTACAGCGAAGTTATGTTAAGTTAACTATGTGAACCCTCATTATTCTTCTTCAAACGTCACGGTGCATAAAAGCAACAAAGAAAACTCAATACCACAGAAACCGCGATTACATTACATCGGTGACTTTATCAGGCGCAACCAGAAAGATGGAGCAAAATCCTCTAAAGTTATTTAAATGAACCAAGCTCCGAATAAATGCATATTGAATTTGTTTACGTTTGCCCAAACCGGAATAGAGATAGTCCATACTTCTATTTAAATTTCGTCCTGCAATCTCCATATTATTGCTATCGGTTCCGATATCTGTTTCTTTGTTTAAGTAGCTCGGAATAGTATTGCATGTTCAATATCACCTTTGCGTCTACCTTTGGACCGGATCTTTTTAAATTGAGATTTCTAATGCGACTCTCAAGGGTCAGGCGTACGTAATAGGTATACCATGCCGAAAATCAGCGATAGTATAAGGAAATTGTGTAGCATTCTCTAAGAAATGAAGTTGAGAAATATTTGGAGAGTTATTCAAAAATTCATTTCATTATGAAAATTTTTCGTTTAAATTTCTAATTCGAGGGAATTAATTTTTTCTTGGATACTTAACTATGCCCTAGCTTGCCATGGTTTGTAACCCATAAAACGAAATATAGAGTAGTTACATATGAGCTACAATGATTTAAAAAAGGAATTTGAAGATATATGTCCCTCAATTCTACGAGTGCTTAAGATTCGTTGAAGCTGTGGGAAACGCACGGTGGAAGATATCGAAGAACAAGCTGTAGATAGATACAGTTCGAAAACATTGCGTACATACATACAACAATTTCCGAGTAACCTTTAGAAAAACAACGCACGAGAAAAAGAGAGAGAGTATATATCCTTATTATTCTTGTTGTATATGTATTACGTTTCTATTTTTACTTTCAATCCAGTGGGCTGTCAACTAGTTTCTGTAGTAGACAATATATGATCCATGCCCTTTAGAAGAATCGGTTAACATTTTCTTTACCCATTATAGTAATAATGGTAAAAATAATCAGTAAACGTAAATTATTAGGGTATTTTCATCCCACGCAGCTGAGCGGTCGTTCTGAGATCCGATCTTATTTATTGCTTGGTCTATTCATTGTACGTGATTAAGGAAGTAAATGTTAGCACAATTAGGCACGTTAGGGAATTCGTCTTGGACGTAACCTGCATTAGGTTGGGTGTTACTTGCAGCGGAGATTTTATAGGAAATTGTAACATTAGCAAAAAAATTGGTTTTATATCAAAACTAGGTAACAAACTATAAAACATCAATGAATAACGATATTTGTGATGATCATCGATGAATATCATAATGACCATGGAGTCATCATTCAATAGATCACGCTCATGACATATTTTTAATGAAAGGTAATTCGACCGCCATTACTCAGCAGACTCTTCTCACTTATTTCTTTTATCATAACTGAACCAAATATATTTATTCAAAACACACAGAGCTAATTAAAATGCTGCGTAATATTTCCTATGTATCATTTACCAATTATTTATCTATTTATTTTTATATTTTGGTAACATTATGTTTTTATATATTAATTTTAAAAGTTAGAAGAATCAGTCATGGTCGTCAGTTAAACATAATTAAAACCTTAGATTTAGGATTTACCTGCATCTCCTGAGTGCTGAAGAGCGAATATTCGGATTTAAGTTTTATACGTAATACGGCCTTGATGGTCATTTGCATGTACATTTCAAGGAGGTAATCCTTTGTGGATTCGATTCTCGTATGTGGAACGTGAAATTATTATATATGGAGATATAACATCTGCACCCTCTCATGTGGTAACGTAGAAGTGATCATCAACTGCTTCTCCCTTATCCCCTTTGGTAGGAGTGGTACCATATAAAATAAAAATTTCATTATAATCCGACAACACTGAGACCACACAACGAAATCTTCATAATGGCTGTTTACACGGCACGGAGCTATTGGATAAAATGGATTATGCTTCTTTGGTGTACTATCTCTGTCCGTTCTCTCATTATGTCTCTTTCTTACATCCTACATTAAGGTACAACTCCTTTATGTTTGGTCAATATCAATAAAATGACCAGAAATAGTCACATAAATGGAAACCGGTATAGGTATATTATTATTTATAGTAAATTTTATATCTTCATAAAAGACCTAAAGATACAATCCTATTGTCTTTTTTATGTAAGAAGAATAAAATAAATATTGATATTGGAATCCTAATACTTAGTTATATAGACTCATGACCTAATTTTAAGTTTATGCAGTTTCAAGCTACCAGACTTTACACAATAGTTTCCTTTTTGGTGAGTGATATCAACAATCTACCTTTACAATAAAAAGGACGGCTCTATTATTTTAATATTATTTTATGTTAAATTAGTAACTTTAATTATTACCTCTTTTCTTTCGACTTTGGTGTTATCAATAAATTGAAATATTAATTAAGATTTTTATGTTATTTTGTCGACGGTACTCTAGTAAATATAATATAAATTATTATTTATATTTTGCATTCTAAAGTTATTTATTCAATTAAAACAAAGTAACTATATACATTTTTTGAGAAGTAATAAATTTATTTCACAATGAAGTTGTGCTGTCCTTTTCTATGCAAACTAGTAAAGCCTCAGGTGTTTGCTTGTTGGCGTTGTGTGCAATCAACCAAACTATTGTTAGTAACTTTGCCGAGAAGTTGTCCTACAGATATATTTATGCAACGTGTGTGTCGTGAATTTTCCCGCTTATGTTACGTGACTCGTTACTCTTCGGTAATAGAATAAAAAAACTTACATTTTTTTTTAAATTTGGAACTAAAAAATATTAATATCTTGTATTCATAAATATCGTTACGAAATCGCGAGCACAATTAGAGTTCTTACTAATACATATTATAAACGCAAAAGTATGTGAGTATGGATGGTTAGATAGATGGATGTTTGTTTCTTTTTAACGCAAAAACTACTAAACAGATTTTGATGAAACTTTACAATAATATAGCTTATACATCAGAATAAAGTTATAAAAGTTACAAATTTCATGCGGATGAAACCGCGGACATTGCTAGTTTAAAATGAAAGAGAAAATAGCAATATGCAATTAAAATAAGTTAAAATATATTCTGTCCGTGCCGTGTCTTTGATATTTTTCTGCATTTAATGTATATTTCAACCGATTATATTTAATATTTTCAAAATTGCGTTAAAATCAAGTGATGACGTAACCGTACCAAAAACAAATTTATATCAATATATAGGTATATCAACTTCTGCAATCTTATTATCATACTGATGTATAAGTAATAGATTTACATTAGCGCATAAGTTACATATTACTCACAATTATTTCGAGGTAGGAACTAAAGATTAAGGTATCTAATACCATGTGGCCTATAATTTATTTCTTTAATTTGTCCAATATTTTTAGGTTCGATACATTAGTTCCACAGCAATTAGTGGGTGCCGTTAGCCCGTAATTTACTGTCACAATCAGACAATGGAGTGCCGACTCTCTGCTGCAATTGGGGACTTATTACATGACGCTTTCCTTTACCTATTTTATAAGTTGCCGTGAAAGTTATATATGATAAGAATAAGAATAAGTTTTATTTTGGAAAACTTAATTTTAGTAACATTTTATCTATGACTCTACACTAGGCTATGTTATTTATATTTATTTATTTTAGGTTTATTTTATTTGGGGGTTTGGTCACTTGGGTACTTGGACCAGCACTGTGACCTACATAGATCTACATAGAGCACAATAGTGCTTGCTCTTTTTCAGAGATTGCTACCTAGACCCGTCAGGGATAATAAAGGATATTTTTAGAAGATAGTTTCTATCTCCTCAGGATAGAGTGTAAATGATCCAAAACAGATATTACGTTTGCATGAGTAGGCTACAGCCACATAGGATGTGTAGTGTAGTGGTATGATAGTATATGGAAACTTCATTAAAGAATATCACATGATGTGTTTAAAGTATGAATGAGTAAGTACTATTATTTTTATGTATCTCACACCAACATAAAAATTATTTAAAAGTATAAGGAAGAAACTCTTTTTAGTTATTGCTCAGTCTTATTATCTATTTTCTATTATACTACACGTGGTACTAACGTGGGCGTTATATAACGTAGGCATTAATAATAGACTATCGGATTATAAATCTGTATTACAATAGTCTTTCCTTATCTATAACCAATTTTAGATAATAATCCAAAATTTCATCTAATATATGAAAAGCTTAATTAACGCTTTATGAACTTTAATATAGAGTGCTTAAAGGTGGTTACTTGGGAAGGTCAGATTAAATATAGATATGTTATATTTTTGGAGAGAAATGTATATATGATGACGTAATAATATATATAAGGTTGCACAGCAAAGATAATGTAATTACTTTTATTTTAATATATGAAACTGAAACTGCTAAATTATTAATTTAAACTTACTAGAAATATGTCCGATAATAATAAAACAAAATGAGTATAAATACAGATTACGATGACATCAAATGGGTATATACAAATATGTACAAGTAATTGTATAGATCTACTTTTATAATTTATCTTTATTTAGTATAATTCTAATAAGGATTATACTTTTTTAATTTTTGAATTCTTGCTTTTGTTGAATGCATTCCTTGTAGCTTTTATAACAGGTAAAATACATAGTACTATGTATAAACGAAACAGTAGGTATAGCTATATATCTATTGTAAATCCTCTAGCTGTATAACTAGAGATGGTAAGTAACAGATTCCTTTACACGTAATAAGGCTATAGCTAGTGCTAAGAGTCGTGAGCTTGTGATTAAGGATTGTACTCCAGTTTCTTGTTACGTTACTATAGGTGCGGTTTCTTGTCTGTATTTACAGTGCGGTAGTATTGAAAATACAGTAATAATAATCTTGAGCTCTAACGCAAAATCAACCGTATGTTAGAAATCTATGTTGTGATACTTTATTTTCTGAGTGTTAAGGAATACATTTTATTTGCATCAATTAATATTGTTATTTCGTTACACATGTTAGTTTTATTATTCTATTATTAAACGATTAATGCATAATTCAACATGTATTTTATTGTAGACTTAACTAGAGACACAGAGTGCAGTAGTTACAGAATATATAATTCAGGAACATAGAGTAGTGTTGAACATTTTTTTAAAGCAATGGATATATTTTAATTTTATTTTGTATACTTATTTGTTGAATGAATATAGTTCCAGCATTTAAAGATTTGTTAAAAAGTAACAAATCTGTTGTAGATTGTTGACATAAAAGAATTTTACCATCCAGTTTGGAGAAAATATAAAGTGAAACCCCCTATATATCTTGATCAATATTTATATATATATATAAATATTGATCAAGATATATATATATATACAAGAAAATAATATAAAAGCAGTTATTTTACTCCGACAGGTACCTAGAGTAATTAGTGGTTCAGTTCATACAGAAGATTACCATAAACCGCTAATAGATTCAGAAATGCAGACAGCTTCGCCTTCATTTCGCTTGTTGCGGATCTGTGCGAGTCTGTTGCAGATGTTTTGCAACCAGATGATTCAAAATGAATATGTGCTACAAATACTATATCAAAGTGTGCTGGCATATATGAAATATTCATTTCTACTTTTAGT
Source organism: Achroia grisella (assembly GCF_030625045.1). NCBI lineage: Eukaryota > Metazoa > Arthropoda > Insecta > Lepidoptera > Pyralidae > Achroia > Achroia grisella. Next base: position 49,026 of record NW_026712919.1, read on the forward strand.
TTATACGAAACACTAGTTTCGAATACGTACCTCATACAATTCAATGTATAATTTTGTTGTTATTTACATTATACAGGAGCAAGACATTGATGACTACATATGGACCAGGATTAATCTGACATTAAGAGTGACGCAGTTGGAGTCCAGTCACAACTCAGGGTTCAAGGCTTTTGGGGCCCGGGTCCCCAGCAATGGGTTGAGTATCTTCATGAAGGAGGACTACTGACCGTGTATGAGCAATACCGTAGCATATTGCCATTGTCAGTGCCGTCACCACAGAGACATTTTATATGTATGTTAGTCTATAAGGTATATAATATGAGTCATTAGTAGACTGAATGAAATAAACAAAAAAACTATACATTGAAATGATATCAGCATCATGATTTATGCCATCCGTTGCCAATCAGGATGGGTAAATTGTAATTCATACATATCATGTAATTCACATTATCTTGCCCTTCAACTGAAACACAGCTTATAAACAAGCTGCTTGTGACATGAAATGGATGAGATTGATGTTGGGTACATCAGACGACGACTTTTTACAAAGTCTACCTGAGTGATATGATATTAATTAAGCATGTATTGGATACTTGATGTTACTGTCGATTCTGTCTGCGTTTCTTATTTCAGAATTACATTTGCAAAAATTTCAAGCTTCTAGCTTTAAAAATGACTATACATCCATACAACCTTGCACCTATCGTTTCAACCCCTTATAATCCTTTTTCACATTAAAAAGTAACCTATGTCCTTTCCCAGAGTCTAAGACTATCAGTGTATGAAATTTCATTTAAATCGGTTCAGTACTCTTTATGTAAAAGCGAGACAGATAGACAGAGTTACTTTCGGATTTATAATATTAGTAAGAAAATAAGGATATTAATGCATTTGACAAAAAGGTACCATTAAATTCTAAACATTGAAGACACAGTAAGCACTTTTAATTAGAAATAATAGTAATCATAATCTCAGGACAATTCACACAGCGCCATCTAGACCCAAGTTAGGCTAGTTAAAGCTTGTGTTATGGGTACTATATAATTGATACATAGATATACTTAGATTTTTTTTTAAAATACATACCTACATATTATACATAGAAAACACCCAGACCGATACAAACAATTATACTCATGAATACAAATGTTTGTGCCGTGCAAGGTATCGAACCCGCGAGCATCGGTCGTAAAGCGGTATGCTAGACCACTAGACCACCGAGGTCCTCGGTGGTCTAGAAATAGAAGCGAACATAGTGTCATTGAGATTAGAATCCAGTATAAACCTGCTAGCTTCAATTCGCAGTTACAAGACGGGCCCATAATGTAGGCTCACCGCAGAGCTGACCACGTGCTACGTACGTGCAAATGTATTCACGTAATATTGCATATGTTACGTTGTTGGTGCAAATTAGGACACCTCCAATTTGTACCATGCACTTGTGTTTACAATTGTACAATAGAATCCCTTGATTTCATATATTTGTATCTAAACAAAACCGTAAACATGTAAAATTATATAGCTTTTGCTCAGAATTGCATCAGTCATATCAGATTGTCTATTCTTCTTGAATGAATTGGTAGAGAATGCCATATATTTATATAGTTATTGTAATTGTATACGTGGCAAGTCTCGAGCACGTTGTTAAAAATGATCGCTTACTGTCAGTAACAATAATGACATCTGTCACTAAGGTCAACAGAACAGAAACATCGAGCTGTACGGATGTCACTAATGGCAGGCACAGGATACCAGCGCCGTGACAGTTAGCTGTCACGGTATATGCTGAGTGTCAGCCATGTTGCCAACCATATGTATAAATAATATAAGATGATTTTTTTTAATTGTTCTAAGTGTGTATGTATGTATGTGTATATGCTAAAGGGACCCCTTTTAATAATATATTTTAGTCATCATATTATATATTTTATTAAGCTTTTTAATTTTAGGTTTTTAGTTGTACAATTAGGTTATGTAAATACGTATATATGTATATGAGTGTGTGTATATATATGTATGTAAAATGTACCTTTGTCAAATGTCTAAATGTAATAATGGTTGTCAATAAATGTTTTTCTTTCATTCTTTATTATATATTATACACATATTTTTAAATAGTGCTATTGATCTTACTAATATTATATACGCGAAAGTTTGTGGATACGGATGGTTAGATGTTTGTTACTCTTTCTTGGAAAAACCACTAAACAGATTTTGATGATACTTTACAGTAATATAGCGTATACATCAGAATAACACATAGAATGTCTCTCAAAGTGATCTCAATATCTGCATTTACCTTTCAAAGTTTGCAAGATATGAAGCCTCTGGGTGTAGAAAAAAATGCGTGCCAATTGCGAGGGAGTGACGAGGGAACGCCGGGACGAGTTTTAGAGTGCTGTGTCATTTGCACAGCTCGTTTTTTCTTATATTCCTGTATTGTGGTTGCGTTATGATGTTTCTTGCCACGTCAGTTAGATGTTTGTTTTACGTGCCGGGCATATGTTACTTACGACTTGACCTACTTCTTGAGTTCTTAAGGTTGTGACTGAGTATGATGTTCTCAGTATAAATACTTATAGGTTTGCTTATATGTTTACGCGGTTACATCTGCATATTATGTTTATGAAATTCATGAATGAAAAAATTAATTCATGAAATTCATGATAATATCAACTCTGCACGGCTTCTAATACTACAATTATATAGGACGAAGGTACTACTACTAACTACTGCTAATCACTGATTCTCCGAGGTGATAAACCAGTGCTTTCAGAATTATAATTATTTACATAAAATCTTATATCTGATTACTGTGTCAACATTTTTTCACAAACATTTTAATACAATGACTTATAATTTTAATATATTTAGACGTTCATAAGCGGCTAAAATATCCTACATGAATAAATGATTTTTGATGAATTTAAATTTGATTTGAACAATTTGTATTGAGTTTTGTTGTAACAAAACTTAATTTATTTCTGTGAAGTAACAATTTTTATGTTGTAATTATATGAATTAATTTATTTACATATAGTAGATTATTACATGGGTGTGTGTTATATATTAAGAGCCAACATATAAGCGGACAATTTGTTACAATTGGGTTACATTATTCATGTTTTAGTAGGAATCCCAAACATTTTTTTCTACTGATAAATGTTATACGATAGTACCATATAGGATAGTATACTAGTGGTGAAAGAATTTTTGTAATAGGTCCAGTAGTTTATTCGTTATAAATACATGAAACTATAAACCGTTCCTACTTATAATTTTAGTGAAGAATGTAAACAAAACTTAGGATATACATTTTTTATTTCAAAATTTAATATTAATATTAATATAATTTTTTTTTAATTGAAAATTAAAATACATGAAATGTATATATACATTTTTTATTTAAAAATTAAGATATTCGGTCTAAGGTTCCAATAATTTTATTTATTGCGGGCCAAGTAGAAAAGTCATAAGTCCTAAAACAAAAGGATACCATAAAATATTTTACTACTAAAGGAATTAAACCCGACCGTACCACAAAAAGTGGACGAAAATACAGTCTTAAAATTTATATCGTTGTACCTGAACTCGAAGAAAACGGGTAACTGTGAGCAAAAGAAGCGTCGTGGACCAAGTTTATTACACTATCTCGATGCAAAAGCTCTTTTGGTCCATTTATCTTAGTCGCGGCAAACTTAACACAAACTCCAGGAAAGTATTTAGTGAGGAAATTAAAGACAAATTTGGGACTTGTGTTTTTATTAAGTGGATAATTGTTCCTGTTGCTATTGTAAGTGGAAAGAATGGAATGAAAACGGTCTTTTATTTAAGTTAACTTAATAATAAGTAGGTACTTTTGGACTGTCTTTTTTATAATACTCATAAGTAGATAATGTAAATTTGGTTGAGATCGAATCGCAAAAACTAGACGGTAGTTTCTTTTTTAAATATAAATATAATATGTACATATATGATATATTAATATAAATTTAAAAATGTAGTTGTAGGCGTATGAATATAGGAAATATCTCCTATGAAAAGTACACACTTTGTTCTGAGTAGATAAAAACCATTGCTCCTAAGAATATTCTTCATTCTTGTCTCTGACGGGCATAGGCAACGAACTCTAAAAAAAGGCGAGCACAATAGATATCTGCAAGTCTCAGCGTTACAGATTTAAAACACCGAGTAATGGCCAAAATTCCATAATAAAAAACAGTATTACAGAATATACAATCTACAGTTATGCTGATAGAAGCTGTGGCCATCTACAATTTAATGTGAATCAAAATAATTAAATAAAATGTATATTTTATTGAATAAATTTGTGGTGAAAGTGAATAAATGAATCAGTTGTGACGACCTCGGCGGTCTAGCGGTCTAGCACACCGCTTTACGTCGGACGGTCGAGGGTTCGAGTCCTCGCACGACACAAACATTTGTATTCATGAGTATGATTGTTTATATCGGTCTGGGTGTTTTCTATGTATAATATGTATATATTTACAAAAAAAAATAACTATGTACTTGTATCCGTTATCTAGTACCCGTAACACAAGCTTTAGCTAGCTTAACTTAGGACTAGATGGCGCTGTGTGAGTTGTCCTGAGATTATTATCATTATTATATATTTCTATTCTATTTATTATTTACAAAGTATATCTTTCAGTTATCTAGTACTACAGTAGAAATTCAGTTTAGTTGTACTTATAAACTTTGTACTACAAATAGCCAGAGTGAGCTATAGCACATAGTTGTCTCAATGAGTACATTTATCTCAGATAATTTTGCCATTAACAGCTTGTTTCTAGTAAGGTTTAAAAAATATAAAATCATATTTGACTGTATTATTCTGAGCTTTCTTTCGAGACAAATACATATGTTACTATAATAATATTTTTTTATTAACTTCTCGCAATAGTATCAGCTTTTGTGGTAAATTATTTTACAGATTGAAGTTAAAGCTTAGTTAAGCTAGTTATAGCTTTAGTCTTTAGTCATGAAAACTTAACAATAGAGAGATGAACTTTCGCATTTATAAAATCATTATGAATGGTTACCACTTTGCTTTATCTATTATTAAGTCAACATTTTTGTCTATTCAGCCAGTTTATTTATTTATTTTTGGAAAACCAAGGCTATTTACAAACATAGTTATAAATATAATTAAATCAGAACGACCAAAAAAACATATGTTTACGGTTTAAAAAAATATGTTTTATTTAATAAAATAAATTATATTTTCGAGCAAGTATTCAAATTAAGTCATCACTGCACGCTTCTATTACAACCTATTGCTTTTGGAAACATGATATACCTATATATAATTAGTCATAATTATATATATTACATATATATATGTCGGATTATCCACTTCAGAGATATTGGACATCATTGCTCTGCTGCAGACCTCGTGTATCTGGACGTGGATATAAATATAAGAATTGAGAGACTTGATATATTATTTACTAGCATAGTTCACAAGTTGTTTACAAATAAATGAATAAATAGAATACTATAGAATAACATTTATTTCAGAAAATTTAACTTAAGTAACATTTTGTCTGTAACTCCACACTAGGCTATGTCTGTATCGTGGAAGTCAAAGCAAGTTTAACAGTAACATTTACATTGGTACGGCGATCAGAGTTATAATAATAATTTTGCGTTTAAATTATTAATTAGAATTAAATAATTGCAAAGGAAATACTTGAATTTGTATGCTATTACCACACCTAAATATACCATTAATCGACATAATATAGTCTATATATAAAATAAACTACACTCTCGATCACGTATTCAAATCCGGCCATCACTACGTCTATCACGTTTGCAGAACGGCTTACTATCCGAAGCGTGATGTATAGATAACCCGTCGTAATTGCAAGGAAAACACTTTAACAACTTGTAAACTGTCACAATACCTAAAGATCCCATTAAACTTTAGCAATTTCTAACTTTTCCTATTAGACCTTCTACACACATTTCGTATTACAGTTACTTGTAAACGGTTGGGGAGGTTTTTACCTATGGGATATTGAAAACGATATGTTCAAACTTTGTATAATTAATCACGTGCTCATAAAGACGACCATTAAGGTCCTTTTACTAATGGGATAATTACTTCTATTTAGTGATTTTATACAATCTGGAGTAATTATTAGAATATCCAATGCTTTCCACTCAATGGCTCGTATGATAATCTTAGGATTGCAGCGGGTTAGTAGTTGCGTGCGGACGGTTGCGAATTCGATCCCCGCACTATATATATTTTATTCATGAGTTTGTAATGGATACTATCTCTATGTGTGTTATGAATATGTGCAAAATTATTTAATTAAGAACAATAAAAGTGATCAAGATTTCGTAAACTTATATTTCGTTTATGAATATTATTTTATATATATATTCTATATAGGTATAGAATATATATATAAAATAATATATGTATAGATATAGGATCTATACATATAATTAAACAAAGACATATGTCAAAGTATGATCCGATAATTTCAAAAATTACTGAACTAAATTGTATTGGATATATGTATATGGATATATACTTTTTATCCATATACAGAGCGATTACTATGGAAGCTTTAAGTGTGTTTCGTTATTAAAAGTCATTCATTTACTCATAACCTTATACATTAGATTTTTCTGCTAATTAAAAAAATAACCATGCAAAAAGGGGCGGTTTGTTATTCTTATATTAGCTAGAAGTGACAGAAAAGTCAATAATATCTATAACATTGTACTACACATCCCAGGTGTGTGTTGTCTTAAAATTTAAAAATAAATTAGCCTAGTCGTACACTTTTAGTAAACAAATAAAAAAACATGCATGAACATTTAAAACTCAACGTTGCAAAACCTACTTGATGGATTACGGCCACTTAGCAAGAGAGCTGGCAACGTTTAACTTTACATTTTCAATTTATATATACATGTATATAATTTATAGCGATTTTAATTATTTTTTTTAATTTAAAAATTAAAGCATTTTTTAATGCCTATTATAAAAAGAATAAAAAAAAAAGTTAGGGGTGGACAACTCCTATCACTCAGGAGTATGATAAGTAGAAACTAGCCGATTGTCAGTCCTACTGAATAAGCATGCGAAATTTTATAAAAGCCGTTTCATAGGGGTATTGTAACTAAATATGTGACAAGAGAATTTTATTAAGATTAGGCAAAAACACTACATACTCGTAAATGAGGTTGTGCAATTTTCTGCTATTTTTCGGTTTTAGGATTTCGATTACGGCCATTTCTTTTTGTGTTCCGATAATAAATGTTACCAATTTACCACAAGCATAGGCTCGGAAGTTCTATTAAGTTTTTAAATTTTATGAATTATCTACAAAAACAAGTCTTTCTCTAAAATAAGAATCGAAATATAATCAAAAACGTACGAAATTTAATAATATTAAGACAATATATGAAACTGAGTACAGTGTTTATTTTCACAAAAGTTACAATGTTTTCCAATCTCCGTATATTTTTATTATTATATGAAATATAAGCAATTACATAATAAGAAATATCAATATATGTGAAGACGATTTGACACCAATACTTATGATATTGAGAATTTTATTATTTTCACTTGTTCTAGCGTATTATTGAATTCCTTTGTTAGAGATTCTTGTAAGCAATAAAGACATTCTTTGCGCTGTGCTATTTTCCGGTAACCTGGATTATTAGAACAAATATGTTTTTATTTCATTGTATAAATACAATTATTTTCTGTGTTTATTATTGACTGATGATTAGAAATTCTAGACTGAGAATTAAAATTATGATTTGTTTACTATTCAATAAATGTTCGCATATCACATAACTCTTTTATTTTATTACTAATTCATCAACACAATTTATAAAAACTTTTTCCAGTGTTGAGTAGACACTGCATTTTAGCAATCACCAATTTAAAATTTATAATTAGTATTTCTCGCTCACATTCCAAATTCAAATTTGCGCGGCGATTGGTGACAATTACTTTCATAGAAAGAGATATTTATCTTTCCTTAATAATGTTTTTTTTATTTGTTCGTTTCATTTTGACAGGCTTAGTTTCCATAATATACTGCTTAGTCTTTGGTGTTCATTCTATATAGTTTAAGGTAACTCTGTTTCTTTTTTTTTCGTAAGATTACAACATTGTATAAATCGGCTATTTTATCATCAGTAGACGCTATCAAAATCTATGAAGCGGAAGAGAACACACGCTTGTAAGTGTTAACACGGAGCCTCTGACGCCACACCATCTGCATAATTAAATTGAATTTCCATTATGTCTCTATTCAGGAGCGAGTTTTCTGCCTAGACTGTAGTTACGAGCCAATTAAGACCTCTTAAAGTATTTTGCATAATTGTGTCTGAGACAATCTTGGAATTTATTTTATTATGTAGCCACAAAGTTCGAGAAGAAAAGGACTAAGATGTTGTCAACGATAATTACCTAGCGTTTTTCTTATCGTAGAACAGAGTGATGGTTATCTTTTTCTTTTGTGTATTTTATAATCAGACTTGTTTAATAACTGTTGGACAGGTCAACTTCTGAATTTAACGAATATATAATTTAAATTCAAGCTATTTAAAAATAGCGTCTATATAAATAGTAGCTATTAACCGTGACTTCGGATACTTATTATTATATATAAAACTAGCCATCGTAATAAAAAAAAACCTATTTAATATAGTTTAGCTATGAAAACTAACAGATAATCTCATATTCGCATTCATAATATTAGTATGTATAGTGTACATATGGATTATAACTATTATATTAAAAAAAAATGAAATATCTCAATATCGGTTCATACCTACCAAAATAAAAAAAATAGTGTAATTGTAAATGTCCTTTATTTTGAAGTTAGTAAACTGGGAAATGGTCTTCAGTGATAACCAATATCTTGAATTGTATGATATAGCTATTGTAAGTAATTTTGCTATTTCGTTATTATCTGTAATAACAAAAAGGTTTGTTTGACTGACTGGTCTAATCTATTAATGTAGAGACTATCCAACCCAAGTTTTTCATAAATACAATAATCCGTATCTATAAAAAGCCTTAGTAGTCTCCAATACAATACAAAGATTATAATACGATATATTACAAAGAAACATATATATATTCATTATATTAGTAATATTAATATAAACTACAAACATGGAAGTTTATGTGTGTGGATTGTTGGATAGATGTTTGTTAATTTTTCACGCAAAAACTACTAAATAGTTTTTATAGAAACTTTACAATAATACAGCTTATATATATATCAGAATAACAAATAGATTATAAATTTTATGCAGGTGAACAGTGGGCACAGCTGGTTTGTTAATATTTCCGTTATATCATTTAATGAAAGAGCTAATTGAGAAGTGAAGGTGCGGCTAGGGACTGCTAAGGTACGGTAAACAATTAGTCCAGTGGTAACATGCTTACCATTGTGATGTTAAGGTCATAAATAAAGGAAAAGAATTATACATCGAATATGCAACCGAAAGGAATACATTCCTAATTTAGGCATCCATATTCGACGTACATCTAATGTTTAGTTTTTTTTCTCTTTATCAAATACTTATAGGTTTACTCTTTTTAGGCGCGCCTCAAAAAACTTTGGGGTCGCACTGTGGATGCGCTGTTTTATTAAAATTTCATTCTTAATTTTTTTTATGTAGTAGTTTTTTAGTCTTTTATATATTTCTATTGTTACTATTTATATATTGTTTATTTCATTATTATTTTATTTATATGTAGGTATATTTATATATTATATTTCAATATTTATTTAACATTCTAGTTGCTATATATTATAGTTATATGTAATGCGTTTGCTTCTTTTTTATTTGTTTATATTGTCATGTATATGTGTATATTTCCACCACTCCACGATTCCTTTCAGTCATTTAAAGGTCGACTGGAAGAAATCCCTCATTTGGGATAAGTAGTAACAATGTAGTATTGTACAACTTATTTTTTTAAGGTCGTTGTGTCTTTAGTTAATTTAAATGTATTTACTGTACAATAAAGTCTTACAAACAAACAAACTTATTAATACTTAGTCTCCGTCTAAATGCATATTCGAGTGTTGATCGGTCACCAACCACGTTACATTGATTACAGGAAGAATATACAAAATTACAGTCAACATGGAAGTAAAATAATATAGATTATACATGAATGGTTTGAACTAAACGCATAATACTAGTTTAATAAATCATATTTTATCATACCTAATAAAAAAACACACATGTTTTATTTTAATAACATTGGCATATATATATGCCAATGTTATTAAAATAAATTTAATCACAATGGCATTTACTAAAATTGGTAGTTTGTATTGCAAGCTCGTTCTTCTTGTGACGTGAAGAGTGGTAGATTAAAAAAAAATAAGTGATGACTGTTCAAAAGTAAGTTCATTTGAATAAATAATTTTCTATTCTATTCTATTTGATTGAATTTGTCGGAATTCCTCCGGGAACGGGGTATCCGTGCTGTCAATGTTACGCTTAACGGTCAGTTAATAAATTATCAATATTTATTACCAATATCATGAACAAAATAATATTGCTATTATCAATAATTTGGTTACATCGCCGAACCCTAATAAATTTAATATTGACAGATAATCCGTTAGTTCTATACATACTATCGAAGCACCCCTTCCTATGTTCTATCTTGATCCCGAGTCACATGTTTCGGGGCAATAATTTATTCGTCTACCCTACATTTAGCACCCAATAAATATCTCCGTTGTCAAATAAAGCCAATGAAAATTAGATTTATAAGGGACCGTAATGTAACTATTTACTGAGTCCACCTAACTAAACATAGTATTGGAAATTTTTAGTTTATTGAAATGTATTAAAAATAACATTGCAATTTTATTGGTAAATATTTTTTTTTATCTTCTACAGTGTAATATATTGAAATTCTTTTTTTTTTATGATAATTTATCGATTCCAGAAAGAATATAATATGTTATTGTTCCTTTTCCTTCTCAAAATTTTATTAACAAGTTCACTAGAGAAAAGTAAAAAAATCTATTTACTTTCAACATGTACAATAATTAGATACTCTGAGTAAATATTAAAAACAGTATTATTAATACAGTTTCTTTACTGTTTATCTCCTTTAAATGTACATCATAAATTGAAGTAAAAAGAAAAAGTAAAATACGTACACATAAATAGAATCTTGTACGGGTTCATATTAATTTTTATATTTATTATAGCTTAATTGACACAGATAATTTTTTTTATTTATTTTTATTTTTAATTGACACAGAACATACTGCATTTGCATTGTTTCAGTAATGCTTTATCATATTATCTATTCATTCATTATGTATGGATAGATAATACACTCGAGGATAACTCCTGGCGAGGTTTTCGCGGGAGATTACAGCATGGGGTTTTTCAAGAAGGTTTCTTAAGGGTTCTTAAGGGTCGCCAACGCGCACGTTACACCCCTAGTGTTACAGGCGTCTATAGGCTATGATAGCCGTTTACCATCAGATGGGCCGTTACCTTGTTTGCCACCTTTGCCACTGACATAATATAAAAAAAATATGTCTATATTATATAATTTATGTAAATCTGCCAAAGAAATCTTCCGTAATTATTAAAGCCTACATTTGTTTTCTTTAACTCACGTATACTAAGCAGAAAACATCTGTGTAAGTGCTACGATATATTTAATATGTTTGTTCATTAGTTTTATTCATACGCACACAATTTCTGCTAGCACACTCTGGCAGGGGCTTATGGGAATTATGTTCAAGTATGTGAATTAACTTGGAAGGGACAAGGAAGCCTTCTTCGCCCATCGTAAAGGCTTACTTACTTAGCTGGGTAATGCCACCGGATTCGCGATAACTTCTCTAATTTTGATGATTATTTCTGCAATTTCTTTATTTATATATTAAGTTAGCAGCTTATCTTACAGTTGAAGTCTGTTTTTTGGAATAACATCTTAGATTCCCTTTTTATGACGACCCTTTTTAGAAGTTTACTCTATTTTTAAGATTGTGTCTGAATTATATTTTTTTATTCAACAACTAACGTACCCTTTTCGTTGAGTACCATAAACAAATTAATGCTTACTACCCCGAGAGCTATTAATTAAATGATCCCCGGAAGATTTCAAAAGTACCTTAGCGTACGTAAGTATTTACATTTTTTCGGTAGGGACTTTTTGAAATAATTTAATTTTTACATTCAGCGTCTACTGTTCAACGACCAACGTTAAATGGACTGATGTTGCTTTAGGAATGGATTTTTCTGGAAACTGTACCTAATAGAGTCAACAAGGGAGGTGGGCCTATAAAAAGTGGTTGATTGTAACCAAAATGGCTAAAATACACGGTACCATGTTCGCAATATTCGCGGTTTGCCTGATCTCTGTATGCACTTTGACATGCTGTAAAGCATTAAAATGAAGTTAGTAAAATATATTTACATTATCTATTTTCCATCAGTTTATTTGTGACTGTTTTTTAGCCAGATTATTTTTAGCCGAATGACCATGATAATCTGAATAAAAAAACAAATTCAACCAAATGCTACATATATCTGAACCTTTCACAATGAACAGTAATAAAATAAGGAATGGAAGCCTCTTAAATAAATAGTATTATTTGCATTTATATTGGTTACAATTTTGACTTACTTTTTGATTTAAAAATTAATATTGTATTAAGGCCACAAAAAATCCACTTCAATCGTATTATTAAGTATTGACTGATGGAGATCAATGGATATACAGCAGTAAATATAAATTATTCTTGATTTCATCACAGTCGTACATAAAACATAACAGTTACTTAGCGACAAAAATACAAGTTTAAATGTGATGTATAATATTTTTTTTATTTATAGGACGGGAACAACGTAAATTAAGTGCTGGTACGATCTTCTTATACAAAATGCTTCAGAATTTAGATAAAAAAATCACAAAATCGTTAAAAATTCTCGTTGAAACAATCTTACTAATATTATAAACGTGAAAGTATGTGAGTATGAATGTATGTTTGTTACTCTTTCACGTAAAAACTACTGAACGGATTTTAATGATACTTTACAGTAATATAGTTTATACATCAGAATAAAACATAGACCATAAATTTCATGCGGGTAACACCGCAGGAATAGTTAATTTTAAACTTTCGTGTTTAATATACATTATTTAAACTATGAACCGGGTCTTAACTAAGGACGAATAATTGGCAAATAAAGGTATTTACCTCTCTCGACTTTTCGACTAGGTGCAACCTAGTCGAAACCCGGTTAATAATTTAAGTAACCACAGGAATAGTTAGTATATAAATAAAAATTACAGGCAAATTAAAAACGTTTCCTCCTTTTTTGAAGTTTGCTGAAAGGCGAGTATAGCGTTAAGGAGACACAATACTGCCACGTATTTTCCAGCGCGCTGGCCACGTTCAGGCCTCAGCTAATATTTTATGCAAAGACGGGACCCGTCTGCCGCCGTGACAGAGTCCTGTTGTTTGCACAGGAGAGATCAAAAAGGGAATTGGGTCCAAATCCTCGCCCCCACGTTCTGAATAACAAACTAATTTATCTACTGTTCAGTTGAAAAATTTTAATAGCAATTCTGCGTGGGTTTTTATTTCTTCGTTTTATCTACGTTTCCAATAATTTCGAATGTTTATCTATTTGTTACTGTTATAACACTTATAACAGAGGAAAAGAGAAGTGCTGTATATTTCCCGATATCTAGTTACGTGTATCTGTGGTTTTGTACCCTCAAGGATACACTTTTGTACTTTGTCACAATAACATGTTGTTTGAGCAGTAACGTAATCTTAGGAAATGAAATGAAATGAATGTTTATTTACAAAATATTGGTATTTGCACAGAACAGATATTATATAATAATTAACAAGAGTTCAGCAATATTTACCAAATTCTCTAAAATGTTTACTGACTACTAAATTATTATCAAAAAAGAAAAAAGATAATATTTTATTTAAATTAATTATAGATGTTATCGTACCTAAAACCTACTAACCTGTATAATTCGTCCAACGTCTCCTGCTAGGAATTACAAAATACCTGTCAACCGTCTTGGCATAATTATTATCTTGAGCATTTAAAGGAAAACCCCTTTAAATTGTGATAATCTATTCAACATCAGGTAATTCTCTATTGAACTTGTTATCATAGCATTAGCCTCGTTGTAACTACAAAGCTACTGTCTTTTCTATTTAGCATAAAACATGATCTATCTATTCAAAGATTACAGCGAGCTACATTATGTTCTTAGGGAAACGAACTACCAGTGCTCCTTTGTGCAAATGAAACGCTCAGCTATTGAAAATGTCATCAAAGGCTAAAATATTCACTCCAGGCAAGTCATATTGCGATTCATTTAGTCGAACTTCATCGTGTAGAAATTTACGACTACTTAAGTATTTGTGTTCACGAGTCGCTGATTAGTGTAGTGTTAGTATTTATTTATGACTATTTACGTATGTAGATTTATATAGTAAATATATTATGTTATCATATTATGGAATATTATTAGGATAAAACACAATGTGTGGGGTTGTGTATTGAAAATGAAATTAAAATGGAACTAATGACACGTATTTGTAAAATATAATATAAAATATAGAAATATGGTACACATAAAATTTACTTTGAATCTCATCAAATGCCAACAAATTTTTCTTATATTTAAATGTTATACTTATATTGTTATATAATGTTTAATGTTATGTTATATAATTTCAATTATTTAATATACTTAGTATATTTAAAAAAACACATGATAAAGTATTCGCATGTCTGATAAGATTTTACCCGAACCTTCAAATTGGCTGACTTGGACCTGACAGAAAATAATATCCAATCCGTGTAGAATAAGACCCTGAATCTATTAGATAGAAGCTTTAATATATGTATTTATATATGGACCTTCCATATGTTTGTACATGAAAATATTTTAACAATGCTAAAACTTTTATACTATTTAAAGTTGCATTAACCGAATATTTAAATACACATTATAAAAACAAGATTCTCAATTTCGAATAGGATTTGATACAAACATGAAAATTCGCCGCTTTAGAATTACCTGCCTAAATAAAATCGGATCCGTGTAGAAAGTAGACCTTGAATTTATTAGATTGGAAACCTAACCTCTACATTTCTTGTTAGACTTACATGTAAGTATTCGTCGAGTGTAATTTACAGTGAAATAACTAATCAGAAAAGGCTAGGCTTGCGCGGCAGTTACCAAAAATATAGTATTGCGGGACAAAGTAGCATCCCCATTTTAATGGCTCACAGAAAACAGTATTAAACCTCCAAAAAAAAACTTTTCCAGTTAGCGATTAACTTTTATTTTTATATTACTACTACAGGATTTTTTTGTATATAAAATACTTATGACTGACAAAAAAATTGCATACCAGTTGAATTTCTTGTCATTTTCTCTCAACTAAATAGCTAACCAAAATGGACTGTAGGGATATTGCTATTAATTATGTAGTGCATAGAAGGCCGAAAGGTCTGATATAAATAAATATTTAATTTAACTTGATTATTATAGATTTATATAGGCGAAAGATTTTTTTAAAATAGGTTAAGTTTTTTTGTTTATCTATTAAATTAAATATTAGTTTATAATATATAATATCTTTAATTAAAGAGATTAAAGAACATAATATGTATATTTATATATTCAATATAAATAAATAATTGATCAGAGTACCTAATAATAGTTGATAAGATTATTTTTTCTGTAGTCATACATTTTACTTATCTGACAAGTTTCAGTATAATATAAACAGCATAAAATAAGAGCTTAAAGTAAGCATTAAAGCGCTGAAGCAGCTACCGTGCGATCATTAATGTAATAATGTAGTTATAATTCAAAACGAATGCACATAAAACTAGGCTAATTGCTATAAAAACAGCTGCAATTAAGAACATGCTGTTTTTCAATTCAGATGCTGCAGCGAGCTTAATGTCTTTAGTGTAGTGTATTTATCTGAGTGTTCTATTTATTGTAGTTTAGAGCAACTTTGTTTAATAATTTATTAGGAAACATAATAAATGCTTTAAATAAATTTACATTTTTTTTGTTTTCTACCTTGTTTTATATACTAGTTATGCCAAATGTCGTGAATTTCAAATATTTTTTTAATTTAATTCATGCTGTATATATATATTTTTAATGTTATTTAGCCTTAATTGCTGGCTGACAATAAACCGATTTTAGAAATATTAAACATAATTGTACCGATGCAAAACCTAGCCTAGCAATATTAGTATATAATTTTGTTTAATTTCTAAGTGGAATTGTTTTTTTTTACTATTTTCGTTTCTATTATTGGTAGGCCAACATAATCTAAATCTATTTTTATTTGATAGCATTAGTAATCTCTAAAGTACAGTAAGAACTATAAAAATGTCACACAATATCTACAGAGCAGAAGAGTTCCGTTTAACATTTGCAGATCCCTAAAAATAAGCTTTTAATATGCGAGAAAAAGAAAATAAAACGATAATAATGCTACTCCGTTTTATTAATCCATAATTTACTCATCCGCCACTCGTAGTTAGAACAAAGAGCCCACTAAAAGTGGATGGATCCTCTAGAACGGAATTCCGTACCCTCTTAACATAAGTAATTTACATCACAATAAATTTCCAACATCAAATATAATCATGATCCATTCTGTTCCATTTTATAGCGGCGGCACGGGCCGTTCTATTGTTCAACTTGTAATTCACCGCAATGTCAAAACCTGAAGGGCTTTTATTGTATTGCTAGGGGTCAGTCGCGGCTCCGTTCGTGCGAAATCGTGTCTCTACATTTATCATGTTTGCAGAGCAAAACATATTATGAAAATACAAACATAACATTACCAATTTACTTTATAAAGTTTTACATGGGTAGGTAGCTAAGTCTAACCTATTTCAGTCGCTACGCAGTTTGTTTTGTAAGATGTGTTTCGGTTTAAGGGTGCAGACACAGGATAAGACATGTGACCTCTTCGCCCTCTAGAGGTTTGGCAACTAATTCGAACTCGAACTCTAAATTATTTACTAACGTAAGACCTTTTGGTTTCTTGTGTACGTCATATTTTTATCACTTTTTTGGCTGGCAACTAAAGTAGTTGAGAAGAACTGACAAGATACTCAAAAATAAAAGGTATCACGGGTCTGCCATGATAATGTAATGTTAATGTAGTCGGCGGCGACTATTTACTATCAAGTGTTCTGTTTGTGTTACTACACTGATAAATACAAAGACTCTTTTAAATATAAAATGTTAGAATATACAACAATACTTATTTTAAACTTACTCTTTTAGTACACACTAGTGACTCACCGGAGTCACATGGGTGTAATTATTAATTGCAGGCATTCCTAGTTTTTGTAACAAAATACATGGACCTCGTAATTGACACGTATTTTTATTCAATACCAAAAAAGGTAAAGCCTACGTCTTTTAATGTTAGTTTAGATTAACACTTCTTTGTTTTTGTAAGCGTATTGGCCTCAAGTTTTAATTACGTTGCACAAGCTGTGGTCACGAGCTGACTGGAGTATAGGTATGTCAATATCAGAAGGTGTCAGTAGTTTGTTCAACTACCGTCACTAGATTTTTGAATGACTTAATAAAATATCAATACTTACAATATTCGTACACTTTTTGATTGATATTACTCTGCTTCAATTTATTCATTGTTGGATTCCAAGAAGTTAACAACTTTGAATTATAATGAAAAGCATTCATTCGGGTAAAAGTAAACTTTTTATTTATAATTAAAATATTCTATATATATCGTAGAAGATATTAATTGGTATACTAATAATATATTGTAGAATACGATACTGTTATCCAACACAATTTTATGATACATCATAGTAACAAATTTCAGTAATACACTTTCAGCCGTATAAGTAAGTGTTATGATTGGACTTGGCACACCAAGAATGGATCTGCAGTAGAATCCTTAGGGATATTTGCAGTAGAACCGTAACTAATATTTCAAAGGATCAACAAAGTATACATACCTACTGCTTGTGTACTGGCCATATAGCTTGATAAACTTAATCAATGAAACAACCACATAGTTACATACTATTCTTATTGCTGTTTTTTATAAATTCGAATGGCAAATGGTAAGTGGTCACCGTTGCATATATACTAGGTGAACACTATTACGGATACCACAATATTATATGAAACTTTCAATACCATTTATACGTGGTCATCATTAATCTCTAATACATCTTCAATTAATTATAGTTTTAATCGTTTTATAAATCTAGAAAATAACGAGGAGTTTTATAAGAATAACTAAAAACCAATATTGGTTAATTAAAAAGGTCAATTTAAATGCGGTCGAAGTAGCAGCGAGAAGCATATCAGCAATTCGTAATTATCCGTCATTGCCGTAAGTTCTATACGGGTATTACGGTGAAGGAGAGTATTGTCGTACATCCTCAAGGGGCCCCTTAAAACTATACTCGCGTCACAAGTTGCGGGAACTGCTCGGAGTTTCTTTCTCTGCTACAGGATCTACCCGTCTCCCGTATGATGAATCATCAAATGCTAAGGAGTTCTTCTCTCTCTATATTCAATATTTAGTTCAGACCATATGATATAGAAGAAGTCAAAGTGCCAGTACTTCATTTTCAAGACGAGTGTTAAAACAAAGTAAAAATACATCAAATCAATATAAGACGACTATGAAATAGAATCATATGCTAATACAATATGCTAAAATACTTCTCCTATGAGGTTTGTCCAAAGTGAAGCTTGGAAGTGAATGAAAAGAGATGAATTTCAGACCGTGGTAGTAATCTTTATTCTCTCTGGAATCATAGGGGTATCTATCTAAATCAATGTATGAGTCCACAACAAATTTTAACACATTCTAACAATAGCGATGGTTCGAAACTCTCCAGTGCTCTATATTGACGCTAATATATAAAATTAACGCCAAATAACTTTCACACCCTATCTACCCATTTTACAAATTATTGGCCTGATGTTTTCGTATACAAACGAGCAGCATTTACCCTTTATATAATTAATGTCTCCTATTGTATTATTTTACGACTAACTCCGGGTTTTGCAGACTTATTGGCTAATAAATTCATGTGTCGATACTGATGGCTCTACGGTGCTTTAAGGAAATCGTTGAGATTTTTCACGAAATAGGATAATAAATATTAAGCAGTGATAGCGAGAGGTACGTTTTTCATTGGGAATTCTACTTGGGAAGCCCAATATTAGATGGTAGGTCAGGTGTGATGCTGTGATTAATGATCTTCACAGCGCAGCGATTATAGTGTAGCGTAATGGGTAATCGTCTCCCCCACGGTGGCGTTACATATGATATTATATGACGAAGTATCGCTACTTTACTTACTCACTGTAGTACTATAGTAATGAGTTAGTCTTTGTATTTTTATCCTAAACTACAAAGACTAACTCATTACTACAGGTAATATTTTGTACTACTGCCAAAGTATAAATTTATTTTGATATGTATGTATAATAACTAATAAGTCATCCATTATAATGTTTTATATCATTCTTTAAAATTATGAAAATAAATTGTAAGGCCCCGAAAATTCTTTCACTTATAGATTAGCCAATTATTGGCTATATTTCCGTTCAATATTATTTATACATTTCATAAGGAAGACTATTTTCACTTACAGAATCGTCATATAGAATTGGTTAATTTATTTACGTTCAATATTATTCACCAAGAACCTACCAAAGAAAGAACAAGTAAATACAGAGGAAGCAGTTTTTTTACAAAGGAAACGAAGGTTGAAACATTTGTTTTATTCTCGGGGAAAATGTCTAACGACGGTACTGATATGCTAATGGTGCTCGTCAACGGCTATTGTACCTACACCGAGATTTAAGGTAACCTGCCATAAAAAGTGCAGAACTCAATGGTTCATTACCGCTTTAGTGCGGAACCGGGATTTATATCTTTTCTATGTAATATTTTCTAGTTTCTTTCAATACTAGCTGCACCTGAAGCTTCGTCTGCTTGAAAAAAATATATTGTATTGTTATTACAAATAACTGTGTCATAATACTATAAATAGATTAATTTTTATTGTGACGGTAGTCTAGCGATTTAGCACACCGGTTTACTTCCCATGGTCGCTGGTTCAATATTTGTATTCAAGAGTGTCATTGTTTATACAGGTTCGGAAGTTTTCTATATATAATATGTATGTATTTACAAGAAAAAATATCTAAGAATTTATTTAAGAAATCAGCTGTCGAATATCCATAACACCAGTTATTATTATTATTATAGTTTAGAGGATAAGAAGTAGCCTATGTTCAAGTGTGTACTATTCGTAGGTATGTACCGGTACTCAAATACTGATGATGTTAGTTTGGAAAGTCATATTGGACAAAACGTGTTACATTTGTAGGAATATATGGTAAATTTATGAAAAAAATAGCAGTAATCTTAAGAATATACGTCAATAATTTTTTCATCAATTCACCTTTTTTATAATATTAAGTAAGGATGTAAGGATCTACCTAATAATCTACCGTGTATTTAGAAATATGACTTATAACTGAGTAAAAGAGTAAAAGATATCATCATATTAAATAATAAGCATTTTAGTATTATATTGAGGAGCATACTGTAAATCTTTTTTATTACAAATCCGTCCAATAACTTCTAAAGCTGGCATTGGGTTTGTATTAATTGTTCTGCATCCAGAACTTAAGTTAAATTCACTACGCATTTTATTTCATCGCAGCCCGGAAGACGTCCACTGCTGGACATAGGCCTCCCCCAAAGATCTCCACGACGATCGGTCCTGCGCTGCTCGCATCCAATGCCTTCCAGCGATCTTGACCAGATCGTCGGTCCACCTTGCTGGAGGCCTTCCCACGCTGCGTCTTCCGGTCCGTGGTCGCCACTCGAGGACTTTACTGCCCCAACGGCCATCTGTCCTACGAGCTATGTGCCCTGCCCATTGCCATTTCAAAGTCGCAATTCTTCGGGCTATGTCGGTCACTCTGGTTCTTCTGCGGATCTCCTCATTTCTGATTCGATCACGCAGAGAAACTCCGAGCATAGCCCTCTCCATTGCCCTCTGAGTGACTCTGAGCTTGTTGATGGGGCCCATAGTTAGCGACCACGTCTCTGTTCCGTAAGTCATCACTGGCAACACACATTGGTCGTAAACCTTCGTCTTGAGACACTGCTTTGAGACACTGCTTGAGACACTGCTTGCATTTATTTATGTTGAATAAAAAACAACAAAAGTTTACTGAAATATTCCCACACTCTACTCTGCAGTACATGTGCATCATAAAAGGCACTTCATTACATTTCTCGCCTGAATGCAGACCCCCCATCAAATGGCCGTATTCTGGACATATGTATAAGACACTACAAAATTATTCACCCTATATATTCACATCTAAATAGAGAACAAACTCAACCGACGGCCCAACAACGTGCGTGTCACCTTTGCCTGCCATTTTTTTCATAATTTAATTCATAAAACAGAAAAATTTCAACAACGTTTTCAATTAAGTTAAAAAACCTTCCATTATAGCTGATGATCTTAAATTAAATGTAAAAAGGGTGGGCGTTAATTTTGTGTATCCGCTTGGGGAGCCGTGGTCATGGACCGTCGTTTCCAGCAATATACGATCAACCCTTCTCACTGACCACCAGGAAATTTGGTCATAATTTGTTTTGCGTTATGGTATTTGAAATCGATGCTTTCACAGTTCTACAGTTGAAAAGTAATCAATCAATTATTATTAGAAATACTAATTCTAATATTATTATTACTGAAGTCGAAATATTAATAAAATATTAGCGACTCGTCTATGCGTAGCATAAGATTATATTTATATATCGAAACGTTTTGTAAGTGAACAGTATAACTGTTGATAGATGAAAATTGCTTCCAAATCCATTCAGTAGTTTTTGAGATTATGGACGTAGAGACGAACGCGTCGGTGGACTTTGTTTTGCAATATGTATAGATAAATACCGATATATTAGTCTTAAAAAAAAGTAAGAGTTATTAACAGAGCTGGAAAGTCACGAAAGCGTTAAAACTGAAAACAAAATATATATATAGAAGTGAGGCGAAATTGATGAATGATATTTGTTGGTTTCTAAACGAGTAAAATTTAAACGAGAGCAGGGCCAACTTTAAAAAATAATTATTAACCTGTGTTATCCCACTACTGGGCAAAGGTATCCCACATATCAAAATTTCTTGGAATTATAACAGCTCAAAATTACAAAGAACAAATACCAGCCATACTTACTACTTAGTACTACAATTGGGTGTTCTAGGCTACATGTTCTAGCTGACATGATGCTTTCATTATGTCAGCTAATTATTTACTTCCATCAATCGCAGAAAACAACCCGGGGCACGTATCAACATCAGGTCCAGAAACTCAACTAGTTAGTTGGTTAACTGCATTAAAGATAGTTCAGCGTCTGTGGCTGCCACTTCTTACTTACGTAATAACTATGACGGCCGCCTCGGGCTTTCGTAGAATTGCTAATAATTTGATCTGTTAACTATTCAGGACAGCGACTAATTGATTTTATTATAAGCTTCAATAGATATATATTATTGCTCTCGATTGTTACAATACATATACACCTCAATATCGCGACCTAGATTCTACATGGACTTTGGTGTTAACCAAACGTAATGCTCCAACGCTGATGTAGCGGAACATGCACCAGCGCCGACAACGTGACTTCGCGGTTGCCTAATTGTGCAACCGAACCGCCCTTCCGTTCGCCACTTCTATTCTTGCCTCGATAGAGTCACCTCTTTTTTATTATAATTAGAAATAAGTAATTTTAATACATTGTAATTTTTAAATAAATTTAGTTTTTTTTTAAGTCCTAAGGCTGCGACTTACGTAATTCGATCATAATCATTAGGGGAATAGGATTGTTAGTAAACAATCCCCTTCCTATACTTAGAATTACTATGAGGACTACTAAACCCTGTGCTCGAAATGTACCATATCAGGTTAAAAAACACGCGGTTCCCTCTGGAAACCATTGTGACAAATTCCTGGTAATTTTGCCAAGATAAGCTGACTTCATGCTCATTTTATCATCTGCCACTGTTGACTCGTTAGCGTAAACTGCAAGCGAATGCAACATTCCATTACCGTCTATTAAAATATATTATATACTAGCTGTACCCGCGGTTTCACCTGCATGAAATTTATAGCCTATATATCTCTCTCTTCACATAAAATTAATCATTTTAGGTGAATAGATTATGAAACATCTGTATATATCACAGTATGCATTTAATATACCTATCATATCTTTGTTATTCTTTATCAATGTATAATAATTTGAATGTAAACATTTAAAGACAATATTAAATGCAATGGTTTGTATTCAAATGTGTTCCTATATAACTGTACTAATAGAATGAATTGGGTACTTTCAGGAAACGAATTACGGTACCTACCTTTGCACCTATAAACAAAATGAATAGAAAACTCAGTGTAATACACTAAGTACTGTACCGAGCGAAACTTCCGAATTGCATCATCCTATCTTTAGTTTCCTGTATACAGTAAAAGACAGGCTGCATTATAAATACAACTTTTTAAAAGGAATTCTCAAAGCACTGTTTTCTTGATATTCTCAAAGCACTTTGCACTTCCTTAATCAACTAGATGGAAGTAGAAAATGGTATTAAAATATACTTACGGATTATTTTGTACAGTTTTATTGCATTTAATTCAAAATAAACAGAAGAAAATATTGTTTAATACTTAAATTATACGACTGAAACATCCTAATGCAGAAACTGTTAACAAATCAAATTATTTCACACCTGTGCCTGAATATTGATAGAATGATGCATCCGCTTACGATAACATTATACACTGGCCGAATATATATATATCAATGTAGTAGGTTAGGACGAGCATAAAGTCAGCTAAGTTATTCCAGCGTGATGAATTTTACCAGAATTAACCACAGAGGTTTCTAAGGGGAATTGCGCGGAGGTCAACCTAACAAGGTACTTTCGTAGCTGCCGAGATACTTATCACTATTACTGAAAATTGCTACCATCTACCGCTAAAGCATTGAGGTTATCAAATATATATTTATATTATATCTCAGGATATTATACAGCGCTAAATATAGCCAAGCCAATCAGAGCATATATTATGCGTACTAAACAACTGATACATAGATACATTTTTTTGTAAATACATACATAATATGTATAGAAAACATCCAGAACGATACAAATATTTGTACTCATGAATACAATTGTTCATACCGTGAGGGTCATCAAAATCCGTGCCCATCACCAGTAAAGCATGGTGTGCTAAACCGCGAGACCACAGAGGCAATATAAATTAAAACAATATATATAATTTATCATTGTTTTATATATATTTATATATCATAAAATACTCATAATAGACCCAGGTGTATTAGACACATGTCGTTCAACCTGAAACTTTTCCCCATTCTTCTCAAAGAACTATGTTAAATTCATGCACTTAGTCAACAGTTTCAGCCGAGAGAATAACAAAATAAAAAACGGCCACAGTAAAAAGTTTTAACGAAATCCTTTTGCAATATTAATACAATAATTAGGTATGAGAGTTTCAAAGCTTTTTCACGTTATATTGTAAGCAGCGCAGGTGAGAATCGCGCCTGAATTTCCGAACAAGTCCGTCGGACAGTCGACACACCTGTGGCTAAACTGGCAAATTTATGCAAAATGGACCACCGTGAAACGTTACAGGCTAACTAGTCTACAAAAATACGAGTTCGAAAAGTGTAAAATATATTTGGTACTTTCAAAAAGAGAATAGTTTTAACATTCAGGAATATTTGAAGCAGAATTTCGTTTTAGTAAAATATTTCGGAGAATCGTAGTCGAATAATGTTCAGTAAATAAAATACAAAATGTTTATGACAAATTGCAGGGGTTCCCAATCTTTCTTATATTGTAATTGCTTTTACATGTAATTCTTTTTCCACTTAAAAGGCATTCTCGTATATATATATATATATTATATTAAACATTATTTAAACCTTTTTTCAGAATTGTTTATAATTGTACATTTTATATAAATATATACCTACTATGATAATATTATTTATGAGCCTCCTCAACTATTACTTACTTAGATTCCACTACTACTTATTTAGTTTACTATATTCCTAAATAGAATCGAAAGTATTATTCTATTGATATTATTAACTAAAAATGGTGAATCACGGAAGGCAAACTTTCTTATGAGGCCTGTTATATTATTAAAAAGACACTTATTTATATGCGAAGACTAATATCATGTTTATGCCAAGACAAATACCTTCTACTTAGACTAACTTAACTTAAGGATACATTTGTAATTTATATGTTGCACAAATCAAACCCTGTAAAAACAAAAAGATATCATCAGAAAGTTTCTTTCAATAATTTCATTATAACGGAATTTACTTTACGAATATATATTACCTTTACAAAATAAACAGCTCAATTTAGTTAAATAAACTAGAATACAACGAATTGGTGTAATGGAATATAAACTAGAGAATAATTAATTTCACCGTAAGAAAAATATTTTTAAAGAAAAGTCATTGGGCCCAAAAATGTCAAGTTTAAATATAATTCATTAAACAACTCACATGGCATTGTTTTAATAAAACAAAACATTTATACATTTGAATTAATTTTAATATTTAATTTAAAGGCACTATTTGAGTTTGCGTGTAACAGCACTTAACACCAGGTGAGATTCCAGTCAAACGCGCACAAATTTAGAAATAAAAAAATGTTTATTAATTTAATATTTCGTTCTATTTTCAAACCACTGCTATAATAAAGTGGCGACCGACCGGGATAATCCGGATGTTTCGAAATGGTTGACCACTCCCACTATTGGACCGCAGACCGACTGTAACCGAATTAAAACTATACGGTGTATTACACACAAAACGAAATAAATCGTAATCGATTTATATCATTCCTTAATTACATTGATAGCATCAATAAATCGGCGATTGAAATCAAACCGATTTTGTTCTCGGTTCAAATAGATATTATGGGTTTTAATCGAATTTGAAAATGGAACGTTGAATGAAATATTTTGTTTACAGGCCAGTTATAATATAGAAATAATAAAGTTGTAAATTAGATATTCTGGTATTTAGCAAAGTGGTTTGTTAGTAAAAACATAATGATTAAATGCTTGTAAATGGTATTTATCTGCATATTAGACAAAGGCTGTATTTTATTATATGTATCTAAGATGTGAATAATTTACTTATAATCTTTATTCGTGAGGCACAATAATTAAAAAGTGTATTTTATTATGTTTATTATTAATTATTAGTTTATAATGAATTACAGGATGATGAAGCCACAATTTTAATATATTTTATTGTCTTAGTTATACTAGATTTGACTTAAGATTTGTTCCTAGTTGTATTAACGTTACGTTAGGGTATCCATTAAGGAATAGTGTATTTAATATCTTAGACCGTAGATTAATAAGACTTATAATGAATCTACGTAGATAAAGATATTTTGAATTAGAATTTAATATAGCAGGCTACCACTACTAGAGCAAAATAACTTTTATATGACACTGTGTAACAATTTTTTTCCAGCACAGCACATTTATTAGTTTGTATATGTTTGTACAGATTCATTATGAAGATTTTCTTTTATAAGCCCGCCTTAATTAAAATATTATATTAATAGTGATATTGATCTCAGCTGTAATGGTTATGCAATTATTAATATTGGCGGTAAAATTTATAATCTGTTTTGTTGTAGTTTTATTATGTTTGTGTAGGTAAAATGAAATACTTTGTGTAGGTAACTGACCAATCAGAACTGTATTATTTATTCTAAAATTGTATTTCAATTTATAGTTCTATTATATTAAATTCATATTAAAAATTAAAAACAAATAACATTCTTGTTTTGATGCATCATTCTGTTTGTCAATATTTTCTGAATGTATATCTCCGTATACCTAGTCATTTTCGTTTTCATCATTATCATCATCATCGCAGCCCGGAAGACGTCCACTACTGGATATAGGCCTCCTCCAAAGATCTGCACGACGATCAGTCCTGCGCTGCTCGCATCCACTGCCTTCCAGCGATCTTGACCAGAGCGTCGGTCCACCTTGCTGGAGGTTTTCCATTTCCTTCTTTTTCGTTTTACCTATACACAAATAAAATAAAACTACAACATGTTTGTATATTGTCATGTAATGAAACGTCTCGTTTAAGATGGCAAATAACTTTATTAAAAACAGGCTGGTAGATACTATATTAAATACATGCTATTACCTACAACATCTTTTTCTAATGAATATATAGAAAATATACTATATATATACTAATATACATTTAAACAAACTATTAATATTCACTTTTTACACCGCTGTCACCATGTCATCTAATGAAACGACTAGTTTAAGATGGAAACTAACTTTATTAGAAACATGCAGGTAGATACTATATTAAATACATGCTATTACCTACAACATATACTATTCATGTTTTATATAATTTATCATTATTTAATAATCAATTATCCATTATATAGTAATCTAATGATATGGTAACCACTTTTATATTTATCCTCTTAAGTTAATTGAAAGTTGTTTCAGTGCGAAGACACATATAAAAGTGTAAATATATTTATTTCAGTCTCGTGACTAAATTCATGTCCGGGCTTTTATTTGAAATGTTCAACAACATTTTTTGCAGTATTTTACGAGAAAAACTTTAAAGCCTAAAGCGCGATGTAATTAAAATGATGCATTTGTAAGGTTGCAATTTCTCTAGAGAGCTCTTTGCCTTATTATTAAATGTGTTCCAAGTTTTATAATATTTGACGGCTCGGGTGTTTAGCGGTTTAGCACAGCGCCTTACTTCCGATGAGTGCGGGTTCAATACCTTGCAAGATGTAAACAGAACTATTTATATTATGATTGTTTATTTTGATCTGGGTGTTTTCAATTTATATTATATACATATTGTTCCGTATTCCGAACCTCCTTAGTCTAGGTTGTCACCGGCTTGCTTACTGGAGCAAAGGGCGCTCGGTAATACTGGCCACATATAAAAACATGTGGCCACTTCATCATCATCATCATCGCAGCCCGGAAGACGTCCACGGCTGGACATAGGCCTCCCCCAAAGATCTCCACATGTGGCCACTTAAATTTCAAAAAAAGAATAATAATAACAATTGAAAATAAGAACTGGAATTAAAAGGACGCTCCGTATTTTTATCTATATAAAACAAGATAATTAAGTAATTATTTAACACAATATAATTGTTTTTGATGAAAATATACACTCTAGAGTGCGTGGCCACTAAACAGTACTACACATCGGGACGTTCCTGAGCAAAGGTGAGTAAGTTTGGTGTTACATTGCTATATACTTTGGGGTGTTCGGAGTGTGGAAGACGTTCTTCCAGGTCGAAATCGTATTTTTACTTCCTTTTCCATTAATTATTTTCTTTTCAATAAATACAGTCCACTCTCTCTTTTATATATTAATTTATAAGGATTCGTAATCCAACACATATATATTTACAAATAAATGTTTTAAATGTTTCTATCAGTTGACTAAAACCTATATAACACAGGCTTTGTTTAGCTCGAGATTACATCGCACTGCGTGAATTTTTGAGGGTTATTTTTAATAATAATAACACTGAAAGACTGTCAGACGCAAAATTAGTTATTCTAAACGCGTACAAACCAAACTCCAGTTCGTTATATAATGCGTCACGTAAAACAATTTCGAAGCCCCTTATCCGGTTGTACTGCTAGAATACAATACACTCACTACGACAGAAAGGTAACCAGTTGACTTAGATATGTGCCTCATTTAAAATATAACACAAATTGAAGACGTTGCGGATCATATTACAGTGGCTTCTAGTTTCATAGGAATCATTGCGTGGCTTGATATTGTGACGCGGGTTCTAAACGATACTAGAATACAACAGTATCAGTCTGGTAACGTAATCCTAAGCTTATGAACAGTAATAGTTCTATTCTAGGTTGCTACTCAAATTTCAAAGGGTAGATAGAATATTTTTTAAGATTTTCTTTTTATATATACACTTTAAGATATACTTCATATATACACGTAGATACTTATAATTTTTTTTCTGGTAAACTTGTTAACTACTAAAGTATCCCTGATAGTATAACACATTATTATGTATGTTACGCTAGAATATTATGCCTTTCGAACAATGATTTTCCGAAACTATATTGCGACGGAATTTACTTTTCTTATAACAAAATCCGCTTTTACTGTATATAATAGTACTATAGTTATAGCACAGATAACATAATATTACATAGTTATAGTAAATATTCAGAAAAATACAAATATTGATACTGTTTAATAAATCATATATTAGTATTATATTAGGAATCGTATCCGCGAAAATTGGAAGTAAGGAAGTGCGTTAAAACTACTAGAACAACGAGGTCGTCCATATTTCTTACTCGTATTTCATACCCACATATATATAACGCGAGTATAATCTTATAAAAATCAAAATACAGGTATATACTTTCATATAAATTATTGCATTATATAATAACAAGGAAAAGCTATTCGGAGGAAAGAAATAGGTCGTATCGTTTTGTGTTTGAGCACTTTACTGCAATTTACTTATGTACATAAAGTAATCTTATAAACATTTCGGAAGCCAGTTCTCGTGAAGATGGATAAAAATAGAGTTTTCTAGTAATAAATCCGACAACAATGTTTTCATCCAGATAATTCTATTATACTATTTGAAGCTGATTTTGCTAAACATATCGCAAGCATAATAGTAAGTAATTATTTAATTTTTTAAATTTTAATTTTTAAAATAAAATATTTATTAAAAACGGTGGTGATGTATACTTACATACACACAAAAAGATCTTAGTCCAATTGTATACAATCTTAGTAAAAATCTTAGTAAAATAAATATATTTAAGCAAGGATGACACTCCTTTCAAAATTATAAATTTCTGAACTAATAATAATGACCCTGGATTATTATAAAGAATGTTTGTGTTATGGGTATATATATATACATATATTTAATTAATTTTTTTTTAATACACAAATAATATAATTTACATAGAAACTATAAACTATCCAGATCGATAGAAGAAATTTTTAATATTTAGCTAAATATTAATTTAAATTTAAATTCGTGACACCCATAATGTTAGAAGCAGCCGTGGGTTAAAGTAAATAAATAAATCTATCTATATATAAATCTAGTAAAAACAAAAATACGAAACCTTTTATTATAAAAATACTAAATTAATTTTGATGTAAATTAATTAACAAAATTATATAACCTAATGTATGAAGTCGTAACAAAATACTTTGTCTATCTTACTAACATACAAACAATATTATGTTATCTGTGATACAAACGAAAGTAATTTTGCTATTTTCTTTATTACTTTGAGGCATAATTACATTTCTTTTTTACTTGGAAAGAAAAAGAGCATTAGTGAACATAATGACTTCGTTTTATCGAAACCTTACGACCTTTGTTGAAATTTCCGAATGTGTTTATGGCTTTCATTAGTACACTTGCGAGCTTTAAATGATACATATATTAGCATCTACTTCTTCTCTTAATTTTACTTTTATTATGGGTTTATTTAACGACTTCACAAGCTGTGACAGTGAAATTATTGGTTATGGAGGTTTCCAGAGAAAAGGTAAAATATTAGATTTAGTAATAAGGTAAAAAGTTTATAAATTTTTCTCTTTTATAAATTCAAAGTTGATTACATACAGATTGAAATTAAATATAAAAAAAGAAAAATAAATAATGATTCTTCTGGCTATTTTCCTAATATGAGCAAGACCTCTTGATACTTTTAAAAAAAGAAGAATAGATAATAAATTATAAATATTAAATAATAATTCGTAGCAAGATATTTTAGTACAATAAAATAATAATGACATATATGACAGATAAACTGAAATACATCTGTGTTTTTAATATAAATGTCAATGTGAATCTCTTTTATAAGGTTATAATATAAACGCTTGAAATCTTAGATATCCCGCATGAAAATGTAAAATGGTCCTTAATGCGATTTAATGCGACTTTCTAAACCCATAAATCTCGAGTTCCAGCCACAACAATAAACATTATTTTAAGAAATTTATACGAGTTTCTTAACGAAAATGCGATCGATAGTCAAGGAATTTGTTCGGATTGTGTTGTTACAAACTGCCTAACTTTAAACCATTATGTATACAGCCTGTATTTATAGCGTCTTATTAGGATTTTCTTTTATTTCTTATACATTATGAGAAAAACCCACGGATTGAGGTTGAAATATGTTCCTTGTTTATCTTACACGAAGTTTGTTGTTCTTAGTTCTTGTCCCAAATTTCAATGTCGATTATTTACCAATATTTCAAATTAAGAACACAATTGAAAGTTTATTTAAAATAAGAATTACTTTTTTCTTGTTTTAAATAAATTTTCAATTGTGCTCTTATTTTGGAATAGCATATACAGCTGCGAACTGTATATCTAACAATACTTACGTATTTTCTTAGACCAATACTATAATTATATTAATGATATAATACCCAAATCCATTTAATATACATAATAGTGTTATAATAAAAATTACGATAGATTATGATAAGAATTTATCAATATTGATAATATATTACGAAAATATGAAACTGTGCATCTTAACTATAAATTTTTACATAGACCTCATACGAACTGGTGTGACTTTTCATTTTAATTATATATATTACTTAAATAAAAAAAATCAACTTAACTTCCATAATTAATTAGTGTTCTACATGACTAAATATTTTTTAAAATTAAATTAAATTTATTTCAATAAAAAATATAAACGAAACGCTAGTAGAAAATAAAAGAATAAGTATGAAGGAAGCACACAAAATTGCTAACCTCCTTTTCTAAATGTGTTTACAAATATAGATATTTAGACGTAAACGCGAAAAGCATTTTCGCGTGAGCACATTTTTTTTCTTGTTTGTTCTGTGCAAATATGGCTTGTTATAATATACCAAGTTAGAAGTAGATACGCCGCGGGCAAGTTAAGTTTTTATGTTCCGAATATCTACATACTGCTTACATTTTATGAACTTAAAACATTAAAACTTTTTCAGAGTTTGTTGACTTTTAAAAAATATATATTATGGTGTAGAAAAAAGTACTATGTTCCATTTTCGAAAAACGTTTCACATTATATTTTATCTATAAATGTGTATATGCCAGTAATATAATAAATCTAATAACTGGTCCACTTCTCTCGTACAGTATAAATTAATATCATTGTTATATTTATTTGTATTGGATATGTTCTATATCTTCATATCCGAAGACGTGAAGACGACTAAGTGGTTAAGAAAATACTCAACATACCAAACTCTACCCGAGGTAGCAGGCCTCCCGCCACTTGGTGGAACAACATTAATAAAGACATGTACCAGAACAACCTTAATACTCAGACAGCCCAAAACAGAGTTCTCTGGCGCAAATATACTGGGAGATCCGACATCAGATAAACTGGAGACATGGGTTGTACAAAGAAGAGGTTGGATATGTTCTATATATTTTTAGTACCTGTACATTTAAAAAATTGTATTGAAAGAGTACTATAAGTTTTCTTGTACCAACATTATAAATTCTGCTATGTCAACTTAACTTAAATCTTAAATCTTAAATCAAAATTAATATTCTTAAATCAAAATTAGAGAACCAAACTTTCTTACTATCAGAAACGATATTATATTGTACTACCTGACCCGCGCAACTTTGTCTGCGTTTCATATCCCCATATTTTACAATGTTTTTTATTGCAGCTCCACTCCAATTAGTCATAGCGTAGTGATATATATGTAGTTTAAAGCTTTCCTCGATAAGGACTGTCCAACACAAAAATAATTTTTCAATTAGAACTAGTAGTACCTGAGATTAGCGCGTTCAAATAAACAAACCAGCTTTATAATATTAGTATAGGTTATTAATTATGATTTGAATTTCGAACGGAATATCAAATATTATTTAGGAGCGATATATATTTGAATATCGAATGATTCATATTCTTAACACTAATTCAAAGTAAATGTATAGATTTATTTGTATTTAGTGTTAATATTCTCATACAATATGTATATTAGGGACGCCACATGTTTAGATTATGTACAGCTATTCCCTACTAGTGATATAATTAAATATGTTACGTATTAATGAATAGACAGAGAGCATGATGCGTCGGTGGTTTAATGGTTTAGTACATCGTCTCATTTTGATGATCGCAGGTTCGATTCTTAATATCATACAGACATTTGTATTCATGATTGCATTTGTTGAGGTTTTTTCTATGTATACTGTGTATGTCTTTATAAAAAAAACTTGTTTCGATATAAATTTTGTATTACCTATAAAAGTAAACAAGTTTTGCATAGTTTAGGATAAGATGACGTTGTAAGTGTTGTCTAGGGTTAATGGTTCTCTATATACTCACAACTATATACTCACAGTGAATTTATATATGGTCGCCATTAAAAAATTTGTGTGTCAAGTTATATTTCTGACTAAATCTTCGACGATGAAAATACTGATAATAAATAAAATTAATTATGAGACGTAAGTAAGAGTGTATTTTATACCCAGCACGGGAAAAAGGCAAACCGCCCATGTACATTGAACACTCTGAGATGGTCACCACCAGGCCAACTGTTGACTATCCCATCTGGGTTTATAGTCGTGAAGATATATTATTATTAAAAATGTAAGTAAGCAAAAAAGCGTAAATGTAAAGTTGAAATATTCCAACTAATGGTTCAGTGAAGTTTTTTTTTATTTAAGAGTTTCCTCTTGTCCAGCCAACTGATTTATATACCGTTTCCCATTTGGCTCTGTCCCAATACCTGTGATGGTAATTCAATAGATGACAATAGTTCACCTCATAGCTCAGTGGTTTACTAGACCGACTACAAACCTCACGGGTATGAGTTCAATTAAAAAAAATGTGTAAAATAAAATTTCTGACTTACTCTCAGGTGATGGAAAATAACGATAATAAACATATTTTTGTCAGCGTATTTTGCGTTTCTGATACATCCTAACATAGTATAAAATGAAGTCGCTTCTGCTATACGTTCACTTAGATCTTTTAACTACGCAATAGATTTTAATGCAGTCTTTAGGTATAGATAGACGGCCTCGGTGGTCTTGTAGTTTAGCACACCGCCTTACTTCCGATGGTCACGCGTTCGATTCCTCGCACGGCACATACATTTATATTCATGAGTATGAGTGTTTGTATCGGTATGGGTGTTTTCTATGTATAATATAGTATTTACGAAAAAAAATATATCTATATATTTGTATTGGTTATCTAGTACCTATAACATAAGCTAGCCTAATTTGGGTCTAGGTGGCGCTGTGTGAATTGTCCTGAGATTATTATTATTACGTGTCTTTATATTAATATATTCAATTTTCAAATAAAGTGATTCAGAAGGACGGTATGTTTTAATTATTAATAGTTTCTTAAGGACTGTATATATTTTATATTATAATTTTAGTTTTAAGAGAAACTACGGTCGCTGATGGTAAAAGACATATATTAGAAATTGACAATAAAAATCGAACGAAACATAAAATATTTAAATATATATATAAAAAAATATAATTATCATATAAAAAGGTGCGTTATGCACAGTATGTGTAATACATGTACAGTTGTACACCCATGCGAAGCCGAGTGTTAACTAGTAGACAATAAAACAAACTAGTAGTATAAGAAATGTTTTAGCTAGAGTGCCCACTTGAGCCGATGCGAGCATTTTCTCTCGCCCAAGTCGCAAGTTAAACTTCGCCGTAACAACGTTACAGTAATGACGTCATTATACAGCCGTGCAACGATGCAATGAAAAGGCCCGGTTGCAATTAAACTTAATGCGACACCCCATTTTCGCTGCGTTTATACGCTCGCTTGGAGACTGGCAAAAGTGCAAGTGGTAAAGTATCCTTCATTCAAATATATATTTTTTTTAATGTATTTATATTTTTGCACTGAATCAGGCGTGGTAACAGCTGGTCGGCAGGACAGTATAGTCGTGATCTTCAGCAGTAAAGGAACGATTAAGAAGAATATTTTCTCCGACTATAATTCATGGAAATAGAAAGAAAGAGGGTAAGGCTTGACGGTTTGTGTGTACGAGTATGGATGTATAGATGGATGGATGAATGTTTGTTAGTACACACAAAAATTACTGAACGGATTTTGATGAAACTTTACAGTAATATAGTTAAAACATCAGCATACACATCGGCTATAAATTTTAGATGGGTGATACCGCGGGCGGGCGAAACTAGTGTATATATATACAGTTACTCTTTACGATGTTTATGAGTCTTTATTGTTAACTAAATAACATGTTTAAGCTCTCTCTCTTTAGCAAGTTCCGTGTACAATAATTTATAACACTCCACCGAGGAACGTTAAGCCAGTAGTATTTATTAGTCTTATCAGATAAACAATAGTTGTAACAACAATCCCAATTGAGAAGGGTCGAGTTAATACAATTGTTGGGAAGATTTTGAATTCGCCCAATTACTAGAAATGTCGAGACGAGATGCTCCACAGCAGAGGCGGAGGTTCCCAAACCATTTTTGTAGTGGCCCATTTTCACTTTTTATTTTACTGAGATACAATAAGCAAGAAGCCGTCTGCGTAAGTAATCTCAGTATTAAATATTTCCACCGCTAAACAGTTTGCTTTTTAGGACGTGTTTCTGTTGAATGATGAGATGAGGCAGAGAGATAAGAGGGATATTATCTTAGTTCTGCAATGGTATCACAAGCGTCACAAGATAAACCGATGTCCATACTACTATTATATATACTAATATATATATAATAATAATAATGTTTCAGGACAATTCACACAGCGCCATGTAGTCCCAAGCTAAGCAGTGCTTGTGTTATGGGTACTAGACAACTTATAAGAATAATGGGATAATTTTTTTTGTAAATAAATACATATTATACATAGAAAACACCCATACCGATACAAACAATCATATTCATGAATACAAATGTTTATACCGTGCGAGGAATCGAACCCACGACCATCGAATATTAAAGCGGTGTGCTAAACCACTAGACCGCTGACAAACTCGTCAAAAAATATAAATATTAGATCTACAGA
Source organism: Achroia grisella (assembly GCF_030625045.1). Lineage (NCBI taxonomy): Eukaryota > Metazoa > Arthropoda > Insecta > Lepidoptera > Pyralidae > Achroia > Achroia grisella. The sequence continues at coordinate 85,348 of NW_026712919.1, forward strand.
TAAAAATTTGCATTAGGAAAAGTTAGAAGTAAAAAACAAAACTTCTCCCATTCAAAAGATCTCCCATTCGTGGATCTTACAATTTTTTAATCCTAATTTTTTCAAGACAACGTACGGCGGATTCAATTGAGTCTCCCGTGAATCAATGGGGGCCCACCTGGACACTTTGAGAATCACTGTTCTGCAGCTATTTGTAATTGTTTTCTTAATAGCTTGAAGATTTCTGTAAATGTGTACTTGTATGTTTGTTTTGATGGTGTTAGATTTAGTTAATTATCTTTGTACAACTTTTATAATTACTTTAACTTCATGTAACTTGTTAAAAGTGACTACTTAAGGGGGTCTTCCTATGTGACGGCCTGTTTTTTAGGGATATTTTAGGATTTTTTTTCTACGACCAGTAAATATTTAGAGCTTCAAGTTTTTTATCATTTATTAACACATATTTGGACAGTATAAATATAAAATTTCAGCTAAAAATATTCAGTCAAACTAGAGTTACAGCGCTCTGAACACCCCCGCCTCGAAAAAAAGAGGTCCCACTTCCTCCACGATTCCGGCTGATCGGCTTATCTGAAAAAAAAAAAAAAACGGCGTTTTAATTTGTAGGCTTAAAAGCACGGAATGACCTATAATCAAATGAATATAAAAAAAATTGGATTTTTGATAGACATTTGAAATAAAAGTTGCAAATTAGGCGTTTTTTTTTTGTTTTTTGCTATAAAATATCGAAGTTTTGAAAATTTTCGATTGATAATAGTTCATTCCATGCGTTTACATATATTGAGTGTGCCCTGTAAATTTCAAGTAATTCGGTCCAGCCGTTTCTGAGATACAATGGAGGAAAGTTTGAAAAACACAGTTTTGAGAAAAACGCGTTTAAAGTTTCAAGTCCGTTAAAAACTATTAAAATATCAACTTACTCTCAATCGGCGATGCCTGGTCGATAGAGTATTCCTTCCTCTTCCTCGTGAAACTCTTTTAAAGCAGATTGTTCAGCTCTTGAGTCAATCCTGGCTTGTTTAACGACATCACTTACGCGCCGCTCAGAGCGTAAGATTCGCTTTTCATCCCGTTTCTCAACATACGCTTGGGCTTCACGACCAACAGGGCATCCCATAATCGACATAACTTTTAAAATACCTTGAAAACCTTCATTAAAGATAATAACTGCTAAGTAGCTAGCAATTTCAATAACTTTGGGACCAGAATGAAGATGTTTAGGAGCGAAAGTCCAAATCAAAGAATTCAAAGATTCGTTATTGTTTTGTGTCTCTGCTCCTAAACAACGAATTAATAATTCGTCTTTCGATAAATCTTCGAAAACCGGTTTGATAGCTTCTTGGACTTGCGGAATTAGAGGTGGTTTATCGTGATGAAATTGGTCCAGTTCATTATTAGCTTCAGCCTTACGCCATTTACACCAACTGTCTTCGCCTTCTGGACAAAATTGATGCTGAGGGTTTTCATCAGAAGACCAGGATGAACATTTCCACTCGTACTTCCTTTCCGTCCACTCATTATGAAAAAAAATAATTTGTAGCTGTTGCTCTCTTCGAAGTTCAACCAAGACTAAAATAACTTCGGTAAAATATTATAACAATAGAAATTTCTGTTTAAGTCTGTAGAAACGTGTCTAAACTTGTATAAACAAATATATTAATAAAAGGGAGGCCAGGTATAAAGCCGACGGTACACAATAGGCCCGGTCTCTAACTGCCAACTCACCGCTCCGAACCGCTCTTTCTTTTACCTGCTGTATCTTTAAAACGACTTCGAATTTTCTAAAATCGCTTTACTACCGTATTCTAGACATGTTAAGGGAGCAATTTATGAAAAAAAAAAAAACGATTTTTTCAACCCATCACATAGGAAGACCCCCTTAATAGTAAGTACTTGTAATCTTTATTTTGGCTTTTATAAGATAATGCTGATAAAAAAGTAGGCGACCAACTAATATAATATCACGATGATTAATTCAGATGCCGGCAGTTGGCATGCCCACATTTCGTTGGGAACATATAGAAAAATTAATGTGCGATTTTTTATGCTTATAAACTCTAAATGCCTACAACATTTAGAGTTAAATAAACCCTATAAATAGCATATCGTCGTACAGTTCCTACATTTAAATGTAACCTAAAACTCATATCCCAATTTACAAAGGGAGGGTTAGCAAAAAAAACATTTACTTAGCACCACTCACAGCGATTAGGATCCACGAATCGTTAACAGCCATTTGTCAAACTGTCAGGATGAACCTTAGCTTTGTCTCGAACAGCATACTGTGTGACCATATGTCCTGTTTTGAACGAGACTGTCCCTTGTTTCTGTACTTTCTTCCGGTGTCCCCGTAACACCTGTTAACACATTATTTGAAACCGAGGAGTAATTGGTGGATTATTGAAGGTTTCAACTACGCTGAATAAAGACCCGAAGTATCCGTTAAAAAAATCTTACTTAAAATAATTATTTATTTATTTATTTATTATCAGTAACATTTTTAACGCATGTAAATATTACATGTACATAGTCATACTTTAGCTATAGTATCTTACTAATTAAAAAAATTTAAAGAAATAAATTATTTTGAAAAAAGAATACTAAAATATGTGGTTTCATTTCAATGAATAAATTTCACAAAATTCTTAAAAATGTAATCCTGAACAACATTTATTTAGAAAAGCAATATACAAATTTCTTGCTCATTCTTCTTGTGAGACTGCGTTTCAAATGAGTAATAGAATAAAAAAATGTCTAATCAAAAGTGCTTACATTACGTTTATTTGAACAAGCATTATTTATGTTCTATTCTATTCAATGTCCCCATTTTAGTCAAAAAACATGGAGCTTGGCCGTGAAACTTGAGTAAACTTGGGTAAACTTACTTGATAAGGGATTATATCTATATTTAAACAATTGAAAACCCTTTAGTTTTCGCTATAAGCGTAGGTGTTTTGGATTGGTTGACATGTTGGTGACATGTTGTAACTTGAATGACGGTCTCTGCGGCCTGACGGTTTAGTACACTGCTTTATATCCGATGATCGCGGGTTCGATTCCTCGCAAGATACAAATATTTTTTTATAAATTCGAATTTATAAAAAGAATCTGAACTTGTATACAATTTGTTTTATGCGCTATTATTTAATCTAAGGCTTTCATTGAAAATCAGCGATGTAGCTATTGCTGCAGCAAATGAGCGAATTCCTTTTTATCAGTTTTTTATAGTAGTTTATTGGTCTATTTTTAATTATGTTAATGTAGCTCTACATATACAACATATCTATATATACTAGCTGATCTGCGCAACTTCAACTGCATCATACATTACATGACATTTATAATTATAATTCGCCCAATTTACATAATATTTTTAGATTAAAGCCTATGTGTTATTCTGATGTATAATTTTATATTACTGTAAAGTTACATCAAAATCCGTTCTGTAGTTATTGCGTGAAAGTGTAACAAACATCCATCCATAGTCACAAACCTTTGCATTTCTAATATTAATAAGATAAGATTAAGATGAGTTGCTAGTTGAATTTAAAATATTGATTTTTTGCAATGAAATAATTACTAAAAACATGCACATTATTACAGGGCAGGCTAAAATGAGTAAATTAATTAATTAATGCAAACGAACCATTACTTTATTAAGATCTGTAAAAATAAATGTGTACGTATATAGTATATTACAGTCAACTCAAACATCAGACACCACTGTCATATTTATGTATTTATATATCTAAAGTCTATTTGAATTTCCCTCGGCCACTGTTTACGCTTGTCACTGTCAAAATTGAACGCCCGCCACGAATATTCTAGTAGTTCTAAATTCAAATAACATAAACCCGCAGTTTGTGATGTGAATTTTACTTTAATATTTCAAATAAAGTCCAATACTTAGTTTTAATAATACAATTTCATTTTCTATTTTTGTATATAATTAAATTAATCCGAGAGACAGCGGTAGGCTCGCCCACCTGCCATTCAAATATAGAGCAATGTGGGCATGTCAAGTATTGTGTTCACAACATCCAATTAAATGAAAAATAATTTATTAATGTATGACATTTTATATAGTGCATAGTAGATGATAATAATAATAATCCTGGACAATACACAAAAATACAAATTCAAATTCGAAAATCATTTATTCATTTAGGATACCTTAGCCGCTTATGAACGTAAAATTATTTGTATTAATATTTTCTCTACAGTCCAGTTCAGTATTCAATTGTGAAATCAACTGAAATTCAATTTTTTTTTTAAAACCCCGTTTATTTACATTTTGTAGGTGTCTATGTATGAAAATAAAGGAGAATCCGTACATGACCTACTATTGCCATGCACGTTTGTCATTCAAATAATCATTTAGTGTGTAATAGTCCTTGCATCGGCAGTTCATAATGTGTCTAACTGCTCCATCTGGGATAATTATTAAATATAACTTCTTTATCTAATATTTTTTTTTGAATTGATTATTTTATAAGTAATCCATAGTAATATTATAAAGAGGTAAAGTTTATGGAGGTCCGATATTGAAAATACTTTTGATGTTTGCCATTTATCGAAATAGGCCTTATAATGTTGTTATAATAAATAATGTCAACCAGTAAAAATAATACATAAATCGAACTGTACGACTTATATTTATTAAATTAATTTTAATAAACTGCTTATTCGAGGCAGTTATTTTAATACTACTTGATTCCAAATTAATATTAATTTTAGCATTTCATATGTTCATATATCACTTTTGTTACCTAGAATTACCGCAGAGTGAACATAAGTACTAATTATCTCAATTACGGAAAATAGCATTCCATCAAATGGAATACAAAGTTTTGTCTCCCCTGTAATGAGACCAAGGCACGGAAGTCCCACTTCCTTATATCTTCCCAACTGTTCACATGTCGGCACAAATTCTTACCGTTTCTCGCAGAAAAGTACGAAGCGTGAACACGGAGAATGTACTATATTCCCTTTACATTTTCCAAATATAAAATCAGACAATTTGGAACTCTATTCCGATAGTATAAAAGATGAGATCGTTTAAATTATCGGTAAGCAATATTGAGGATGTTGCTGGTTTGGAAAATTAATGTTGTCATTCCGAAGCCTACTTTCGAATTGAGCTACAATTTTCTAGTGAAATTGAAATAGAATCCTGACGGGTGTTTTTTCTTAAATAAATCAACTGTCATATTTGTTTATGACCCCAATGTGTAACGTAAATATAGAGTAAAAATATGCGTATTACAACGTATTATTTTCATATAACTTTTTAAGGAATTAGCCTTGCGAGTTGTTTCTCAGTTTCTATTCTCTCTTTCTTCTTTATTAATAACTCGTAATTGGTTTAATGGGTTTTAGGGTACTAGGAAACTTTGTATAGCGACGACGGAGGTTCTAGCTGCTAGCGATAGATAGCTCGCGGCAGAACTAATTTGTTAAACAAAGTAGCGTTGATGATCGGTCTGGGTACTCTAAATCTTGTATCAGAAAGAACGGATTTATTTCCGTATAGTCTGTGTGAATTTACAAGGACAGCATTATATGTTATATGCTATGTTATCGAACATATGTTGTAATATTAGATACATTATTGTATTGGACCTCTGCCTTTAATTATAGTTGTGCAAATAAATGAATAAATACTTTACTCCTAATTTGGGCTCGGGATATTTTATTTACGTCACATTCCATTATTTTAAAGTCAAAATAAATTAGTCCTTAAGCACACTTTCGGCTACTTTTCGACAAGCCCGAATTTTGTATCACTATCCTAATTATTTACGTTAGTTGAGAACTTCTTACTTGAAATTGACAAGAAACCGGACTGGACGGTAGGTATGGACGGTATATAATGATAAGAAATTAAGATGTGCGTAAGTATTCGAAACTGAGATATGATTAAATAATTTCGCCTTTGATTTTGAATATATGTATTTATAAATAACTATTGTATGCACGCTTCGTAATTTATTTTATTTATTTATTAAAACCGTAATGCATAAATACACAAATGAAGGCATACGTGGCGGGCTTAATACCTAGAGGCTTTCTCTCCCAGTCAACTATACTCCAAACAGAGACTCATGTGAGCGGTACATTAAAACTATGTAAAAAAGATACTATATATATATTATATATGACCATATATACATACATCATATATAGTAGAATAGATTACTTTTTATTTAAATGAACTTACTTTTAATCAATTTTGAATAATTATTTTTATTTTTTTAATCTACCCCTCATTCGGAAACCTGTCCTTATAATACATACATATTATTCATTCTCATCATTTAAGTTACCTCTTATCGGTGGAGCTCTTTCCACGATCATCATGCAAACTTTGATACAACTTCACTCTATTTTTTTCTTGAATTTGTATCATTATTTGTGGTCTGCGCAGTATGTTATTCTCTTCTACTGATCTCTGTCCGCCGTTATATCTGAGCATACTCTCCTTTTATTCATATCATCTTTCACACAATCCAACCATCTTTTTTCGGGGCGTCCTCTCCCTTTCCATCCATCCACGTTCTTATTATATGTATAATAAATCCTAATTTAAATTTAGATGATCACTGTAACTGTGAAACTTGTCAAAATTAACGCAGCATCAAGAAATTAATTAAGGAAGGACGTGCAGTTTAGTCATTCTGCGTGGTTCTTACCCGTATGTGCTGGCCACGTGCCAAGCTGGAAGAAAACTTTTTATTAAAGCTCCGTGTCGGGTAATTTCGTTCGGCGGCACTGCGTGTCCTAATGAATTTCTGAAGCTTTCCTCCAATCAAACTTTTCTCGTTTACGATGATGTATACCAGCGTGGCCCCGTTATGTTTTGACGAATCGTCAGAATAAGGTTTTGATGGTGTTTAAGAAAAATTGCTGCGAAATGTTCGTGAGGAGACACGAATTTGTTCTCGATACTTTAAGCTTCCACAATTTGAAGTTGATTGGTATTTATTTTTTATTCGTATTTTTATTTTACATATATTTGTATTGACAGCAGCTATATCATTAATATATATATATATATACTGAATGTACAGTAATTTATATAAGTTTATGTAGTTTGATATTTAGTTGAAAAAATGAGACCTTTTTTCTGTTAATTGCTTAAGTTATTTCATCTCAATTAAATTAGATTTTTCGTAGTTGATGTAATCATATATATAGTAGCATTTTTTTCGACTGAATGACTAGATAGAAACAGATATCTTCGCATTGCAGTGACTTATTTGTTTTATGTCTCGTACATTATTTTCGATAAGAGGCCGCAATTATTCATCGTTATTAAAAAAACACAAAAAGTTTTTGAAGGTGTAATTTGTAATTTTTTTAAACTTTCTAAAATCAAAGTATTATAATACTTACTCTATTTTTTTCCCTAGATATTGGCCCCAATTTCAGATATACAACTAGTATATACTTATTTTATTACATATTATGAATACAGCAGTAATAATGTTACATTCTATAGATGATTTTTTCTTTTATATTTATAATTTCAGTTTAAAACATTTTCTTTAAGTTCATTTTAATAATAAAGCAACAATGCTAAAACGATATAAAGTCAAAGCCGAGAAATTAATTGGAATTGAATCATCACATTTGCAACGAACACCGAAGAGTTGTCTCACTTAAGTCAATGAGAATCAAAAGTTCTGGTTCAACTTACTTTCTAATTTCACTTTATTTTGAACGAAAAAGACAATAACAAACTTTACCAATTCAACGTCTTAATTAACTTGATTACTTTAATTTGCATACTTTAACAAAATGGAGAAAATATACTTAAATATATGGGACATTCCATGCAGTATCCCGTGAAATATGTTGCGGCGAGGTACGGGTTTTCACGGAGTCTGCGGGTTATGAACAACGAAAAGGACATAGTCGTAGCGCTCAGCATTTTTGGGGGAAATATTTAAGCGATACGCTCTTGAATTTTCTTGAATAACCAAGTGATATAGGCCTTTAATTACGCTATTACTTTACTTGCTTTGCTTGGCTTGTATTTTTCTAACTACCGAGTATCTTTACAATAAAATATGTAATGAAAGTTATACATTTTGTATATAATTTTTTTTTATATTAATGATACAGACTCCATGTTATGAAAATTACATGTATAGTATGTTATGTATCTTTCGTATATTACTATTGACTTATATAAATATGAAAATAAAATTACAAGGAGGTTATATGAAATTGGGACATTTATACAGATAACACACACAACACATGTTAATACGGGACTATATAGGAGTTCTAAAAGTCAGTGTGTTGTTCAGGTTATCTGAAATTGCTATAAGCGAAAGGCCTCCATTGTTAAGCACATTTCTACAGTGTTGCTTTCGTAATTAGTGACAGAAATAAAAATAAATTTACAGACAGTAGTATGGTTTTTTTATATATAATATTTTAGTTTTTGACAATACATCTAAATTTTAAGTTTTTCGTTACTAAGATGTAGTAACGGACAAACTTAAAATTTAGATGGATTATATTTAAACTATGACAACTCAGCTACTATTTACAAGATACATACGAGTATATAAATGCTTCAAAATGAATCCACACACATTATTATTAAGAAAATTTTATTTTTTATTGAATTGAATTATATTTTTTAATTTTTTCTGTACCACTATGGTGCAATCTAGCATATGGTCCTAGATAAATACTTGTGCCAGCTCAAAAATAGTATAGCCTTCTCATAAGTGCTTTATTACTGTTTTATTTTTACCGAGACAGACTTTGTAAAACGACGTCTGTGATTTCAGCCGCCAAGCAGCTTGATTACAAAACAATCTTTCAAAAGAAGAGTGAGATAAGGTAGTGAGGTTATGGATAACATCTTAGCGCTCCAGAACGGGAGGTGGTATCATGAGCATTACATGATAACGTGATGTCATAGTGTCGAACAGCAGTTCATGTATAACAGCGACCGTTACCAATTACCGTCAGGTAGACCGTTAGATTGTATGTCATTTTAATTACACAACAAAACTTTATATTATCAAAATTTTTATGTTAATATATTTCAGTGACTGTTTTGTATTTCTTTGTATAAATTTCTTGTCTTTTCTTTCTATAGTCACTATAGTAAATCTTAGTATAAAGTTCATTCTACAAGTGTTCGTAAACTAAGAAAGTAAAAAGAAAGTGAAAAAAAAGTTGTTCAGTGTCAAGTAAGTCTGAAAATTTTAGAAAACTTCACAGAATTGCAACGTGGGACTCTAGCGGAATGATAAATAATATTTTAAGAATTGTTTATTGGAATTTAAGAATAAACCATAATTTAGTATTATAATATCGAATGTGTAGCTATTTGTTTGTTTTACCTTTTTACATCTAAATGGTTGAATGCATCTGAATGAAAATTGACATGAAAATAGACAGTATTATGAAATCGCTCCTCGAGAAATAGAAATAATCTTTATTGAAATAAACTCAATACTAGCACTTTAGAATAGACATATTTATATATTCTACCACTATTCTATGTAATATCTGATAGACTATCCTCTGTCTCAAAGAAACAGACTAAGTCGTGGTTGAATGTTAGTATCCTATATCTGTTTGTATGTATATTTGTCACCATTTCTTGATTAAACGCTAAAAACATTTGAATAAAATTTGAAAAACAGATATATTACAATCTATCTGGTTCCACGTGATATACACGAGGACGCGAATAGACTATCTTTTATCTCAAAAACCAGACAAAGTCACGTAACTTGGTTGTCATAAAATAGGGTAGTGTACGATAACAATCACATCTATCTTTATCTTTATTATATTTACATATAATAACATCGCGATGAGGCGAAATCCTTTTTACTATTTTAATGATAATAATTCACGTAGATAAATCCTAATAAATATATTTTTAAACTAACTTTTGCCCGCGGCTTCGCTCGCGTTAATGTATCCCCTTAGGGATGGAATTTATCAAAATCCTTTCTTAGGCGATGCCTACGTCATAGTAGCTTTATGCATGCAAAGTCTCAGACCGATCGGTTTAAAATTGACAAAGTTTCATACAAACTGTCATCCCTTATTTTATCCCCGTGGGGTGGAATTTATCAAAATTCTTTCTTAGCAGATGCCTACGTCATAACATCTACCTGCATGCCAAATTTCAGCCCGATCCGTCCAGTAGTTTAGGCTGTGCGTTGATAGATCACTGTCAGTCACCTTTGAGTTATATATATTTAGATATGAGTCAACATATAAGCTAAAGAAACTTAGAATAATAATCCTAAAAGCTGGTGGTAATAATTAATTCTGTATAAAATTTTAATACGCAATGTCTAAATTTATATATTTTTTCTTGAAATAAATAATAGATTGTGGTACATAGAGGTTTTATATTTTGTTGTCGTTGGATGACCATCAACAGAAGATGATTACGTACAAATTCGCTGATATTCAACTAATATATAAAAATAAAACGGCTCACCTGAGTGATTGCCGCTGCCCATAAACACCTGTAACAACAGGAAAATTGCAAGTAAGTTGTCGGCCTTTAAAGAAAGATTAAGCTTTTTTCTTGAAGGTTTCAATACCGTATCAGTTCAGAAATACAACAGTGACAAAAAGTTTCTGTATAAACGCATGGTAGAGGACCGCAACTTATCCAGATGATCGAGATGGTATTTCGGTATCTGTAGTGCAATGATGAAATTTAGCAGTTGGTATTAAACCGAACAATTAATAAAAAGTTTTCAGTAACACGTCTACAGTTTACTATACTCTGACTACCACATCAGTTAACAGTCTTGGATATATTTATTTATTTATTTATTAATTTATTTCAGGCAACTAGGCCCATATTATAAATACTTTATAGACTAACATACATATAATATAATATTTAAAAACCAATACAACGATATTGTCTGTGTGATCACGGCACTGAAGACGGCAATCTGCCACGGTAGCGCCGATACACCACACCTTTCGGCCAGTAGTCCTCTTTCATGAAGGTGGGCAGCAAGTCGGTAGGGACCAGGGCCACAAACGCTTTGAAACTCGCGTTGTGACTCGACTTCAGATGCGTTACCCTCAATGTCAGGTTACTCTTGGTACGAATGTAATCGACAATGTCCTGCTCCTTAGTGGCGTAATGTAGACGGGACAGGTACATTGTCGTGGTCGGTGTAGCAGTATATAGTAGTATATATTTAGTATTTTATTTATTTACATTTTTATTTCATTTGAGGTCTGAATAAAATGTAGTATTATTTGTGGCACGTACTCGGGGACTTTAGGCCAACTTTTTGTGACTGATTAGAGTAAATATTTGCTTTCCACTTGTTAGAGCGAAACGAGCCGGGCGCATTGATTGAATTTCATTTGTTTTCTGATCAATTTGTCATGTTTTTTATTCGTTTCGTACATATGTTGCCGCTCTTATGTATTGCTTCGTGTGGGATTTATTTATATAATCCCAATCAAGCACGTCTAGTAATTTCATTAATCAATATAACATTGTCTATGTAATTGAAGAGTTCATATAAAAATATTGCCTTAATTATGATCCTATAGTATGATGTTATTTATAAGTTGATACAGAATACATAGTTAATATTGACGTCAATAAGAAGGATGAAAAGTTTTTAATAATAATTTTCTTTTAATTCTATATCATTTATAGGTTACAAGTGTTATTAAATTACTAAAAAAACAAACGATCGTTGAGTTCACGTTAGTTTACACAATATATTATTAAATTATCCATACAAACATTATAAATCAGAAAATGTATCTGTCTGTCTATTATCTGTTCAAAAATAAACGGCTGAACAAATCTTAATAAATTTTTGACCGACCTGGACAATGATATAAGACATTATATCTTAAAAAATGAAGAAGACGCATGTAGCAGCTAGTAATATAATATATATATAATACACGCCGCACCAGCTCTGTTGTTGGTTCCATGCAGATGGGATGGAGCCAGCGTGTCTGAACAGGTTGCATCCCATACCAGCACCCGTCCCATCTTCCATGGAATCAAACTCATACCGTCCGCTCTCTTGCCATCGTGTTTTGCAACAGCTAGTAATATATATTACTTAGTTACACGCGTTTATTTCAAAGTAATATTACGGTAAAGTTAATATTACTGTTCAATAATATATATTATAATATATATTATAATATATTGTTACATACTAGTACAACTAGATGGTGCTATATTGTTTCATACAAATTCCTAAAATGCGCTATTAATATGTTTTTGTTATACCTCATAGTGATATGTAATTTTTTTATTTATACGCTTAGATCAATATACGGTTTTAACGTCTTAATTGTACTTTATTCAAGAAAAAAATAAGTACAAATCGCTCCTGACCTCCAGAACCTCTATTTTATATAATTACCGTAAGCAAAATCAGTTTATTTTGTATTTTTTACAGAATAAACAGATATTATCAGAATAATAAATATTATAACAATATTATTTTTTATTAACGAGGAAAACACATGCATCCATATAGTATTTCCGAGAAGGATAAATGTTATAACTTATGTTATTCAGTTACGGGTATGTACTCAAACAAATGTTTGGGTGTTTGTGTATATTTTAACAGCCGCGTGGTCCCTTGAACCACAACCACGCACCTCGAACACGTATGCCGCGCAATATACTTAGTAGAAACAACCTACAAGCATTACAAACTTATATTTTAGGTATGTTAATATACGCCGACTCCAACACACTTGTGGGTTTGTGATTTTTCTCGTTTCAAGCCAGGAAGAAACAGACTTCAATTGTTTTATTAACAACTAGCTGTGCCTGCGCTCTCACCCACGCGAAATTTATGGCCTATATGTTATTCTGTAAAGTTTCATCAAAATTCGTTCCGTAGTTTTTACGTAAAAGAGTAGCAAACATCCATCTATACTCACAAATTTTCGCATTTATAATATTAATAAGATAACTCAAAAAGTACTGGTCAGGTGTTCATAAAATGTTTTATATATATGACCACAGAGAACCATCATTTGAATAAGTAAAAAAATCAAAAGCGGTTCACGTAGAAAAAAAATATAGTTGAATTAATCAGCTTCTTTTTTTTAAGTCAGCTAATATAATTAATAATAATAAATATCTTATAGGTAAGTAAGTTTGTTAAGTAAGTAGTGAGATATAACATGTGGCTGTGTGCTTTAAAATTTTAAATTCATCGGAAATTATTGTATTGATTTTATGCTTCCACCACTCATTAGAAACTAAAGCTGGAGTATAATAAATTCAAAAAGGACATGGACGTAATTTGTGATACTGTTAATGAATACACAGGACATTTGACATTACCGACGGATAGTTATCCTTAACAATAGAATATTGAAAAAAATGTAACAGAAGCAAATACACACAGAGGTCTTCAAACAAATAATTTTGTACTAAATCGCTCTTTCGTGAATACCTATACTCGTAATTAGATGTGTGATCACGTAATAGTGGCCGCTCATTCCACATTACCCTTTGTAATCCAACTAAGAGAAATATGGGACAAGATCATAGTAAACAAAACTTTGTATTCTATTTACCTTATACACAGAAAGTTTATGAAGCTCGTAAATTCAGGAGCAACACAATGTTACGGGACCTATTAAATTGGGCTTAAACACTTTCCTCTACTTGTATCCATTATAAAGTATTACAATTATGTCGTTGAGTTTCTTGTTACGTTGCGTACTAACATAAAATTGTAATAAAACTGTTAGTTGTTACATTTCGCTTGTTTGAGACTGTTTGTTATTATTATTACAAAACTTTGAATTTCTCGGCTATGCTGTAGTATATTATGCATGTATTATTTAAATAAACCTAATGAATATCTCTATCCATTGCGGACAGTTGCATAAAATCTGTTGCTTAGTTTAAAAGATCTAAGCATACAGATGGCATTGGCTTTCTCCTATATTACGTAGAGTTGTAACCTTATTATCTTACAGTAATAAATTAATTTGTTTATATTATTGTTTATAATAAATTAATTTGTTAGTATAGCGAGAAAATACTACAAATTACATCGAAGAGGTCGTAAGTTACATAAGTAGTACGACAAAAAAATGTGTCAATTTATATTTCTGATCGACTCGATGGTGAAGAAAACATTAATATTTTGATTAAAAAAATAACTCGCAGGGTGTTATTTGAAATAGATATCTGCCTCAGTAGATTCGCTACTATTTGTTTGGCAACAAATTTGAATCCAATGTGGCATATTGGATTCAAATATATATATTAAGCGAGGTATGGCCTTGCGCTCACTATGAAATTAACAATTGACAATGCATCTGTCTACCCCATTTAGGACAACAGTCGTGACGGTGTATTATGTATAAATACACATAATTATAAAATTTGTTTCATAAAACAGACTTAGCTTCTATTACAAATACTTAAAAATATTGACATCTATTACAAAAAAAATTACACCGCAATATTTATTTTACTTTTTTCGCGTTCAGTAGGCACACGTTCTTAAATGAGTTAAATGAGTTTTAAAACGAATAATTTTAAGGATAATTTACTAAGTAAGCAATAATAACAAATTTACTGAAATATTTGTAGCGTGCGTGAATCAAACACGCGACCATTGGAAATTAATTGAGTCGTACTGCTGTGGTCCATTTACTGCCATTGCGGTCAACCAAAAACATAAAAATCGGGAATGACTTGTAATTTTGTACAATGGCGAATATATTTTTCCTAGTTACCCCTGGAATAATAAGGACGGCCCCGAATTGCCGTATACTAAAATAGACCTTTTTCAATAGCCTATTTCCACTTTTCATAAAAAAAAATATATCTAAAAGCCATTTGACATTTCTCACAAAATATTCGAATGAAACCACTCACCGAAGGCAATTTCCTTTTTTAGAGTAAAATATTCCGTTTGTTACACCGAAGCGTATCGTGTTCATTTAGTTACAGAACCATAATAATATATATTTTTAATTAAACTATTACGGTGTAAGATTCCATATAAACATGCCTTTCATTTACCAGATTATCGTCAAGGTTGACTAGGGAAAAGACATTACCATTGTAGAACATGGAAAAAGAAAGTACGAAAGAGAAAGTCCTCCACTAAGGAGTAAGTGCAGAAGGAGTCCTTAACTATTTACAACTTAAATATGCTTAATTACCAATCCTTAAAAGGGCGGTAAAGCATTATTACATTTATTATAGGATATGACAAGATGGAATAACTGACCGGACTTCATGCTCATTATCATCTACTGATGCCCCGGCAGCAGAATACCAGTAACGCAGGCGCAACCTATCTATACCGTATAATCAGATGTTAATGGATTATTCTAGAATTCTTCGTCAACTAAGTAATGAGAATACGACAACAATAAGGGATAGAATTACATGACGGTGTGATTGTTGTCTAAATGTCGGTCAAGCAAATGCCAGCAAAAAGTGAAAATTGCTCTGCCAGTTGATAATAAAGGGTACCCGGAAAGGGTAGTATAGAATATGTGATCGAACTTGCTTAAAATATCAAGTCATAATCAATAATACATATAATAACGTTTATTTTGAATTGTTATAAAATACTTTCAGAACTACGATAGTGGCAAACAAGCATATGGCTCATTTGATGGTAAATAGTTACCGCAGCCTATGGACGCCTGTGATAATTGAATTAGGCAGATTAATGTAAAAGGTTTTTTTAGGGATAATAATGGAACGTTGTACTCGTCTGCGCTAACGGTTTACGCTTGCGGGGCACCAGTGGAGGATGATAAGATGAGTATGGGTCAGCTTGGTTAGCCCTTAACGAATTCACTAGAAATTAATCACGATGGTTTCCAGGAGGGATTGCGTGTAGTTTGACATGGTAAATTGCTGACAATGGGTGTTACTGTTCACCATTACTATAAATTCACTGAAGATGTTTTATTCGTAAGATTGTTAGCCATTCCCATTACATAAAAATTTGAAGAATAGTAGAGAAACATGTCAGAATAAACGACTCTGATGCAATTTAGAAAAGCAGTATAGAGTAACTAATATACGACTTGTCAACGCAAAATACTACCCTAACAATTTCATAGTTTCTAAAAGTAATAGAGATTCATTTCATCTGTTTTCATCTCAGAATTTAATAATTCAAGCATAAAGGAACTTTATGCTCGTAGCTGCATACTGCTGAACGTGCCGGTTAAAACGTCTTAGTTGAATATTAGTACTCCTATACAAGTGTGAGATTAATTTATTAATTAAACTTTAGTTAATTAAACGTTAGTCTAACTTGTGGAATTTGATTATTTGACAACAGCACTTCAGCCTTTAAGAGTTTAAGCACCGAGTATAATAAAAGCGAGGCGATCATACTGAATGATAGAGAAATAAAGGACAAGAAAGATAGTCCACAACCATATAATGAAAGTAAGTGGTAACGTATCTATAAAAAAGAAAAACACAATGATTTTTATTTCACAAAATATTCTCTCACGCCCTAAATTTAAAACCCTATATTTAATTTTATTTATTTATTTAGGAGCTTAGAATCAAAATAGTGAGCCTGTTAGCTCCGTCATAACTTCTAAATTAGTTACATACATACAGTACATTGACGAGAGGGCTAATGATCGTGCCAGTAGCGTGCCTTGCGAGAGACCGAGGACCAGCAGTGGACTACTCTGGGCTGATGATGATTATGATACATTACATTTGTACTACATATAAACTACTCCAAAGACAAATATTCCTGATTTAAAATTTTATCCACTAATTTATGTATGGAAGATTTTGCATTTGCTAAAAACTGCATTATGATGCCATAAGTAAAGTAATAATTAAGATACTCATATTTTTACAAGATCTATTTTAAATATTATTATATAAATATGGTTTTCACTTTCGTTAATCATCAAATCTGTCCTACACTGATTCACATGGGTTTTTTGCACTTCTTACTCACTTTGATATCGATTAGTTCTAGTTGATGAGTAACTGTGTTATATTATATCTACACTGCATAATTCTTCCTCTTGGGGGGGATAAAACAACGCTCTGCAATAAGACGTAGGACTTATGATTTTAACTGATAGATAAATAAGGCATATTATTGTATAACAGATATTGTTGTCTGGAATAACATCTGTCAACATATTTTTCAGGTTAATCCTGCCTCATCTTCTATATCACAACTAGATACAATATCCTCTAAGCGGCTTATTGTCATCTGAGGGTCCTTTATAAAGATTATCATTTCTATTTATCCATAAAACGTTTAAATATCATAAGTAAAGGTAAAGGGGTCAGGGCTAATGGTGGACATAAATCAAGCGTATCGCAATAAGGTACTTGGTTACTATGAAAAACTGCTGCGTTTGGCTATGGAAGGTCTGGTTTATATTGGATATAATTTATAGGCTGGATACACTTAAAGAATAAAAATTATAAGATCAATTTTATTTTCAATAATATATATATATAAAACTACCTTTTTATCCATTTGTTAAGGTTTAAAAAATATGTTGTATAATGAATAAAGTCTTGAAAAGAATAAAAAGAAATTTAAATAAATCTTATAAAAATACCGTCAAAATTAAGCATTAGCATTTTTGTTGGTTGGCTAGTTGGTTACTGCCAAATTGTTCTAATTAATTTTAAATATACCATTTAGTCTTAGTTATTATTTAATTTATTAATAAAATGTATGTAATGTATGTATGTATATGTAATGCTTTATTTAAGATAGGAGCTGGTTAACAAGGCTAAACATGTTTGTGGGCTGACGACTCACCTGATGGCAAGCGGGAACCTCCACTTGAGCGGGAACCTACACTATGTATGCGGATGCACTCCATGTTATATACTATATATATAATGAAGTGCATAACGAAACTGCACAAATTGCAATATATCAAATAGAAATTCATGTAGAATGCTATTCCTAAGACGACATTTCTCCCTATCCGGAAATTTAATTGTTATATTTCAAACTACAAAATTAAACAAAACTTACAAAGCAAACTGTTTTCTTAACAAAATCATGTTGTAAACATAAGAGCATACGAGTACTATAGAATACAGAATATTATTTTGTATATATATGAAAGTAAATCCGGCATTAAGTATGCCAAGAAACTAACGACTAATTATTTCAGTTCTTACAATTAGAATTACAATTTTAGTATTTGAATATTAATATACATTTTAGGGAATTATAATCATTAAGTGACTGTTCAAATATTAAAACATTGTTTTATATTGCCAATATTATTGTCTAATAATTGTAAAAGGTTTTAAAATTATTAGACAATAACTTACCCGTAATTCTTCGAAATATGTCGAGTCACTCTATCAATATTTTAAATTTACAATGTATTCTTTAACATCAATTTGTAAATTTGAATAGAAAACAAGTTATAAGTTGTAATTATAAAAGAAATTTGTATAATATTTTAAAGAATGTAAATCCTTTGTAAACGAAACATAATGTACATAACATTATGTTTCATTTACAAAGGAATCATGACAAATGTACCTATTCTAAATGGAACTTTTTAAGTAGTTGCAATAAAATAGTTTTTCTTTTACTACACGTGTGAAGTATATTTCCAAACAATATATGTAGTGTCAGATATAGCAATTTTCCTCATGGAAGCTTTCAAAAGCGACAACAAAGGATCTTTGTCAACATTGTCTATTATACCATAAGTTTCGACGTAAAATATTGTCAGAAAATTTTGAATGGAACAAATCAGAGCTTTGTTATTAAATACTAAGATCCCATCCTGGCTTTTCACGGGAGTAAATATTATAGAGATAGATTTTTTAATAAAATGCCTAGCCTGCATTTTAATATTACGTTGATAATTATGACGTAGGTTTACATAGATAAAAGAATATTTAAAACCAGTTAAGTATGTTTTTTTAGTTTATAGATGTGCACATAAACCTGCAAGGCTATACAATACTATACGTGTGGAATACAAACTGATTTACGGATAAAATAACGCTGTATTCACAAATAAATATACAAAAATCAAATTCTCCCGTTTGTAGTAATAGTTTCTATAGATGTACATTTTTTTCTTGCATCAATACCGTAATAAAACTCCGGAAGAAAACTGCACTTACATTCAATAACACTATATATATTATATTATCTATAGAGAAACGATTTCCCTATATTTTACAAGATAATAAAATCAGTACACAGATATTGATGGAATTTTCACTAATATATTACCTAAGAAGCGGAGCAACATCTTAGGTACATATTTAATTAAAAATAAAATATTTCCAATTAAACTAAAAGAAGAGTATTAGTTAAGATAACCTAACTTTTATATTCATTAGAATAAGATAGCAATATAAGTTGTTGACATTTTTATAACGTGTGGAAAAATTTTTCTAAGACCCCGTGCCCTGCTAACATTACGTTACACATGGCACGCACGTGTAAATGCATTGTTGATAACATCGTCTTACACGTGGCCCACACGTGTAAATACATTTTGATGTAATATTAAATTATATTCACTGTATATTTTTATACCAATGTAAAATTGCAATTAAATGGGTTTAATCATAGAATACTTTCAATGCCAAATATTGTCACGTTTTCTTTTTTATTGACAAGTTATTTGTGTTTCATTTAATTATATCTTTTATTCTAAATGTAGAAAGGAAAATATTAATTATATTCTAATTATAGATATGGACAGTATTGCGTTGTTGGTGTATTACGCGTTTTTAAGTGAACTAGTTACGTATTCCGACTTTATTATTTAAAAAAAAAGAACTTTACAGATCAAGCCACGTCTTTACGGAATTGGTATATATAATAATGTACTTATAAATATTTAAGTAAGAATGTAACATACTGATATCAGAAGTGAGGAAGTAACTCACAGTTAGGGTTTTCAATGTAATACCAGTTCAAAGTTTTTCGTGCTATTGGTAACCCTGCGCAGAATACACACGAAATCACAATTAAAGTCGTATCGTATTGCAATAGACTGTAAGCCTGTAACTTGCCTATTAGGAGTCTGTATTGTGTTACGTACTTACAATACTGCAGACTAAATAATAATTGTTTTCGTCTATTAGTCAAGGTAGCTTAATTTGTATATCCAAGTGTTACAGCGCGATTAGACCAAACATAAATAATAGTAATAGTCCAAAATAAATACTTAAACACAGGTTACAAAGCTCATCTAATATGGAAGCATCTTTTCTAAATCGGTCTATAAAAAGTGGCGGTGAATAGTAACAGTACATTTATTAGATTTCTACATCTATTTTCGTATAAAATCTATTTATTCAGGCTTACATTCATATATAACTTATTTAATATTAGGCTTCGGGTATTGACAGCTTTTGTTCGAATCAAAACGAACGGTTTATTAAACTCAAATGACGTCATTGACTGCCAGTACGTTATAAGGTATATTTTTTGTCCATTCCATTAGAAAATTGATCGGGTCCAATGAAAGAAAATTTCGTGGGCGAACTCTCGACATTTTGAATGATCAGCGTTTCAAATTTTTACTGTATTTAAAATTTGTATAACCTTTTATTACACAGCGCTTTTTTAAGAGCAATTAATATAGGTAAAATTTCAATTTCAATCAAAGTGATACATCCCACTGAGGTCCTTAGGATTCTACGAGTATATCTTTAATTATAGAGAGAAAAAAAGGTATTTTGTATAACATATTTTTGAACATAGTTTGGTTTTAAATTTAAACCATACTAAAAGACATGGAGGAAACAGCTCAACACATTCTATGTGGTTGTAGCCTACTCATGCATAAATGCATGCATGCATGTAGAGATAAAAGCAATCGCTTCTAAGAATATCCCTCAATTCTTCTACCTAATCGACCAAGGAAGAAACTCTAAAAAAATGGCAAGTGAAATAGATCTCTTCGGTTCGCAGTGCCACAAATCTACGTACCTACTAGGTAGTGGAACAAAAGTCGCCTAAAAAAAAAGACAATCGAGCTCCAACTACGTAATACGTGTGAAAGAACAAATTAAATCTCCTAATTGTTCCTAGCACAGACAATTCAATAACATTACTAATATGTATACAAATATAAAAACATAATTACAAGTAGAAAATTAATGAAGGTAGTCAGGTCAGTAAGCCTATCATGATTCATTTACTATTATTTTACAACGATGATTTCTAGAATATAGTATGGAAGTCAACTGCTATTGCTAGTACAAACACGACTTTCGCATTTATAATAGTAGTATGGATGTAAGATATACAAACATACAAAGGACACTTTCACTATATGTTTTTATTTGTGTTGCCATATCTTACATTCATACTACTCTTGTAATGACGAAAGTATATCTCTCTGTATGTTTGACTGAACGGATCTTAATGGTATTTGACGTGAAGAAAGATTGTCTCACGAGGATGGATATACCTATGTATATCGTTTATTTAAAAAAAAAGCGTACAAAATTATTTTCAACACCTAATAATTATATAATCGAATAATTATAAATGGAACGCGACAATACTGAAATCGATTAGATTAGTTCCACGCCGGGGGGCGAAAACAATCACTTCTCATCCGCTAAATTGCATTAATCATTGTGATCGAAAAAAATCGATAATTGATCGTAAAACAAATCGATTTCCCGGACACTTCCCTTCAAATGTCAATGTTAGAACAAATCGGTGGGTTGGAATTAAAAACAAGGTCGTAACCACGGTGACGCGCGTTGCGTCAAATCGATAACAGGCGTAGGAACTGTTTCCATTGTATTAAACAATGCGTATTTCATGCAAACATGTATATTAATGTGTCACTAATATATATACGTGTCGCTTTCATATATCTACATATCTACATATGGATTATCTATAGACGATCTGGGTGGTATAGCGGTTTGGTATAGTGTCTTTCTGAAGGTCGTGAGTTCTATACCTACACAATGCATTCACGAGTTTGCTGTTTGTATTTTTATCAGTTGTCTAGTACTTATTACGTAATGTATGTATAATGTATGTTTCCTATAAAAGTATGTGGTACAGTGTAAGTTCTTTGATATTCTATTTTTGGGAGATATTCCTCAGATTTACAAAACAAGCCACTCAAAAGTGCTCTCGAGTAAATGCATATGAAAAGAGATCTCTATTTTTTATTAAACCCATAAAAGTAACGTAATAATGTACCATAAACTTAGTATCTAAGCATTCCAATTGTTATAGAAAAAAAAAACAATTATTTTAAAAATGAACTAAAATATTCTTGCGCCATCTACCACTTTCTGTCTTCTCTCCTCTACCCAAAGGTTGTCTGGAAGAGATTGCTTAAGCGATAAGACCGCCTTTTGTACCTTATTACTTATTACTTGTTTGTTCTTTATTTAATTGTTTGTCTTTCTGGTGCAATAAAGTGTTAATAAATAAATAAAAATAAATAAAATAGGATTTCTATTAAAATATACTGTGTATTTATCAGAAGTACTAAGCATATTGAAAGCAACTTTACACCACTTCAACCTTAATGGTAAAATTTGTTAATATTATTTACTTTATATTACCTTGATTTTGGGTTTTTTTCTATCAAATCCCTTATCGCCAGGTAAAAATATTTTTAGCCATCTTTAAGATCCACGTGCCATACTATTTGCTTTAAAAAAACTATTTGTTTGCCCTTTTTGTTATTTACAGTAAATATATCAATTTTCATTAATATTGTAATATCAAAATGATACGTTATCATATAGTATGTAGGTACATTATGATTCAATATTTAAATTATTCCTTCAACATATTGTAGACATATGTGTGTGTTAAATAAATTTAAGTGCTACTATCATACGTTTATTTACATTAATAGATAAGTATTAACATTTCCGTTCAATTTTGCATGCTTTACAGGGTCCCGAATATATTATATGATGTGGATATTTGCCAAAATATGTTTTAAATTTTATTCTATAAAGAGTGAATAAGTTTGTATGGTTTAAGAAATAAATATAGTCTTATTTGTTTTGCTTTGAAAGTAAATTGATGTAGGCTTGTATAGTAAAGAATAATGATGACAGTATTAAGTTATAATATTATAATTTATTTAATGTGTATTAATAAATATTAATTATAATCTATATGTATCTCCCTCGGTGATCTAGCGGTTCAGCACATCGCCTTACTCCGGCGGTAGCGGTTTCGACTCCTCGCGTAGTACAGACATTTGTATTCATGAGTATGATAGTTTGTATTCGTCTGGTTCTGATATTATTATTATGACGTATAATAATATTATTTTATTAAAAATAATATTTACCATGAGGCATGAAACTGTTTATGTTATTCTCATTATAAATAATATATAACATAAAATAAATATCATATTAAAAGAGAATTAACACAGATTATATTTTCCAACATCTACTAAAAAATTGGATCACATAAACCTTGATATAAATTTCTGGTTACGTCAACATAAAAGCTCCTATGGGACTAACTGCTTCTGGTTGTCTATAAATCTTCCAATACATTATCAGGGCTGTCGACGTTATATCATATTACAGTTAATGTTAGAAAGTTACATTGTATTGATCAAACTATTACGGTAGCCGTTGAAATTTGAAAATTGATAGAATTTCTAAATTAATAATATATTCTTTTATATATTTTTTTACGAATTACCTTAATAAGACTGTAATATAAATTAAAAATGTTAAATAAAATACTAAATTATTATCTGCCGTGCTTTTCAATCTACAATGAGACCCATGAACATTATGATGGAATAATCTTCTTACGTATCAATGGTAAACATGTTCATACCAGACCTTAACAATTTCAATGTCACAATCGGTTGCCTTGATCAGGTCTTCGATGGAATAAGGAAAGGATGAATACTATATGCAAAAATGTACTATTTCCAAAATCTTACTAGCAGACAAAAATATTCTGTTGGTGTATAAAAAAATGTATGCAATTATTACCTACTGATAACATATAATAATCTATAAGGATTGAATTTATTGATAAACACTTTTATGATTATAATGAAAGAGTTTATTAAAATATTACTATGAACAATTAATAACAACGTGTATAAAACTTAAAAAAACTTCAAGGCCGCAAACTAAATGGGTATATTCTGCTCTACCCCCATAGTAACAATTGCACAATTCCATTGAATGTTATATACGACAAAATGATAACATTATTTCCATATTATATACGATTATATTAACGGATTTGTAATATAGTATCAAATTATATATGTATGTTCATATTATTTTGAAATAATACGAAAGTAAAATAAAATATTTATTTAAAAAGAAAAATTTATGGAATAATAATAGAATTAAATGTGAGCGAATAAAATTAGCAAGTAGCAATTACCGCTGCATTATATTTTAGCGACTTGTAGTGTACTATAGATAGTTATTGATTACATTTAATTGAAAATTATATTACATATACTATTTCATTGTTGTTTATATTCTCTAACTTAATAAATAAATAAAAAATAATACAATATATTTCATATGTCACAATGTTTTATTTATTTCTATTCTGTCATGACTTCTGTACTACAAATTATAGATATTTAATACATTATATAAATAAAGCGTAACGTTAAACGAATACAAAACCTTTCTTAGCAATTTGTTGCGGATAACAAAAATGGAGAAAAGTAAAACAAAATATTACTTATTATGAGTACCTTAAAGTCTAGATTGAACACTTAGTACAATCTTTATTTGCACTGTATACATATATATACGTTTTTACTAGTTACAACTGTATATCATTTTGTCGTTTCCTATTAATCCATTACGCAACATAAAAATAGTTTATGCAATTGACTAAAAATAAAATTCACGATGCGTCATCCCAAAATCGTGTTACAACGGACACAGTGTCCCACCGCACAACTTTATAATGACGTACAGATAGACGCGAGCGCAGTGCCCTGTGTAACTAGGTTATGAACACACGTGGTTCCGATCGATTCTTGTGATTGTGATATTAAAATGGCAACCGGCCCAGTAAATCTTTTGGATGTGAGCAAGGACGAGTTTAGAGACTTTTTGGACTCGTTCGATCATATTTTCTCGGATTGTGATGGTGAGTTGATACTAGCGCCACGTGCTTCGATCATGTAACAGCTGATATGAGTGATATGGATGTTTACCTATTATTTTAAATTTGTATGTACAATTTGATAATGAAGTCAAATTATTTACAATAGGACAATTTATAATTAGTATTTTTTTAACTTTGTATTTACTTTTTGCACTAATTATGACTTTGTCACTGTTTTGATTTAACTGAAAGAAATCTCTTCTAGGGATAAGTCCACCTTTGAGAATATAATTATCTCTAAATTATTGTATGTATTACTGTATTAAAGATTAAATATTTTGTACTATATATTATTACCTAATGAACTCATTTTTATATTTAATAAATAATAATAATAACCTTGGACAATTAACACAGCGCCATCTAGTCCCACGGTAAGCAGAACTTGTGTTATGGGTACTTGGCAATAGATGCAAATAAAAGAAAACGTCCAGACCGATACAAACTATTATACTCATGAATATAAATGTTTGTGCCGTTCAAAGAATCGAACCCGCGACCACCGGAAGTATTTCAATGTGTCGCTATATTTCAGAACCACTAGACCACCGGGGCCATTAATTATGTTATTTGGGCATTATATGTATTTCAATCAGTCTTTTCTGACTTGATTGGGTCGACTATTTATTAATCTATATATTTTGTTCCTTTATTTAAATCTCTACATTATGTTGAAGTAATATAAATAAAATGCTAATTGTTTTTATCCACAGATACTTTCATTGTTTTATTGATATTGATTTATCTATCAGATATTTATATATCTGAATAGATTCGCTGTATTTAAATTAATTACTCTTGTTTTAAACAACGATATTGATAATAATAATAATTGGAAGTAATTTGTTTTAATACTTCATTAATTATAAGTTAAAAATATATTCGCATTTGGAACAGAATTCTTTAATTTTAAAAAGTACAAGTACAAGTAAAAGTATTTTTTTAATTTTAAAAAGTAAATACCTATGTAGGTATTTATTATTAAAATAATAATAGTATAAAAAGTAGGTACGATGATGAAAATATGATGAGAACGTATGATGAAAATGTTAATAATTATGATGTAAACTTTAAAAATAACAGGCTATAACTACATCTAAGGATAATGCTGAAATACTCACATTCATTGCTCATTATCATTACCTTCTTACTTGTTATTTAACCTTTTCAGTTATAAAATTATTTAAATATGTACTTTTATAATTCAATAAATTTATGACTAAATAACACCGTTTACAAACCTTTTCAGAGAAATATCATAATATTTTCTATTTAGTTAGATCTGAACTGAGTGGTAGATTAAAAAAATGTGATGACTATTCAAAAGTGCTTCAATGTAATATATTTGAATAAATTATTTTCTATTCTATTGAACAATCATGCACTATACATTTAATTATGCAAAATGTGGGCCAGTGTTGCATTCTTCACATCATCGAAAATTTACAATCTAATTATCCCATTTGGGATAATTGTCGTAAGGATATGTATGTACTCATGATTTGTATCAGTAAACAGTAAAATGACAGATCGACTGTCGCCTCCTTCTTTCACCTGTGTACACAACGCCACAAATGTTGACATATACGTAGGTACATAGAAACTAACTCTACAAAGAATGTCGAAATTCTTCATAAAGTTCTGACACGTTTGAACATTTCTTCAATACAGATATAGAATAAATTATTTCTAGTTCTTATTACATTTATAATTATAATTTATTCAAAATCAAAGGAAATCTCTTAAAACAGAAACCACGCTGGAACTTAAGTAGTTTCGGACAGTGCGATTTCAGAGAAGCTTCCGCCGGCGTACACTTAGATTGTGGATGCACTACCTGCCAAGGATTTCTCTAGAAACTACAGTTTGGTTTTTCAAAAAAGGAATATAAAGTGACACCCCTGGTATTTCAAGCGTCCATAGTTACAGTAACCATTGACCATCAAATGGGCCGTGTACTTAATTGTCACCATCATAGTAATGTACTACGATAACGGCGATAAAAAAAATCTGTGAAATAGAAACATTAAAAATTCAAAATATCTTTATTAAAAACTAGTTAGTAACTAACTTCTCTATATCCGTACTCTATACAATACCTGATGATGCTTCGTACAGATGTGAAACACGTGTCGCAATATGGATGTAGACTCAATAACTGTCTTTGGTTACCATTTGAGATGGTCATAATGGTAGTCAAGTTTCCACAATGAATATTTGTGGTCTCATACATACTAATTTTATCGGAATTAAACAAAATAATATAAATCTATTAAGTAGTGAGATTTTTATTCAAAGTCTTTTATGTGCACCTTTACCTTATCTAATTAGGAACAAAGGAAATGAGAATTGTAAAGGTATTGTAAAGGTCTTGTTAGAAGGGATGTCGAGTTTTGGTACCAAGTAAAATCACTTAGTTCTTAAGAATACATGAGAAGTATAGCAGACGTCCTATTTTTGACGGATTTCGCAATGCAATCGCAAAATAGACAATCCCTCAGTAGTCGAATGTATAGGATTTAATATTCCATATAATACACCCGCTGTCGTGCCCGACTGTTTGCAATTGTGGTGGTGCGCACAAACATGCTAGTAATATTCTCAATGCTCAAGCATTGTAGCCCTTGAACTCAATTTTGGGTCAGTTCCAAAATGCTAATGTCCACATAGAAGGCTTGCCTTCTCTAATAAATATAATTAGAATATACGTATCTTTATAATTATAATAGTTTTAATATAAAAATAGGATTGGTAACTGGATAAAAATAGGATCTGTAACTTTAGAATTTATTATTTGAATAAATAAAATAAATAAATAAGTATACAACTTATTATATTTGTATTCATGAGTATAATTGTTTGTATCGGTCTGGGTGTTTTCTATGTATATTTACAAAAAAAAAGTTTGCTTGTATTAGTTATCTAGTAGGATTACATCATCACTCATAACATGAGCTTTAACTAGCTTAACATGGGTCTAGATGGCGCTGTATAAATTGTCCTGAGATTATTATATATATTATGTTCAGAAATATAATTTATATATCTCCTTTTATTGGGGTGATAGACTAAGTCATTGCGGGTGAATATCATCAAACAATGACAACTACAATTATTATTACATGCTAAAGATATAAGTTAATAAATTTCACCTGTATTACAGAAGCAAACTGTAAAGTTACGGAATGATTTCATGATTTGTGAGTAATTAAAACTTTTGATGTACTTATTAGAACAGTACCACAACTAAACTAACTTGATAATAATGTTTATTGTTCTTATAAAGTTGTTATCATAAAATACTTCCTTATAACTGTCGACAAGAATACTATGATTTATATTGTGATAATGTTCACTTTTGAATTTTGAATTTATTTATTAACTTTTTATTTGAAATATACAAGTAACATAATTTACAGAGTAAGAAGAGTACAGAAGACAATTTTTAGTTATAGTAGAAAAGAGATGTATGAATTTACATTTATTAATAATTTTATTTATTCATTCATTCATTTAACTACTTACTATAATATTTCTCTGCACTATTCATGATTCACTGGTAGAAAAGGTGAGAGTCGCCAAATGTGCTTTTACCAGTTCTTTTTGTACGAAAAGGTCATCAAAGAATAGTTGTAAAAAATATTCATTTCGTAAACAACAGTTCATTTAAAATTACTGTTATTTTACGGAGATCTGAAAAAAAAGCAAAGCTGTTAGTGCATGCAACATTCATATGATTTTATACTATGCATGCAAGATAAATATTAGCTCTATGATAAAAATAACGTTCTTACTTTGCATTTAGTATTTTTTTTTATTTATTCTTAGTTTATGACATCCTTGGTGGTATGTGGTTTAGCACGCCGTCTTATTTCCGATAGTTGCGGGTTCGATCAGAGGGACAGTACTAACATTTGTATCAAGAGCATGATTGTTAATTGATTGTTAGTATTAGTCTGGGTGTTTTCTATTTAGACTCTGTATTTGTAGGAAAAGTCTATATATGTATTATTGTATATCTGTCGTTTAGTACTTTTTACAGGCTCTGCTTAGCTTGTTGATAAAGATGGCTCTTTGTGAATTGTCATGGGATTATTATACAAATCACTATCAAATAACTGAAATAGTATTATTATGTAAATTCATTCTAATAATATAAATATGTAAGCATGTCTGTCTGTCTGTCTGTTATCTTCCGTCTCATAAACAGTTGAACTGATCCTACTGAAATTTGGCATGGAAATATATTGTAACACGTGGATCAATATTGTCTATATCTTCTCTAATAAAGCAGAAAAAGTTGCGGGATACAGTTAGTATACAATATATCTAGGAATCACCCACTTCAATACAAATGGTAGTACTGTAAGAGTACAAGTTTTTATTTAGCGGGGATGAACCCGTAATTATTCGAAGTTTAAAGAGTATATTAAACTATGCGGCTACTAGTGACTCACCTCAGTTTCGTACGGTTGAATGTAGTATAACGGATGTCGTAAATATATATGTAACTAGCTTTTGCCCGCGGCTTCGCTCGCGTTAATTTATCTTCTTAGGGGTGGAATTTATCAGAATCCTTTCTTAGGGGATGCTTACGGCATTGTAGCTTTATGCATGCAAAGTCTCAGCCCGATCGATTTGAAATTGACAAAGTTTCATACAAACTTTCATCCCCTATTTTATCCCAATATATATTGTTTATTCAAAGAAACCTTTTAAGCGCCATTGAATACAAACTCCTACTCCTACTTCTAGTTTTTTTTTTAATTCTCCGCTATTCGGAAAGCTAGGACTACAAGGAGAACAAGCAAGAAACTTAGGTTTTGCTCTTTAAATGTGTGTGAATAGAGCATGACGAATTTCTAAGTGCTTTGTCGTTGTTACAGGTGTAATATGGTCCAATACCCCTTTAGATGGATCTGGAGAATTCTTCAAGCTGATGAAGAAACATGGAAAGACTGTTCACTATGTGTCTAATAATAGTATAAGAAGCAAAGAAAATTATGAAGCTAAATTCAAAGCATCAGGAATTACTGATGGTTACGTAAGTTAATATTAAGTAGTGAATTTTATATTGGATATTCGCTATTGCCCCGTGACTTGTCTGTAAATTTTAAGATAAAAGTATTGTGATATAATCTATCTTCGTTTCAAATGTCATTATGATCTGTACAGGCTTTTAGATTTTTTTGTAGACTATAATGGTGTCACCATTATAGTCTACAAAAAAGCCAGCCGGCTTATCAGAAACGGCTTATCAGAAAGAGCAAAAGTATTGACAAGACAGAGACAGATAGATTATTAATAGAATTTAGCATAATATTAGTTAATATTTTAGTAGCAATTTTTAAATAAATATTTAATCTCTGTGAGATCAGTTTGTTTTCGATAAAATTACAATTTCTAATTATGTTATGTACACTTTTATAAAACTCTTTATTAAAAGTTTATAGTCATGTGTAAATATATATTGTATCAATATAACACAAACAAGCTGATTTTATACACATATCATCATCTGCTGCTTCCTTATCCCATTTAATTAGGAATTTAATATGTTTTTCTTTTCCACTCATCCGTGTTCGCAGTCATCTCGTTATTTACTCTCTTTCTTACCATATCATCTTTCACACAGTCCATCCACTTTTTTCATCCTTCCTCTGCCCTTATATAATCATCATTTCTAACCATTACATGCCCATACCTCGACGGACGATTTTTCTTCTACCTCTCCGACACATCCGACACACGATTACTTTATACATACATCTTCGTTTATACATACATATATATAAATAATAATAATAAATATATATGTATATACTCGTATATGACCTCTCGTGGGCCTGACATGTGGCACTTAAGCCTGACAATGACGACATGGCGCCTGAACCGCAATAATGTCTGCGTGAATTGACCAATAGCTTACCCCAACTAATAAGACTATGGCTCCCAACAAGGTGGGGATGTGAGAATTAGAACAGCTCCCTTCCGCTCACAACTGCTACAATGTAATTCAGTTCGTATCTGGATACCATCGTGGTTAATTCCTCACTATGACTGACTTCATTCTCATACTAATTATCTTTCACTAATGTACCATTCCATGGTCATCCGTAGTAAATTGAAATACTTGAGTAAACCGTGGCTACTATACATTATGATGCCATAATGACTCACGTTAGTTCATTGTTCAAATTAGTGAGTCAAAGCGAAACATGGATTATTTTCATAGACGTATATTATAACCGCGACTTCATCCGGATGGTATTAAAATAAATAAATTTTCGAAAATTCGTTTATTTATTATCACAAAAAACAGATGAAAATCAGTACAAGAATTTGATTAGGAGCGTCTAATTTGATACAATACTGGATTTTAATCCAACACTAAGTTTGCCTAAAAGCTACATTAGGCTATATTAGCTATCGACGATTGAAAGCCCAGTCAAAATCGGTCCACCCGTTTCAGAGATTAGGAATAACAACGTTTCGTCGTTATTACTTCATGAATTTCTATTATTTTGTTTAATTCCGCTACCGTTAGCATTTGTGAGACCACATATTATAGCTACTGAAAGCGTTACGTCCTTGCCCGTTAGTGATAAAATTCCGACCTTTATTGGATCTACGCATATTGCCATGCGTGTTTCGCCGTTATAGTCTAGTCACAGAACACTAGGGGGGAAGGGGATTGATTGTAATCAGGTTGACCTCCACGCGGTTTCCCCGGGAAATCATCGTGTTAAATTCCTCGTGAATTTGTCACGATGGGCTAACTGATCTGACCACATGCTCACCTAATAACCGTTCACTGGTACCCTGGCAGCGTAATCGTTAGCGCAGGCGGGTGCACCAATCCATTATCATCATTTAAAAAAAACAGTCAACACTAGTCTTTCAAACTATATACAAACTCTATTCATTGCCTGATGATACTTTGTTTAGAGGATTTCGTGAAACAATTTCAAGCTATGAAAAGATCATAAACAAACTACCCAACAATAATAGTCACTATTTCCACAGAACAAAGATCACGCTTTGAATCATGCTGTAATAATAAATATAACCCACACCGCATAATGTTTGCAGTAGGTATAATCAGATAAACTTGATTTGTATGAGTCTTAAGATATGCGGTAGTCTCTGTGATAAGCTATATAAAACATAATAATGATGAGTTATACTAATAACTATACGTTATCTAATAACTTCAAGGTTAAATAAAAAATAATGTACTTTTCCGTGGCTATTATATTATTCGTTAGTAATGTGGCTTTCTTAATCAATTGCAAATAAATAAAGACATTTTGTTTTTTGTTCTGATAATAATAATAATATCTTAGAACAATTGTGCCATCTGCTTCCAAGGTAAGCAGAGCTTGTTTTATAGGTACTGAAAACACTCAGACCTATATAAACAATCATACTTATGAATATAAATGTTTGCATTGTGCGAGGAATCGAACCCGTAACCATTAGAAGTAAAGCTATGTGCAAAATCGCTGGACCACCAAGGACTATGCTACTGTCTTACTGTGTTACACTGGAATAAATCATCTTTTAAACGAAATTTCTGAAATCTCTGCTCTGCTTCCATTGACATTCTCTATAAACAATTGTTTACTTTCTTTATATTAAACCCTTTTGTGTCAGTTTATAATCATAGCATGGATTCATCCTTAGAAGTATTATAAATATAAAAGTACTATAATTTACTTGTTTGATTGTTATTGGTATTGAATACTACTAGTACTTCAAAAAGTAAGAAGAAAAACATATTGAAATTTCTCATCGTTCTATTATAATCTTAGATCCTACAATCTCCTTTCTTCTTATTATTTTAACTAGAAACATAGAATAAGTATTTCCAACTTTAATCAAACTTTAAAACCGTACACAGTCATAATTAGTGTCTTGTTACAATAATTATTCAGTCATTAACTACGGTATTAATACGACATTGAAATAATATAATTAGATATTAGAATAATTGAACATGAACAAAGTAGATCAATTCAAATTAGTGGTAATTATATGGCATTTTGTAAAATAATATACCAAGCTGATACGTGGACATTAAAGACCGTGATTTTGTTGTAAAAATATTTATAATATATATATAATGGGATACATATTTTAATGATAACTGTAGAAACAGTAAGTTAATATATATAGAATTTTGTTTAAGTTTTTTTAATTATGAATATTAAAACAGTTTCTTGACAGCTTTGGTAATCAATAAATAAATGGCAATTAGTGAATAAATCAATAATTTTAATTCGAACATCATAAAAAATTACTACTCGTCAATTTGCAAACGTATAGATTAATTTCACTATGAAATAAGAAATACTTACTGGCAGTGTAATAACTAATTATGAAATATTAGTTTCTTAATCCGCATTGTTCTTGGCTAATTAGCTTTTATTTCAACATTATTATTTTTATAATAAATATTAGTAACGAATATTAGTAACATAAGAATACGTTAAATAATATTCTATATTAAGGAAGGAAGTAAAAAAAAAATTTATTTGTAATCGAAGAAAGAAGAATTTAAGGTATAAATTAGGACAAAAACAGTTTTTATAAGTAAACGATATTTCCCATATATTTTTTTATTGGACAATATTGTGATTCCAGTTACACTAATAGTATAGTGATACCTAAAGGAAATGTAAGGTCAATGATAAATGCAAATATGAGAATGAATTCAAATCACTCCATCATGGATAATTTAAAGAAAGAAAGAACAAAAAAAAATTGTTTATTTGGTACATAGCATACTGAAAATAATTTTTAAATTTTAATTTACAAAAGCAAATATTAACAACAATTGTATCCAAAGTTCAAAACATATTACGCCGACCCCAAATAAATGGGATAAGGAAGAAGCAGATGATGATGATGATGATGTATCCAAAGAGTTCACGAGTAGGTCGACCCTTACTCGACCAGTTTACATCCCTTCTCTTTCTTCCTTGTCGAAACAAAGATTAATAAGACCTTTTATTACTTTCTATTTAGAGTTAGATACATAACCAACAATGGGTAAACTTAGGCTTAAGAAAATTATTAATGATATTATTAAACAGATAATTAACACAAACTGTTATTTTATATCTTATACAAACGAATATTAAATAAATAATCATAATAATAACCAGCAATCACTTTAATAACAAAATGAAAATGGGCTATTACGCCCAAATGTTTCAGAATAGAAGCAACAATAGAGGAGTTTCGTTCTAATAAATGAGTATTATATTGTGAGAATCAGCAGATAATAAAAATAGAAGTATTGGTTTATTCGGCAACTTGTATTAATAATATTGTTATATAATATTATTTTGTTATTAACAACACAAATTAGGACAATACACAGGTCTAGTCCTGACGTAACACAAATTATATATATTGTTCTGGATTTAGCTCTCTCGTCAGGTAAAGTTTTGGTAATACAATAAATATACTTCTTATGTAATGGCGTATGTATATTTTCGAAGAATGCCACGAAAAAAAAATTATTCAATAGCATAGACAAAAAAAAAATTAAAAGTAGAGGTTTCGGTAGAATGTTGACCGTGCAGAAAATGGAATACATAATATATATGTATATATTTATTGTAGAAAAGATTAATATTACCAAACAGCCATGGATATGTGTATATATTTGTATCGTACAAGATTCGAACCCGCGATATTCGAAACCTGTGTTTAGTGCCATTGAGGCCGTCCATTACATACAATACACAATTTGTTTTTTTAAGTAGAAAGATCTACGTTATTGTTTCATTCTATTATGCCAATATTCAACCCCTTCCGATTGATCCGTCCAATTCAAACGGAGATCGAAATTACGATGGACTAAGCCGAGGTTTGTACCCTTAGCGGTGGGGGGGAAATGGGATTGTTAGTAATGTGGACTAATGAACCCATTACTAGCAATGTACCATGTCAGGTTGACCTCCACGCGGTTCCCCCTGGAAACCATCGTGTTAAATTCCTGGTGAATTTGTCACGATGGGCTAACTGACCTGACCTCATGCTCATATTATCACCCTCCACTGGTGCCCCGCCAGCGTAAACCGTTAGCGCAGGCGGATGCACCATTCCATTATCACATACAAAAAAAAAACCCTTAGCGGTGCCCTCAGACTAAAGTCGTATCCGTCAGGCGGGAGTTGGCTTTCAGCCGCTCCATAATTCCTTCCGCGGGTTTGGTTTGTAGTGCCATCTGCACTCGGCCCTCTGTCGTTCGATGAAGCTGTAAAGGCCAGCTGCGACAGCTTTAGAGTAGTCCGAAAAAAAAAGCCAATATTCAAGTAACATCTGTAGAATTCTGTAGTAATTAGTATATATTTTTTATTTATGAAAAATCTAATTAAATATCTGATTGTTCAACAATACTATATATATTTTATATACTTATAAAGGTAGGTATAAAATTTTTAATAATTTTCTCGGACTCTCATTATAAAGAAGGCAGGAAAAAAAGACAAATAAAAATATAGCTACACAGTACATAAATAAAATATCGTGGTACTTTAAATATTATTAATGTAAGTAATAATGAAAGATCTTATAAATTACTTAAGCGGTATTATTAATTTTAATAACATTGTTACTATTTCATTATAACAGTGAATCAAAGAAATGTTTCTGTTAATATTCGTAATTATTTTCATTGTTATCAAAGTATTGTTGTGCCGAAACTAATTTATTTTGTGTATAAACGATCTAGATTTCTAAACCGAGTGGGTGTAAATTTATTAAATAATAATTGTAATATTAGTTAATGAATATAATAATAAAAACCGTGGACAATTTACACAGCATTATCTAGTCTCAGGGTAAGCAGAACTGATGTTATATGTACTAGACAACTGATATGAATATTTAGATACATTTTTTATTTGTAAATACATACATACATAATATACTCTTAATATCATTCTCCACTGATGCCCTGGTGGTTAGAGTAAACCGTTAGCACAGACGCTCGTCTGTGCTAACGGTTTTATTTAATAAAGAGCAGGCGAAATCCCAGGAAAAAGCTTCAGTATAATAACAAGAGACTAAACTGACAGCTACAATCAATTATTTTTGTCTAGACGTTAAATTTATAAAGAGAAACAATTTTAGTTTGTTACATAAAACAAAAAAAACCAACTGATATATATATTATTTCGCACAAATACAAATCTAGAGTAGATTACCAGCATATAAACTGTAATATAGATTTTAAGTTATTTTTAAACTTTTGTGTTTAATATACATTATTTATATTGTTAACTAGGTCTTAATACGAATAATTTTATGGTAAATACAGATATTTACCTCTCTCGACGTTTGGAATTGGTTGCACTACCCGTGGTCACAACCTGACTCACGTCATACTCGTAGTAAGGAGAGGTAAATACATTTATTTACCATAAAATTATTCGTGTTAAGACCCGGTTAATAATGTTATATTATATTTAACAAATACTTTCTTTTGTCCTTAGGAAAACCTGACAGTGCCTTCAGTAGCGATGGCGGAATATTTAAAATCACTTAATTTTAATAAGACTGTATACTGTGTAACAAATCCACAGACTATAAAAACTTTGGAATCCTACGGCTTCAAATGTAAATCTGGGGCAAGTATTATATTATTATTAATCAAATCAAATCAAAATATCTTTAGACATGCTGATATAATATGCTCAGTCAAATCTATTGTCAGTTCCGATTGATTTATTCAAGTGAGAACAAATTAATTCATATGTTTGAGAATAGAATAGAATTTGACATGATAGAATGCGTTTATTAAATATGATAATTTCAAGATATATATACTAGCCATTAAGAATATTGTAAAAAGGATATTTTTTTTTATTTAAATAAATTTTAGGCGTTCTGAGTCTCTTTTATAAAAATGTAGAATACAGATTACTAAACTAGCGTGCCATGTTCCTTACAGAAGCGAAGTAGCTTTCTATTTTCTATGAAATGGGACATATACTGATTGCTCATCGATCGCAAGCTGCGAGTATCCCTTATATACATGATCAACACTACGGATATCACATTATCATGTGACACTCTACCCTTCGAGAAAATTTAACAGAGATTGTTATCCTGTAACTACATTGCCCAATCGTACAATACAACCGATATACGTTTTCCAAAGCTCGCCGTTTGCTACCTAAAATAATTGGGTTATTAATAATAAAAATATATATATATATATATATAGTATTATAGTGGCAAACAAGCATACGACCCATTTAATAAAAAGTAAATTGTTACCGTAGTCTATGGACGCCTGAAACACCAGGGGTGTCACTTTGGCGTTGCCGATCCTTAAGAAATGTTAATATACCCTCTTGAAAATATTGTATATAATATATACAGTATTAATAATTTTGAATAAATTTCACAGCCAGATGTAGGTACGAGTTTCTATGCAGAATACGTCCAATATCTGAATGACGATGAAGAGATAGGTGCCGTGGTGTTTGACAGTGACTTTCAAGCGAATTTACCAAAGATGTACAAAGCAATCACCTACCTCCGGAGGCCTGAAGTCATCTTTCTAAATGGAGCTACAGACAGACATATTGTGTTCAAGCCTGGGTTCTTAGGTTTAGGTAATTATATTTTTCAATATTATATTAGCTATTCGCCCGGCTTCGCACGGATGTACATGTATTATATATATAAACCTTCCTTTAAATCGCTATTTATTTAAAAACACCGCTTCAGAATCCGTTGCGTAGTTTTAAAGATTTAAGCACACATAGGGACGGACAAACAGCGACAGTGACTTTGTTTTATACTATGTAATGATGATAATAAAGAAGCCAAAAGCAGTAATGGGTATCCCCATATAACGCACACATTTTTTATTTTTGTAATTTCTTGAAAATGTCTCTCTGCAATTAATCTATATGAACATACGAATCATCTAACTGATGTCTGCTTTGAAAGAAAAAAACATCAATATTGATAAATTCCTTAATCGCTAATAATAAATGAGCCGATTAAAAAATATATATCGATACTTACTGATATTATTAGTAAATAACATTATCTATATTCTTCGAATAGCGGCGTGGAATAATACTAGTTTAAAGATACAATTGACCTAAATTCTCCTAGAATGTTCTGAATTGTATTTACAGATATTTTGCTATACTGACGCACTCAGTTATATTGCCGCTTGTTTTCCCATAAAGGAAAATATTCTTCTATCAATACCATTATCGTGTCGGTCACACTTAGTTGTTATTTTTGCAACTATCTCAACTGAATAATATTCTGGTTGTATTCTGAATCAATATTCTGAATAAAATATTCATTTTTCTGTTGTCCAATGTCCGTAATATTCATATTAATAATAAGAATCACTCAACACTTATGCGCGCTGTATTGGGCTGACTGGAGGAAATCTCTTTAATGGATAAGACTAAATAATGTTGACAAAAGAGTGTCAACATTTATCAAATTATTTTCGTTTATCCTAAATGTTTTATAGAAAGTCCAATAAAGACTATATAATATATTTCTGAAAATATGCTTGTTTTTTAAGCTATATTTCGGTTATATTTCAAACTAGCTGTAGCCGCGACATCGTCCACGTGGAATTTAACTTTTTTTTTATTAAAGTAGTCTAAGTTACTCTTTATTACATCAGCTACATGCCAATAAAAGTCCCGTCAAAATCGGTTCAGCCATTTCAGAGATTAACCGGAACAAACAGAGAGACCGACAGACAGATAAAAATTGTAAAAAAATATATTTTTGTGTATACCGTATTTATATTCATATGCACGTAGTAAAAAACGCTTATTTCAATATTACAAACAGACACTCCAATTTTATTGATATGTATAGATGAACCTACTTACATAATGTATTCAAAGTACAATAAAGAATATATACATGTTACAATATACATAGGATTAACATCACGCATACAGTTATGACGCGCTCGTCGTCCTACTGCGGCTGCGCGTCGCGTCGTGCAATATTCTGCATCTGTGGCGCATTACGTTTGCGCGGCAAAACTAAAATACGTCAACATGGTTTCTTCTGCAGATATACTGATTAATTCTGTTCCTAATTCTTAATTATTTTATACTATTCTACATCTAAATATATATAACTCAACGGTGACTGACATAGTGATATATCAACGCACAGCCCAAACCCCTGGAAGATCGGGCTGAAATTTGGCATGCAGGTATATGTTATGACGTAGGCATCCGCAAAGAAAGGATTTTGATTAATTCTACCCCTAAGGGGATAAAATAGGGGATGAAAATTTGTATGAAACTTTGTCAATTTTAAACCAATCGGGCTGAGACTTTGCATGCATAAATCTACTATGACATAGGCATCCCATAAGATTTTGATAAACTCCACCCCTAAGGGGATAAATTAACGCGAGCGAAGCCGCGTGCAAAAGCTAGTAACTTTATATGTCTGCAATTTACTTTTATAATAAACAACCTATATACACAACAAAACTAATATAAATACAGCCCCTATATACATTGTTAGGTTATTTCGGCTATGTTTTGGTAGCAAATGTTATATAGAGCTGTGAAGTTATAAGATTTCGATGTTATGATATCTGAAACCTTAGACAGTAAAATTTGACGTCCGCTGTTTACGTCTACGTGTCATTATTACCACTTACCACCAAACAGTTACAGTTGTACCAGTTACATTAAAAAATACATATATTTGTTTTGTTTTAGGCACTCAAGTATTCACAGATCTAGCTATAGAAGAAACGAAACGGTTGCCAATACAACTAGGAAAGCCTGGCAAACTATTTGGCGAATTTGCTATGAGACGGGCAGATTTGTCAGATCCAAGTAGAATACTATTTATTGGTGATATGTAAGTATTAAACTTGCAGTTGTAGTTATTCTTAATATTATTACTACAGTAAGTAGTTATCCTTAAATTACACCATATCAACATCCGCAATTTTTGCCATTCTTTAAATGTGATATCAAATCTAAAGCATCTCCTGGGAACGTAGGTTCTAGATTTAATGTTTTTTTTTATACGATATTTGTTAACTTCCTCGTAAGGTGCGAGGTAATTTATTGATGGCCCATAATACATATAATCAGAGAAACAAAATTAGTCTATATTGGGTTCAAATCATATTTTTGGATATCAAGTACCGCTTTCACCATAACTCTTGACAACAGCTCTGACTACCTTATCTAGACACCTCTGATCGATACCTATATCCAATTCAAAGGGAGTATCGAAATTACGAGCCTAAGTTCGAACCCCTAGCGGTGCCCTCCGACTAAAGTCGTATCCGTGAGGTGGGAGATGACCTTCAGCCGCTTCATAACTTCTTCCACGGGTTTGGAGTACCATTTGCACTCGTTCCCTATCGTCCGGTGAAGCTGATGCTGTAAAGACCACCTGTGGCCAACAGTATTAGAGTAGTCTAAAAAAATACCCCATCTATAAAAACAATCGCAAGGATATTCATGTGTGTTTGTATTATATACATACATATATAAGTCAATACAACCACAAGGATTCTCAATTACCGGTACATGTATCTGCTTATAGGATTTATTAGTGTAATAGGATATATTACTCTGATGTATGAGATATAACTCCCACATATCTCAATTTAAAATCTCCAAATAATAAATGAGCTTATTCTCATACATCCAAAACCAATTGTATTCGAGAAAACAAATCTTATTCATTTGTACTCGAAGCTTCCCAGAACATTTGTAATAAAGATATATGTAATTTTATTTGGAAAGGCTTCCATGATAACAAAACACGTGCCACACACGGATATATCATTGTTGTTGTAAATTGCACATAATTATATAAGAGAGTTGTACCAAAAAATAAAGTGGGTTCAAATATGGCTTATATAAAAAAAAAATCTCTACTTTACTTGGCCTTTTACTTACAGCCTCGGTGGTCTAGTGGTTTAGCACACCGCTTTACTATTCGATGGTCGTGGGTTCGATTTCTC
Source organism: Achroia grisella (assembly GCF_030625045.1). Classification (NCBI taxonomy): domain Eukaryota; kingdom Metazoa; phylum Arthropoda; class Insecta; order Lepidoptera; family Pyralidae; genus Achroia; species Achroia grisella. The sequence continues at coordinate 126,526 of NW_026712919.1, forward strand.
GCACGGTACAAACATTTGTATTCATGAGTATGAGTGTTTGTATCGGTCTGGGTGTTTTCTATGTATAATATGTATTTATTTACAAAAAAAAATGTATCCATATATTTACCTATAACACAAGCTCTGCTTAGCTTGGGACTAGATGGCGCTGTGTGTATTGTCTTGAGATATTATTATTATTTTTTTTTTTTACTAATTCTTCGATGATAGAAATACCCGTAATAGACCAAAATAGCCCAAAAGATGATAGGCTCGCTCCCTATAAAGTTTGTTTCCATATAACTTATGCACAATGTGCTCATGCCAAGTGCTATGTTTATCATAAGGTCGATGCTTGAGAAAGTGTCTTGATTACCCCAAAGGAAATAACAGCCATGAAGGTACAATATATTAATTCTACATATATATCGTCCTATATATTATTTATATGTTTACAAAAAAATATATTGTACAAACTTTCCTTCGAGCTGTTTGATTTGTACGTAGTAATCTTCTTATTTGGTTTTATTTTCTATTGCAGGATTGAACAAGACGTAGGTTTGGGAAAACAGACAGGGTTCAAAACTCTTTTAGTCTTGACAAGTCACACTACGGAAGAAATGTTAAATCATAAGACTATACAACCCGACTTCTACGCTCCGTCTTTGGGCAGTATAGTACCGTTATTAAATTAGTAAAAAAGCCTATTCCAAATTCCAATTATTATTTAGGTTGCCTTAATTATTATAAAAAAACAATGTACATAACATTCCACGTATGTAATGTCAACATTTTATATATTAATCTCCCTATTTTTAATCTGACTTGAAAATTTTCACGTGAATTTACAAAGATTTTTCTACTAAATTCATATTTAATACGAAACTTCCATTTGACTATAATTGTTCGTTATGTAACTGTACTTAATAAGTAATAACATAATTGAAAAAAGTTAGTGTTTATTTGTATATAATCCTACCCCTAAGTTAAGTAATTAACGTAAGTATCTAATAGAGCTATCTTTATTTTAATTGTCTTAATGATTGTTTGCATTAGTCTGTATGTTTTCTAAGTATGTCATGTATGTAGTTTCAAAAATTGTATTTAAGTATTTATATTAGTTGCCTAGTATTACAACTCAAGCTCTGCTTAGCTTGGGACTGTGTGAGTTGTCTACAGTTATTATTATTATTATAATGATTTTAAGATTCTTATTCCATGCATGGCTTCATACATTTTTTTATGTAACTGGAATGGTAAAAAAGCTGACGGCCCAACTGATAGTAAGTGTTAGCATGAACAGCATATTCCGGAAGATTATGTCATATTTTGTAATTTCACTGCCTTATAGGTAAAACACATCGTACGAAGCAAGCTGCTTGATACCTGCAATAGGACAAACTGAGGTACCTACGACTTTTTACAATACTGCATACATGTCAAATACAAATTCAAAATATCTTTATTCATGTAGGTCTATTACTGACCCTTATGATATGTCAAGTCTACCGTCAGTTCGGAATGATTTCGCGATGAGAAGAACTAACAAGAAACTCAGCTCGTATTCTTTTCAAATAAATGTTGTACATGTTTATAATAATACAGTATTCATTTTTAAATTCAAATTTGGGAGAATTGAGTGATAACCAGCTTATGCTATTGCTAAAGCAAATAGTCTAATCAGTGTTCGTAACCCGAACTGACCAGTCCTTACAAGCAGCACCCGTGCACGAGTACGACGGATGAGCCAGCCACCATTGCACTCATGTGTTAGTCAAAGCGGATAATTCATACAAAGTACTTTTTTAGTATAAATACTAACTGACCCTGCAAACGTTGTTTTGCGGTAGGGATATGAAAAATAATGTACGTCCTATTCTCAGACCTACTGAATATATTATGAATATATACACAAAATTTCCTAAGTTAAGCCTGTGACATAAGAATTTTATGTATTATATTTAATGTATGTAGAGACATCGCTCTATGGCAGATTACTACATTCACGATGATTTTAATTACAAATTATTTGAAATGTTCTTGTGTTAACATCACAATGTCAGTTTGAGTACGTATACTAAAATTAGATTGATGATTTCCATTTACCAATACGCCACACAATGTGATTGCAAATTTTGAAACTGCCAATCTAATTAACAATGAAACTGCGTTGTATTTTGTCTCTTACAATGTCCGTATATAATAATAATAAAGGAGATATATAACATATAATAATATTAATTATCTCTTACAAATAGCCACAATATTAAATACATATCGCATTACAAGAAAATTTCTAACTTTCACAATAATAACATCTTGATATAGCACAACCTCACCCATATTTGTCTAAGGCCCGTGTGGGTGAGTATTACCTTCTCTTAAACAAGATAAAAGAAGAGAAAAGAAAAGAAACAATAATAAATACAATTCTGTAAACAAGTGACTCGATATCGGGCTTATATATATTTTGCAATATGAAAATATTATTATCGTGGAAGTTAGAAATTTTCAACTATATGTGAGATTGTGAAACCATGAAATAATAACAATAGTTAGTATAACCGTAACTCTAATCTATAACACCGTAGAATTTCGAGAATATGCAATATTCTATAAGTAAATGATAATAATAAAACTAGCAAAAATTGTGAAAATAAAGCATACAAATGATATTATACGAGTATATTAAATACCTAAATAAAATAAATATCGTGCGTAAATTTGTACAGGAATATAAAATAACAATTGATTAAACATATTAGAATTACTTGGGCAATATGACACGTAACTCTAACCTTTAATACCTAATTTAGAGAATATAAAATATATGAATAAATAATAATTTGAACAATTCGTACAACACCATCCAGTCCCAAGGTAAGCAGACCTTGTGTTATGGGCACTAGAATACTGATTATTTATATCAGTATTATAGTGCCCATAACACAAGGTAATAGAATAATAATATATATAAATAGAAAACATTCTCACTTATACAAACACAATAATACTCATGAATATAATTACTTATAATGTGAGGAATCGAACCCGCAACCATAAAGTTTACTGAACCAATATACTATTTAGGAAGCTTTATGCATAGTATATGCCTAATAAATGAAATGTGCTAAGACTAGCAGAAAGAATTATGATCAGTCGAAATTAGTTATTTGGTGATCTACTAACGCGGCTCCGCAACAGTGGTGCTGGAAAGTACACCGTGTGGTTTCTGGGATCAGATCAATGGCAAGGATGTTCTGGCGATGTCTTTTTTAACCCTCATAGTACCCTCATAAAGTCGTCAAATAATAAACATAATTTAGCTATTGTGAATTTCTCATTTAATCTCAGTTTAATTTTGAATTTGAAAGAAAGTGGAAAAAATCACCGTGATAGTTAAAAATGGGTTGAATAATAATCTCAGGACAATTCACACAGCGCCATCTAGACCCAGTTAAGCTACCTAAAGCTTGTGTTATGGGTACTAGATAACTGATACAAATACATAGATTTATTCGTAAATACATACATATTATACCTTCTTCATATAAAACACTCAGATAAAACACCCAGATCGATACAAATAATCATACTCATGAATACAAATGTTTGTACCGTGTGAGGAATCGAACCCGCAACCATCGGACATAAAGTGGTTGTATGTTCTAATATGTTTACTATTCGAATCCCCCTTCTTTGAGAACAAAATGAATTTAAGTCAATCAGGCGGGCCAGAACTCTCGCTTTACATAAATCATAATAGGATTTGCTTTGTATTACTGATAGCTGGCAACACAATATTAACGGACTAGTACACTTTCATCAGTTGCAAACAAAGCAAATTCTATTACGATTCGTGCAAAGCTAAGCTTTTAACCCCATAGATCATATGTCGGTCGTAAATTTCAATATTCTATATCGAAGATGAAAATATTAGATATATTATCATCATGATTGTAGCTCGAAATATATCAGATATATTGAACAAAGGAAGCTGTTATAGTATTAACGCAACGTTTGACGTGTCCACCGCTATTAGAGTTGCCAGATTTCTTTCTGCCTATAAGTGGCAAACGCAAATAAACAAAAAAAAATACGGGAATTCAGTTTTTTACTCGCTACAAATAAAAAACAAAATTATATAGTCACATTCTTTATTGTCTTATTTCTGAGGATCAAGTAAGTTTTAACATATTTTTATTGGTTTTAACATATTTATAAAAATCAATACAATTATAATCGTAATTGAATACTCATGACGGCAACGTTATTATAACGTTGCCGTCATGAGTATTTTTGTCTAGCGTAGATCGATCGATTTAATAATAAAAAACGGAGCACGATTCGAATACGGGACAAAATCAGTCCCGCCGGGACATTTTAAACTAAGCCTAAAATACGGGACATCCCGCGAAATACGGGACGCCTGGCAACGCTAACCGCTATGCATAGGGGATGAATATTACAGCGTATTATAAGCGTATTATACAGATTAGTCTTTTTGCTTTTGCAGTAGCATATGATGGTAGTCACTCTATTCTCCCAAATTTGAATTTAAACGAATCTTTATTATTGTAAACATGTACAACATTTATTTGAAAAGAACACGAGGTGAGTTTCTTCTTAGTTCTTCTCATCTCGAAATCGTTCCGAACTGACGGCAGATTTGACATATCATAAGAGTCTGTAATAGACCTACATGAATAAAAAATATTTTGAATTTGAATTTGTATTAGTCCATTCAAATAACAACATATTATGACATTTTTACAGAGGTAGTCTTTGTTCAAAATGATCTGTGTAGGTCCAGTGTCACCAATTTTAACCGCACAGCAATAGCTTTGTAATCTGAATAATTAGGTATGTTGACGGTTGAGATATTGATATTGACGGCCTCGGTGGTCTAGCAATTTAGCCGCTTTACTTCCGATGGTCGCGAGTTCGATTCCTCGCACGGTAGAACATTTGTATTCATTATTATGAATGTTTGCCAGTCTGGGTGTTTTCTATATATAATAAGTATATATTACTATAAGAAACGTATTTATGCATTTATATTAGACGTTTAGTGCTATGTCATAAATTCTGCTTAGATTGCGACCAGATAGAGCTGTGTGAATTGTCCTGAGATGTTACCATACATATATATGAGTAAGAACACAGGAATCAATTGATGACTTGATGTCTATAGTACTGTTATAATTAATTGCAAATTTGTCACTTACCGTTTCGTCTGCTATTCCAATTAGTTTAAAATATATTATCATAGATGAATCCGTTATCATTTAGGCAATATTTGACGCCTAAATATGATTAGTATTTAACATAAATGTTGATGTAATGAGTACCTATTATAATCTTATACATAAAAAAGTCTACTTACAAACGACATTTACGTTTGTTAGACTCGCTAAAACTGGAGAACAGCTGGACCGATTTGGCTAATTTGGTTTTGAAAATTTTGTAGAGCTCCAAGTAAGGTTTAAGTGGTGAGAAAATATAAAGAAATTGCATGGAAAATAATAAAAATAACAATTTTATCTTCCCATATAAACTGTTCATACCTTAACTGGATCCGTTAAGAAATTCATTTGTAACTAAACTTCAAAATACCTAATAATGTTAAGGAGGAACGGAGTTCCGGGGTCAGTTTTTTAAATATAAAAATTGTTCAAGTTATTATGTTATATAACAATACTTATGAGCTAGGTTTGCTGTGGATATTTTTTATGCTGTGATTCGTCTACATTCCACTATAAAATTTATTCCAATATAAAATAATATATATTTTAAATATGTATTTAATTTACATCGATTTCATTATAAATACGAGTGCGACCTATTACATCATCATTTATGCATAACGAAAATGAATGCCTCCTGTATGTCTGAATATAGGTTGTATAAAGTTTTACTGTCGAAGAAATCGGAACTCGCCTAACCTTAAGAAACCCTCGTTAATATTTTATATTGATAATTTTAGATTGTTTCGCATCATTAATCATGATAGAGAACTGGTAATAAGCTCGGTCTAGTCCCTTTCGAGTCCGACGTCCGATTGTATCCTCAGATCCACTCATCCGCGAAAAGGGCGAATTGATTACGCGAAGCGCAAAGTATTTTATTTATTGCTTTTTTTTTCAATATAAATTCTAGGAGCGAGTGTAACCGATGCTTCCGGAATTTCTATTGGATGCGGATAAAAAGTGGAAGCCGCAAGTATTCGAATATTTTTTTTATTTCATTTGTTGGAGCACCCGTGAAAAGCGTTTACAGTGCTTTAGGAGTGTATTTTAAATGTTTTTTTTTTGCATACGTTACACACGATTTGTTTATTGTGAAATGGAATGAAATCATATACCGGAAGAAAATATGATACAGAAAAATCGTCGTCTTGACAATTGTAGAATGAAACAATTAATACTACATTCTCTGAATCAACACTGCCCTTATGAAAATGATACGTGAATTGTATTTGTGCAACCACAAGTACCGTATGAAATGTTATTCTAAGCAAGAGCTTGCTTTGATAGATATAAAGATTTCTTTGTTTTGAATGTTGCATATAATAATAATAATAACCCTGGACAATTTACAAAGCACCATCTAGTCCCTAAGCTATGCAGAGCTTGTGCTATGGGTATGATACCCCGACAAAAGGATAAGAACATTAAAATTAACCGAAACAACCAATAAGCTGCAAAAAGTTCCATACATAATTTTTTATACATTATACACATTAAATACTTTTAAGGGACTTCTCTTTTGGGCTGCAGAAAAAAGTATAAACATATAGAAATCTTTTAAAAGAAATACATTACTCTTAAAGTTATATGTATGTATGTTTTACTAGAATAAATCTATATATACTAGAAATCAATGAACTTAAATCTTAACATCGAGCAAAGATATATGTAACTGCTAAGGTACTGGTAAAATAGAAAAAAGACATGAAAACAGTTGGCAACCCATAACTCTGTCATTACAGCATAAGCCAGGTAAATAAGGTTGTTATTTTTTTGTCATATTATAGTTTGAACATAAAATTATTATGAATATTTGTAACATTAAATTTAATGTGTTTTAACAATCATAGACTATTTAAAAAAACCCGTATGTAAATGTTGAACTCAAAAAAGTTTAGTGTTAAAAATCAACAAACTGGGCTAACTCTTTATTTCCACAAAGAAAAGCCCGTGAGTAAAAAAATAATAATTTAGTTATCAATTTATCATTTCTGTTTTTCAGACATAATTCATATATATTCATATATTATATATCAGAATTAGATTCGAATCGAATTCGAATTCGAAATTCTTACAACAATACATAATAAGTAATTTCAAACCAAGATGACAATAAAGAAATATCGCTATAAAATTCACACGATTGATATTTTCAATGCGTCTCAATTTCAAAGTTAGTTTTATAGTAGAACTTCAGTAAGTCAATGCTTATTTGTGATGGAACATTCAATAAAATATTTTTACATTTCAAGCGTAGTAAGATTCAGAGTAATCCTATTTGACGATTCTATTCTCAAAGCTATTTACAAGCCTTTCTTGCTTTTACGATGCGTAAAATCGTAAAAAGTACGACCATAAAAAGAAAGCTTTAGATTTATACAGAGTTGTTTTAAATATTTTAAAATTGGGGATAAGGGAATTGTCAGTAATGATAACTAGTCATCCAATTGCTTGTATTGTATCACATTGACTCGACCTTCTTCTTCTACTTCTCATGATTTAGAAACTAACCTGATTCATACTATGATCTTCCACTGGTTTCCTATCAGTAGGCTGGCCTTTGTCATGACGGGTTGAAATATACCGACCGAACTGTGAATATGTCAAATTGTTTATCACGACGTCAATAGTTAACAATTCTTCTGAGTACCACATCTGGCATAACAGTCGTGAATTTCTATTGTTTTTTAATGCAAGACAATGGAATATTGCAGATATCTACGCTATACACAATATTCCATTATCAGTTTTTGCTGGCGGGACACCAGTGGAGGATGATAACATGAGGTCGGGTAGTTTGACCATCGTGACAAATTTACCACGGGCATCCTGACAATCTTACTAACAATTCCCTTCCACGAAAGATGATAGTTACCACATCCCATATACTTTTTGCTATTTTCGTTAAATAAAAAAATATATTTGAATAGTAAAAAAATCGTTCTTTTCGTAGATTTATTGGGGTTAGATTACCGATCTCGCCACCAAATAGGCGTCGTTATTGGGGAAGGTCGAGAGGTCAATGCTTCTACTGAGGTAAAATGAATACCTTACAGGAATATGTATGAAAAAGGAATATGTTGACTAACAGTGGTATTAAAGTTGTCAGATATATTGTATCACAATTACATGTCAATTTTATAACCCTATTGATATGTTAGTGTTAATATTAACATCTCCTCCTCCTCTAGCGTGCCACTAAACCAGATATCTTAAAGCCAAAGTCGGGTTATGGAAGTCAAACCATCCTGCTCCTTTGGACATTATTCAACCAGCGGACTGCCCCCAGGTAGCGACCTGCAATGGCCCACTTGGAAATCGCTTAATAGACTGCGAAGCCAGATGGACCGTTGCTAGTACAACTTTGTAAAATGGGGTGTCGCTTCAAGGAAGGCTTGCGACTGCGAAGCGCCATCCCAGACTATGTCTCACCTATTGTCCTGTCCTTTTTGCCCATCATCCTACACGAAGTAAAATTAAAAAAATGCGACAGAACGCGCAGTAGTCGTCGCAACGTACTGGAGAAGGTACATTTAGTTGCCATTGAAACGAAAGAAGGAACTTCAGCGCTATCAAGTCTCAACAACTACAATATATCAAAGTTATTAGATACGCTTTGTATCTATAAAATATTGTAGATAAATAAATAGCAAAGAATAAATGTAATTATAATTATGATATCTGATGGTAAAGGATTACCATAGCCTATTGAAGCAACGCTCGCCTGAGTCTTGTTAACCTTGCCGATTCATAAAAAACCTTTTTAAAAAACCCCACGCTGTATTCTTTATAGAAAACCGGGAGGAAGGAAAAAGTTAGGAAGCTCCTCTGAAACCGCACCATCCGAGACCAGTTATCTTCAACCGTGTGGGGGATATCCCTGTTTCTGTCGATGGCGATTTATAAATCGCACATGGGGCTAATCTCTAGCTAGCTCTAGGGTGTTAAAATATAGAACAAAGACGAAGTAAAAAAAGATTTAGTATCAGAAGTCACCACTATCGCCAAGAAATACAATGTCGACTAAAACTTATGGACAGATAAATCTCCATACGATCATGAAGATAATGCAGTAAAGCGATTTTTGTATTCAAAATTATAACTTATGATGTTTTTGTTATATAAAGTGCCGTTTACTATTTCATATTAAGTCAAGAGCGGAACAAAAAGAAAATTATCAGAATAAATGCAAACTAAAACAGAACTGCGTGAGCTGGTGATGCGATGATATACAAAAAATAGATAGACGAGGGTGACCGTTATTTATTACATTCAACAGCTGGTGGAATCCGCGCGTTATAACTAGTTTATGTATATAACAATGACAGAAACCACCTGACCGCCAGCGCTATTAAGTAAAGTAACCTAGTACAGAACTAAGTGGAATAAGCCAGTGTTTTCCAAACTGTTTGTGGTGAACTCCCGGGGTGTTACGAATCTTTTCTCAGGTTATCACGAAAAAAGAAAAGGATGATTATTTATTGGTCCTACTATCCTCCTGTCTACAATGTAAAAAATACTATTAATATAAAATATTACATATATATCTTGAAAATACATGCATTATTTGTTATGGACGAACATGGAATGATGCTACGCAAACTATTTACGTTGGCAGGGCACCAGTGGCCGATGGTAGAATAACAATGAAATGTAGCGAGTTAGCCCATTTTTGTAGTACCCAGAGAAGACCAAGTGGAGGGCGACCTGTCATAACCATTTGCATGAAATAGGCCACCATTTAGCGGCCACCAATAATGTCTGCAACTAACAACCCCCTCGTAGGCCTTAAGAGATTGTTTGAACGTCTCAAATTCCACAAGGGTCGCGCTTTCATAAAGTTTGAACATCTCTGATCTGAGCCGTGAGTGAAAGCAAACGTTTATTTTCTTCGCAATCGTGGCGAGAGACTTAAAATAACAACAATGTACGTTTTGTTGTTCTTTATTTTCTTCTTTCTGGTTTTATTTTATTTTTATTTTGTTATATTCGTGAAGACTTTTTAAAAAGTGTTCTTAAAAGTGTTAAAGTGAGAAGGGTTTGTTTACTGATTTATCACTATTTCGTATAAGTATATTTCGTATTACCAACATGACAAACAAATGTTAGACCAAACATTTTTTTTATAATAATGCATTTTTATTTTTATTTACTTATTATTATTAACGATATTTACCCATATTATATATTCCTTAATTACTAGCATATACAAAGCTAGAGTAAGTGGAGAGGTAAATAAAATTATAATTAATTATTAATACTCAAGAAAATTTGTCTGTAATCACTATATAAAAATTAATATGTCTAAAACATATTTCTGCAATTCAGTCTAGTTTATTTTCAACTATATAACTGATTAAAAAAATAAACAGTATAACTTACTCGTTATAATGAGTACGTAGACACAAAATTAAAGTGTACCAAAAAAACGCATTACGTACGTTGAAATAAAGTTTATTTTCGTGATAGCACTGCCATAAGTCATCCAGTCAGCGAGACAATGCATATAAAGTGGCTATACTTACAACGACCCGGCATAAATTGTGCCTTTTGACACAGCCCAAAAAGCAAGCTATTGTTAGTTACCTTTTTATTAGAAATATCACGTTGAACTAAATGAAATATCGACAATATGCCTTTATATAGTATATTGTAAGATGTTTTATACCTAAAAATATTAGTTTTTAGGGTTTTTTTTTATGTAATTAAAATGGAAAACAAGGTAATAGCTACCTATGATAGAGTACGCGGTAAGCGTCGCCTATGTAATCTGAACAGTAGTAACTTATCACGTGACACCTGTGATACTATTTCAAGGATTAATAGGTCATTCCTCATGTCCTTTTTTTATTTTCGGACTACTCTTATGTTGTTGCCCTAGCTGGCCTGTCAACGGACGATAGGGGGCGAGGGCAGATGTCACTCGAAACCCGCGAAAAAACTTATGGAATGGATCTGACAGATAAGATTTTGGACTAAGAGCACCGATAGAACTTCGAACCTCGGCTCGTTTGAATTGGACGAGGGATTGATCGGAGGGACCTCTCGTCCTGCAAATACACCTTATTTGACCCATCAACCAAAACACAGCTTACAAAAGAAATACGTGAGATAACTGAGATATCCACACAGGCGGTTTCTTAGTCATACATAGTTCATAGTCTTCTCTTAGTTTAAAATGTGAGTAAACTCTATCGCTTTGAAAATTATCGTCAAAGTCAGTACTGATTTGGTTTCTAAAATAATCAGAATCAATAACCTTCTACTTCAAATAGATTGTATCCATGCCCGTCTTTCTTCTTCCTCAGACTAAGACAAATGAAGGTTGAAGTATCACACGGTTAACAGAGTCGTAATTTTTATTAGTAGGACGTAGTTTTATTTTATAGCGGTCCCTCTAACATGAAGAATGTACTACTAACTTAATCATTCTCTTGCAGACTTACATAATTTATAGGGCTGTCGAATAGTTATTTCTCCTGATATTTCCGCCTTTAATTAAAAAAATTTGAAACAAGTTTCAAATAAAAATACATAAAATTTCGTCAAGTTTTAACTTTGACTTAAATACTTGAGCAATAATTAAGGAATATTTTATTAATATTATAAATGCGAAAGTTTGTGAATATGGGTGGATATTTGTTACTCTTTCACGTAAAAACTACTAAACAGATTTTAATGAAACTTTCCAGTAATATAGCTTATCATCAGAATAAGATATGTGCTATAAATTTCACGCCGATGAAACAGCGGGCACAGCTAGTTCATCATACTTAAGATTATCATCCGAGCAACAGAAAGGGATTTTGTCGATGAATGTTAGATTTACTTCTGACTAACATATATTAAAATGTGGACATCCCAGGCATTGTTCGGTATTGCGTATACTATGACAAGCCCTTTATGTCTCACTTCCGAATTAGCTGATATAGCCGCATAGTATCATATGTGGTACAATTTTAAAGGTCTCTTATTAATATTATTATATATTTATAAGGGATGAAAATAAAAGATATTGCGTAGTTTAAAACTAGGACGTGCAACAAGCCGCGTTCGCGTTGGTTGGTGGGAAGCTACTAAGCAATTAGGTGCATACGGACAGTACGGCGAGTCATTGCACATACCTGTACCTTTAATAAAAATCATACGTAGGTGCGTAATACAGTTCTAAACAATAGGGCAAAACAAGAACATCTTAAGAGGAACATGACGTAAAAATATACAATAAATTATATATAAGTAGTGCGTCGCTTACAATATTAATAAGACTGACGTAAGTTTAGTTTTAGTTGCTTTATATGCAAATATTCTTTTCACAAATTCCTTCTAAAGTTGTAATTCCAGAAAGTTCCAATGCGTCCCACGTAAAATGTTTTGATGACCCTACACCTACATGCAGTGGCTATTTACGTCACAATCTCAGCGGCCATTCAATAAGAGTTCAATCTTCGGAGAGCCGTGACAAAAAGCCAGCACTGTTTTTATACGTGATTGATTGGACTCCATTTTCGGTGCCAATTAAGATGACCCACGGAATAATACTATCCGTCTTAGTATGTGACAAGTTGTCACTTGGGTACTTTAAATTGATATACGAGGAAGTGATACAATCGACCCCCATTTCTGTATTGTGTAGATTTCATTGATTGAGGGACCAATATTAAAAGTATGGTAATGGAGTTATACATCATAAAATTTTAAAGTTTATACATGTTTTCTTATTTTTTACGAAATAATCTAATACTGTTGGCCATTACAGCTTCACCGAACGATAGGAGTAGATGCAGAAAGCACTGCAAACTGGCGGAAGAACTTCTGAAAGAACTCCTGCCTGATGGATACGACTTTATTCTGAGGGCGTCGTTAGGTGGGGCTCGAACCTCGGGTCAAGCCGTAGTAATTTCGAATTGAACGTGAAGTCGATTGAAGGGGATGTTATTCTTAGTTGTTTGTAGAAAATAATTATATATATTTATATATATATGTAGTCAGAAAATACAGAAATTATCAATTAATGATTATTTTTATATTTTTTATGTGTATGTAAAAATATTTTTTTCCATCTAGTAACCGTAATTCTTTAGAGGTAGATATTATTCGCTGCGTAGGTATTTCTTTCTCACCTCTCTTTCAGGCCCCAAGCAAATTGCTTTGCAAGATATGTCTCCATTAAAGCAGCAGGATAAGAGTAAAATTACAAACTACAGAGGCATCATATCGTAGTTCTCAGGTATGGAAGACGTGACGTCCGTAGTGTAATATGTATATAAGCAACGGTTATCACTTGAGATCAGTTGGGTCGTCAACTTTAACATTTCATTAACAAAAAAATATATATAAATTGAAAATCAATGAATACACTTATAAAAGTTTATGCATATTAAAAATATATGTTGCTCATATCATGGTCATAACTTCTTGTATCAATCAATACGAAGGGTAATATTCCACAGAAATATATTTGTTAAAAGAATCTTGTTATTTCGTATCTAGAACATTTATCTAAGCCGATAAATCGTTTGAGAAAAAATGGCAAAGGAAGCAGACCTATTACAAATAAACATTTTTATATATTTCCAGATAGATAAAATTGGTACTCAATACATATCTCGTAGTACGATAAAGTATTTAAAGTATACAAACAACCTGGAAGAATGAATTTATGTACATAGAATAGGTAAGTGGCACACATAAGACCTTATATAATAAATAATAATACCTTATACAATACTATATTAATAAATATACATACGTAAATGAGGTATAAATAAATAAACCAAAATACGATAATATGAATACATATAAACGCGTTTGTACAGAGTCCATTAAAATGTGAGATATGTAAAATATAGCAGTAAAATTGATAATGATATGTGGGATACCACGAGTATCATATGATAACATTATCTGTGCTGTTCCTGTATCACGTTCCCTCTAGTTACATAAAAAAAAATTAGGTTCCATTCTTTCCAGTTCATGCATGTGAATTTGCTGCATTCTTTTCGGTTTCTGAAATCTTTGAAAGTTATTGAAAAATTATCGTATTAATGGCAATATACAGGAAAATGGATGCAAGAGGTATACTAGTAAAGCCTGCCTAGAACCTCAGTAAATTTTATACTAAAAAGTGTTTCTAAAGTACCAGATTTGGCTGAGCAAGGAGAAAAATGCGAGAGGTGAAGGTGAATCGGGTGAGTGTCTGGCAGCGTCAAGACGACGACGTTGGTTAGGGGCCCCTTAAAGTTATGTACACCCGGGTTACAAGTCCCGGAAACTGCTCGAAGCTTCCCTCTCTGCTACACGTTGAATTCAGATCCCGTACGGCCAATTCATGGAATGCTAAGAAGTTGGTTTCACATTTCGTTTTGGTAGCGTCCCAGTAACGATACCCTTTAACAAAATAAATTTAGGGCCAGGTACTTACGAAAATTCAAGTGACTCGTATCCAGAACCCAGCTTATCAGGTTTGAAGGGGCAAATCTCAAGAAAGGTTGTCATTACGAATGCCGAGTGTATACGAATATTTCAAATTCCATATCAGGAGGTATGCAAGTGACAACACCATTAGAAATCTATTTTTCTAACTCTTTCATTTAAATTTAGAAAGAGATCAATATATATATGAAACTATCTTTATAAATGAAAAGGAAATAAATATAACGTTTTAAGACTTAATGTGGATGGGGTCATCAGAGACATGATCTGCTGTCTACTTAACAACAGAATTATATGTTTAGTAATATAAAAACAAAATATATCTAGTTTCCCATTCCATTGGCGTCGTATATATATATATATAAAGGCATATGAATAGACTATTCACATATGATTTAAACATCTACGCAGTAAGAAGCCTTGAAAATATATCTCATGCATAAACTCGTCTTTCCCAGCGTTTTATATACATCTATACACAGATAACTCGTCACGAGCTTGTCTGGAAATAAATATACAATAAGAGCAATCGCTTTTACCTAACGAGGCAGATAACAGTATCAATAAACTACAATCGAGTAGGATTCGAGACAATCTTGTTGCGTCTCCGAAATAAATCTCCATAAGGAACGGCTGTGTAAAAACGTGTAGGTGTTACGTTTACATTTAAAACGGGAAAAGGACAATGCTGTATGTTTGAGTCCTTTATGGATGACAAGGTATATCGTGCAGAGATGCTCGCGTGAAAGTGGGTAGACAGTATTGTAATGTTCGACATAGACACCTATATAAGTTAACAATGCTAACCAACTGGCTTATTATTTAAATAAAGATATTTATTTGAGTACCCTACCAGTTCTTCTCAATTGAATTTATATACCGAACTGGACGGTAGGGGAAAATATTAATACAAAATATTCATAAGCGACTAAAATGTTTCACATGAATAAATAATTTTTTTTTTTCACATAATTCATAACAAAAATATTTTTTTATATGAATTATATGTAAACCAAGAATATGATCTACTCGTATCTGTGTACAAATTTTTTATCGAGTTGGTTTTGTAGTTTTTGCGTGAAAGAGTATTAAATACTTTTTCTAACATATTAGTAGCCAAAATGAATGGTGCGCACATCTCCACCAAAGGTATAAGCTGACGGAATTTCAGCGGAAGATTATAAGATGACCATGAATTCAAGGTAGTTACGACTTCATTTTGGGATTTACGACGATTTCTAACTTCGAGTAGAGGTCAGTATAGCATGTTACTAGAAAAGCGGCTTAACAATAATTCCATTCATTGAACATGTTGACTGCCAACTAGCAGATAACTCGTAGATCGCATTCGTTTCTAGGACACTAACTACAAATTTAAATGTACTTCCCATGACTCGCTGCCTTGGCATATCGAGGAACACCGTAGAGTTTTTAGTGAGTACAAATCTCACATATCCCACCTTTACCCCGGACGGGTGGTTGAATCTATGAAAATTTTCTCTACGTTAAAAAAACGATTCATATCGTAGTGTATCTTATTCAAAAGAAAAATAAGTACTTATTCCAAATTTTTTGAAAAACGAACATAAAATTTAAATATAATGATTCCTATTCGAGAAGTATAATAATTAATTAACCTTTTAAAGACACAATTTTTATGCTTTTTGATGATAACTGGGCAGTAGAATTAGTGTTAATAATATGATGGTATTAAATCACATTTTCATTATCGACCAAATTTCTGAAAATTACCGTAGTTAATCGTTAAGTCTTCACCTATACAACATACACCCTTGACTTTCCTATTGATTTCCCTCAGCTTAACAAAGGTTGATTGATAAGTTGCCTCAGTGGGATAAGTTCGCTTAACTATTAATTAATAATGTACAGTAAATTGGCAGAGGTCATTGTACTATAGTAACACCACAGTCTGAAAATACATAATAATAACAGTATTATAAAACCAGTGTTCGAACTAGAGTGTATTTTTTTAATAAAACTCAAACTATCTTTAGAAAATAAATAAAAGTTTCTAAAATAGGTGTTCTGAGTCACTTGTTATAAAATTAGCTATCTGATAGCGAAACTCCTATCAAAATCGATCCAGTCTTTCAGAGAATAGCTAAAATAACCACACAAAACAGGCAGGCAAAAGTTATGAAATTATTTTTGATGTAATTCCGAATAAATATATGTAGCTTTTCACTAAATCTATATGAAAGTATATACACATTCATATGGATTTAGTGAAAAGCTATATATAGTTTAAATTACAAGCAGACATAATTTTTTTTTAATTTGTATAGAATTAAGTATACATGCGAAAACCTATTTGGATAAAGCCTACATCTATATTTATACACATGAGCACAAACAAATTACAATCTTTTTCGTGTGGGATTTGAAAGTCTCAGCATTAATATTATTTTTTTATTCATAAAGAAAATCAACAAACGGTGTACCTAATATCAAATATAAATTTCAATGAAAGAAGAAACTCAAGTAAAATGTAGTTTTCTATATGACTTACATTATTAAATTTCACTAAACTTAATTTATTAACTATCCGCCATGTTTTTTCTATAAAATTAAAAAACAAGACATTCTGAAAGTAAGAAGCCCTAGTGTTTAATTAGTTTCTAATTAGCATTCTTTAATAGCGATCTCATTAATTTAACAGTAGGTATTCTGCGTTTAAAGATAAAATATTTCAATAAGGTAAGTAATTTACTAAAGGCAGACTTTGCTCGAAGTCTGCGTGGGTACATCGGTCTCAACTATTTTATTCGTCAAGCAGTTTACTTTATACGCTGCGTTTCGCTTCTTCGTTAGATGTTGAGATACGGTAGTTAAAATACAGGGTACGGTATAATCTTGTGGCAACACAATAACCCATGAGTGTCACAAGATGGCATCATGTCTATGTTCCTGTTCGTGTATATATAAACAACTGTTGCCATTTACCATTTGCTCTTATTAGTGTGACGGCATACAATTGCAATTTTATATAAAAAAATCCACTCTTATCATATATTTTTATCCCAGATATTACATTAAATTGGTACATGTAAAATAATCATAATAATTATTTTGATAAAATTAGACCAGTTGGTCAAACGAATTGTTATTAAGTTAACTTTATCAATAGATCAAACGTTTTATTTAATCTTTCCAGATCCTAATATTAATAGAATACCTTTTATGTTTAGAAAGCTTTTAGCATTAATTCCACATCTTCTACCAGGTTTTATCTAAATTAATATTAAAAGACGATAATATTGTTTGTTTTTGTAATGGTTAAATATCACATTATCAGTGTATGTACGAGTATAACATGTCTTGTGTTATATTTACTAAAATGCCTCCTGATCATCTGAAGGAATGACGGTCATCCACTATACGTTTTCCAAGAAACTTTTTTCCACGCACTACCACATTGTGGAATTGCCTTCCAACAATGGCATTTCCGAACCTACATGAAATTCAAAAATTCAAAATAATAACTTATTCCTTCTTAAAAAACCGGCAATGGACTTGCAATTTCTCTGGTGTTGGGGATGCTCATGGTTGGCGGTAAACACTTAACATCAGGTGAGTCAGCTCGTTTATCCCCTACGCTCTAAAAAAATAGCGGCTTCTATAAACCGAAACCTACTTTAGTAAATAAAAGTAACTTAAAATTAATACAATTACTTTAATTTCGAGGAAAGGTACAAAATCTAAGAGCCTTAAGTAGTATGATTACTATTAGAATTTCTGCCTTAATAATTAACTGGTCGACGGGCCCTCAGCCCCTTAATGTCCCGCTAATGAACGTACAAACTACGGTACAGGTATAATTTGTGATAGGAATCCTTTTGGCAAATAGCTAATGAGGAGAATGGGTAGCATGAACACAAATTTATACAATTTAATAGTGTTGAATAAACAATATTTACTCGTAAAACATCAAGTAATGAAACAAGCTATGTTAAATATGATTAACCAATAAATGAATTTAAAAATATATATTTTGGGCAAAATTTCCACCGCTGTGTTCGAACACTCTAATAAATAAATAAAAATATTTTTTTGTTGTGTAATGTAATGTTTAAAGTAAATAAAAATATTTTTTTGACATTTTCCATTTCAATTGACGTTAGCATTCAACACATAAATTTAGAATCACATGAACCTGTGTTACGGGTCACCAGGTCCTCCCACTATATTTTACGTGGGATATCTGTTGAGCCGTTCAGACAACAAACAGCAGTTCTCCACAACATTTATACATTAAATTTTACATGCCCAAATAGCTCATTAATAAATAAATAACCCTGGATAATTAACATAGCGCCATCTAGTCCCACGGTAGGCAGATCTTGTGTTATGGGTACTAATGTAACGTTTGCCAAGACAGATAGTAGTATAATAAAATAAATTCAAAATGGTTCCACAAAATAAGTATTCTGGTAACCACACTAGTGGACGCTCTACTCTCCAGTAACTGTTTTATAGACTGAAATAAGTATGCACTTTCAGGTATTTAATACTTTAATTTATACTAAGCGAATCATACTAAGCGAGCTTTACAGTTTCCAAATATGTCCAGTTAGGCAGATTGTACATATATACACCTACATCCACTAGTTACTAATATTTACAAACTAATAACAAAAAAATCTTAATTTTACATATTACGTAAATAATCCAATGTCATAATAACATAAATAATTAATGTCAAATATCATAAAATGCCACGTAAATTTTACAACATTAACACATTTTTAAAACAATCCCTGGTGACTTTTCAACTGGGTCACAAATAAGACAAACACATTTTATTATAGTATAGAGTCCGTTATCAAGCTTATACGATAAAATATCCACACAGAAAACTGATCCTTGCAACATTTAAGGTTTTTGCGCAATAAAATTTAAAATACACGAGCAAAGATCCAGTGAGATATTCAGTTTATATTCTCGTGAAACGTAAAACGGTATTTTTCTGACGTTTCCACGTTCAGTCATATTTTGTGGTTTGTGGAAATTCACTTGAGCTTTACATTGATTATATGACTTACCAACACAAATACTCTAAGAAATTCAAAAGAAGCGTTTGTTAGTTTTAGTGTATCAGAGAAAAATTTCTCAGTGGAAATCGTAATTATTGTTCTAAATACGAATGCAAGTTTGTTTCACTTTCATGCTTTAACGGCTGTGACTGGCTACTACTTCGTTTGGTCGCAGGTTCGATTCCTCGCACGATACATTCATGAGTGTGATCGTTTTTATCAGTCTGGTGGTTCTATGTATATTAGTATATGTACACAGTTAGTCTGGAAGAAATTGCTTAGCGATAAGGTCACCTTGATTATAAGTTAATGTATACTTACTAGTTTAATTGATTATTTGGTGCAATAAAGAGTATAAATAAAAAACATGTATGATTCACTAGGTATCGAAGTATCGTATTTGGACCGATTAATAAAATAAGAAATATGTGAGATAGCTTTATTCACTTAGATCACTTGGTAATAACAATATTTCGATAAGATTAAGTGTTTCATTATAATCTTATACAATAACAGCTTTCTCAAAAATTGAGGCGACTGTAAGGTTACATGAAAAGAGAAAATTGGATAAAAAGATAATAAAACAAACACCCGACTTGCCCTATTCTTAAACGGAGGTCGTTGTAGTCATAGACACCGCTGTTCAAAAGGGATTACCGGTATTACAAAAGCTCTTTCACTTTCCTTTGTGGGCTACCACATAACAAAAATTCAAGCAACTCCAACGAAGAACAGCGAAAGTATTTTCGTTATAAAGAAATCTTGAGTAAAATGTATTTAATTAAAGAATTACACTGAAAAATATAAACCTACGAATTTCTAGCTAATCTTGTACCGCGGGTTTGGAACAAATATTGTATTGTATTTTATATATTATCTACTGCCGAAAATCAAAATTGTAGATACATTTAAATGGCTTCTGTAGCCATTCAAATGTATCTACAATTTTTGTAATGTCAATACTATATGGTAATATACATATACTGTACTAAGTTGTATCACTGATTACAATATTCTGTTATGGTGTTGTAATATTGAATTGAATAAATAAATAGATAGATAAAAATATTATTCACGTTAAAGCCACACATATCCACAAGGCATTGTAATAATAAAAACAAAATATCAAATATTTTATTTTCTTTTAGGCGCTTAAAATAGGTAGACAGAGAATCCCTCGCAGACATCTACACAGTTTTCCTATAACTAAATATAATTTAATTTGATATAAATGTATCACGAGGATGAATATAGGATATCATATATTTTAAAAAATAAACGGGAAATTCATTAAATTATGAATGAATGATTTGTACAGCCCAAATCACGATCTTAGCATAATCTTTTATTATTCTATCCCCAGTCCTTTTATAGTATAATAAATATTTGAATTTCTCTACTTTTCTGTAAAATAATTTACTTGTATTATGTATAGAAATATTCCTCCTGAATCACTCTATCATTTTCTGACAACTGCATTGAAATATAAGTAAAGCTGTTACTCCAGTCAGCTCGTGACCACGGCTAGTGCAACCTAGTCGAAACGTCGAGAGAGGTAAATACCTTTATTTGCCATAAAATTATTCGTGTTAAGACCTGGTTAATAATTTAAATACTGTATATTAAACATGAAAGTTTAAAATTAACTATTGCATTGAAATATATTCCGTAATTTAAAAGATCTAAGTGTACAAAGCCGTCGCTACTTCGTTCTATTAATATTTTCATGATATGTTATCTTTTATGTATACATATACCATTACATATATTATATTGCCTCAATAGCTAAATATTCAGGATATTTATAGAAAATTCCAGATCTAATAATATATTGATATTGATATTTGACCCTTAAGTTTAAGATATTCAAGGGACACATTCTGTAAACGCGACCATAACCACAGGTTTCCGTTGTGTGAATCATACAATTAACGTACATGGTAAACATCTATTAGGAATTTCAGATATTGATTTACGTACTAATTATGGTTATATTTGTAGAATACCTTATGTCTATAGTTGGTACCACAGATAACGTAGTATTACATAGTTGGTACTATAATAATGGGTTTATTTGTACAATAGAATATCTAGTGTTTTAGTATGCATGAAGTTTGGAAAGTTCCAATATAAGTACTCACTTAGACTAATATATTTACGCTTAAAACAAAGCCGCCGTCCCGCCGCTGTCTGCACCCTTAAATATTTTAAATTACGCAACAGATTTTAATGTATTTTCAGTAATAAATAGAGTATTTTAAGACGTAGGTATATATTATAATACAGGCCTATTACAGTATATAGAGGTAATAAATTCTAAGATTTGTAAGGCGAGATAAAATTTCTATTTTATTAAAATATTTAATTATAACACAAAGAAAACATATCTTTATGTTCCCGCGACTTCGTCAGTGTGGTATATAACTTTATTTTTCTAAAATAAAAGTAGCCTAAGTTACTCCTTATCACATCAGCTATCTGCCAAAAAAAGTCCCGTCAAAATCGGTCCAGCCATTTCAGAGATTAGCCGCAACAAACAGACCGACAGACAGACAGACAAAAATTGTAAAAAATGTTATTATGCATGTAATAAATAACGGTTATTTCAATATTACAAACAGACACTCCAATTTCATTTATATGTATAGATAAATAATATTTCAGGTCAACTTACAGGTTGTATTATAAGCACTAAGTAATTGATATAAATAAATTCTGATGCATTTTTCTGTAAATATAATATACATATATAGAGAATAATCAGAACGATACAATCACCTTCATAAATACACGTATTTATATTGTGCAATCGAATCCGCGACCATCGGAAAGTGAGGCGCTTTGCTAAACCATTAGTGTACTTGACGGCCTCGGTGGTTTAGCACGCCGCCTTACTACCGATGGTCGCGGGTTCGATGCTTCGCATGGCACAAAGATTTATATTCATGAGATTGTTTGTATCGGTCTGGATGTTTCTATGTATAATATGTATATATTTATGAAAAAAAATCTATCTATTTGTATCAGTTATGTAGTAACCGTAACACAAGTTTTAGCTAGCTTAAATTGGAATTGTGCTGCTATTATTATTATTATTAGTTTTTTTTTTAAAGGATGATAATGGAATGGTGCACTCGCCTGCGCTAACGGTTTACGCTGGCGGGGCACCAGTGGAGGATGATAAGACGAACATGAAGTCAGATCAGTTAGCCCAACGTGACAAATTCACCGGGAATGTATCACGATGGTTTCCAGGAGGAACCGCGTGGAGGTCGATCTGACATGGTACATTGCTAGCAATGGGTTGATTAGTCCACATTACTAACAATCCCATTCCCCCCTAGCGGTTAATAGTTAGTAGTATTAATTGAATTTTATTGTTTACAAACTCCGACAACGAACAGAAATGTCAAAGCCTACATGTGGAATATTTTGGAGTAGCGTTGATAATGTCACAGTATAGTCAAGCATTCGGTTTCGTAGTCCCTAACTTGTAGGTTATTGATCGACCCATTGCTATTGTACAGCTTTATACAGCTTTGGACTCTAGATTGCAACCAAATTTGAGAATAAAACGTCATCTAAGAGAAGTGAAATTAAAGTGTGATTATCTTATCTCTATAATAATAAATTATATAAGAGGTAAAGTTTGTGAGACTGTAGAGAGTAATGAATCTATTGTGGAATGGAATCTGAACAGATTTTCATGATTTGAAATTATTTTATTAATAGCACATTACTTGCTAGTGTACATAGTGTATATGTTGGGAATGGATCAGCTGTTTAAGTATAAAAAACTAGTCCGTGTTTTAAATTAAAAATAGCTTTATGTAACTTATATATATAATATTTATTCAGCCATTTGGTTGTGCAAATGCAACATGTAAATATACTTTCGTATTTTTAATACAGTTCTTCGCGATTAGTCTACTGTTTTAAGACAAAGGTAGGATAGAAGCTATATCTAATAGTTTCTATCTTACCTTTTCATGAATAAATGCCTAATATCTAAATATATATAACTCAAAAGTAACTGACATAGTGATCTATCAACGCACAGTCCAAACCACTGGACAAATCGGGCTGAAATTTGGCATGTAGGTAGATGTTATGACGTAGGCATCCGCTAAGAAAGAATTTTGATTAATTCTACCTCCAAAGGGATAAAATAGGGAATGAAAGTTTGTATGAAACTTTGTCAATTTTAAACTGATCGGGCTGAGACTTTGCATGCATAAAGCTACTATGACGTAGGCATCCCCTAAGAAAGGATTTTGACAAATTCCACCCCTCAGGGGATAAACTTTTATTTAGTTTAGTTTATTTTTAGTTTATCAAAAATTAGTTTAGCAAAAGCTAGTCTTACATAGAGTGAGACCAATATTTTATTTAAGAAAAGCATACGTAGTCACGACTAACATTTAGTATAAATATAAGGTCAACACTAGAAGTCGTAAATAGAACATAAACGTATCGATACGATAGCACGGGGCCATCTATCTTAATTCCCTGATTGGTACTTACTAGTTCGCTACGGGAGTCTATTTAAAGTGACAATTTAAAGCTTCACACATATAGCCCAAGAGCCCACGACTGCCAGACATACGTCATTTTAATAAACGTGAAAGTTCTTGTATGTGTGTCCCCAACACAGGTAAGAACGATCCCCAAATATGAAACCTGGATCGTGGTTCCTTTGGCAGGTACCAGGTAACAAAGGTGTAAAAAAAATCATACCAAATTCGTTATTTTAAGAAACTCCATATTTTCATATATTGTTCGTAGCACTATTATAACTTGCGCTGCTCATTGCCAGACACGTAGTGTGGTTTCAACCCCCCGCCGGACCCCCCTAAACTATACTATTTTAGAAATAAACTTACGTCATTTTAATAAAGCTGAAATTTATATATATTATTGAGAGTTCTCTCAAACTGAGTTTCCTAAATTGCCAGACAGTTTTCTTGGTTCCTTATCATACCAGACTCATTGAAACCGTATATTGGGTAACAACGGTGTATACAATTTCATATCAAATTCGTTATTTTAAGATGCTCCATTTTATCACATATTGCTCGTAACAGTATTATAACTTGCTCTGCTCATTGCCAGACCCTTAGTGTGGTTCCAACCCCCCGCCGGACCCCCCTAAACTATACTATTTTATAAATAAACTTACGTCATTTTAATAAAGCTGAAATTTATATATATTATTGAGAGTTCTCTCAAACTGAGTTTCCTAAATTGCCAGACAGTTTTCTTGGTTCCTTATAATACCAGACTCATTGAAACCGTATATTGGGTAACAACGGTGTATACAATTTCATATCAAATTCGTTATTTTAAGATGCTCCATTTTTTCACATATTGCTCGTAACAGTATTATAACTTGCCCTGCTCATTGCCAGACCCTTAGTGTGGTTCCAACGCCCCGCCGGACCCCCCTAAACTATACTATTTTGTAAATAAACTTACGTCATTTTAATAAAGCTGAAATTTATATATATTATTGAGAGTTCTCTCAAACTGAGTTTCCTAAATTGCCAGACAGTTTTCTTGGTTCCTTATTCCACCAGAATCATTGAAACCGTATATTGGATAACAACGGTGTATACAATTTCATGTCAAATTCATTATTTTAAGATGCTCCATTTTTTCACATATTGTTCGTAGCATTATTATAACTTGCGCTGCTCATTGCCAGACACGTAGTGTGGTTCCAACCCCCCGCCGGACCCCCCTAAACTATACTATTTTAGAAATAAACTTACGTCATTTTAATAAAGCTGAAATTTATATATATTATTGAGAGTTCTCTCAAACTGAGTTTCCTAAATTGCCAGACAGTTTTCTTGGTACCTTATCATACCAGACTCATTGAAACCGTATATTGGGTAACAACGGTGTATACAATTTCATATCAAATTCGTTATTTTAAGATGCTCCATTTTATCACATATTGCTCGTAACAGTATTATAACTTGCTCTGCTCATTGCCAGACCCTTAGTGTGGTTCCAACCCCCCGCCGGACCCCCCTAAACTATACTATTTTATAAATAAACTTACGTCATTTTAATAAAGCTGAACTTTATATATATTATTGAGAGAACTATTAAACTGAGTTTCCTAAATTGCCAGACAGTTTTCTTGGTTCCTTATCCTACCAAACTCATTGAAACCGTATATTGGGTAACAACGGTGTATACAATTTCATATCAAATTCGTTATTTTAAGATGCTCCATTTTTTCACATATTGTTTGTAACAGTATTATAACTTGCTCTGCTCGTTACCAGACCCTTAGTGTGGTTCCAACCCCCCGCCGGACCCCCCCAAAACTATACTATTTTATAAATAAATTTACGTTATTTTAATAAAGCTGTAATTTATATATATTATTGAGAGTTCTCTCAAACTGAGTTTCCTAAATTGCCAGACAGTTTTCTTGGTTACTTATCCTACCAGACTCATTGAAACCGTATATTGGGTAACAACGGTGTATACAATTTCATATCAAATTCGTTATTTTAAGATGCTCCATTTTATCACATATTGCTCGTAACAGTATTATAACTTGCTCTGCTCGTTGCCAGACCCTTAGTGTGGTTCCATCCCCCCGCCGGACCCCCCTAAACTATACTATTCTATAAATAAACTTACGTCATTTTAATAAAGCTGAACCTTATATATATTATTGAGAGAACTATTAAACTGAGTTTCCTAAATTGCCAGACAGTTTTCTTGGTTCCTTATCCTACCAAACTCATTGAAACCGTATATTGGGTAACAACGGTGTATACAATTTCATATCAAATTCGTTATTTTAAGATGCTCCATTTTTTCACATATTGCTCGTAACAGTATTATAACTTACTCTGCTCGTTGCCAGACCCTTAGTGTGGTTCCAACCCCCCGCCGGACCCCCCTAAACTATACTATTTTGTAAATAAACTTACGTCATTTTAATAAAGCTGAAATTTATATATATTATTGAGAGTTCTCTCAAACTGAGTTTCCTAAATTGCCAGACAGTTTTCTTGGTTCCTTATTCCACCAGAATCATTGAAACCGTATATTGGATAACAACGGTGTATACAATTTCATGTCAAATTCATTATTTTAAGATGCTCCATTTTTTCACATATTGTTTGTAACAGTATTATAACTTGCTCTGCTCGTTACCAGACCCTTAGTGTGGTTCCAACCCCCCGCCGGACCCCCCAAAACTATACTATTTTATAAATAAATTTACGTTATTTTAATAAAGCTGTAATTTATATATATTATTGAGAGTTCTCTCAAACTGAGTTTCCTAAATTGCCAGACAGTTTTCTTGGTTACTTATCCTACCAGACTCATTGAAACCGTATATTGGGTAACAACGGTGTATACAATTTCATATCAAATTCGTTATTTTAAGATGCTCCATTTTATCACATATTGCTCGTAACAGTATTATAACTTGCTCTGCTCGTTGCCAGACCCTTAGTGTGGTTCCAACCCCCCGCCGGACCCCCCTAAACTATACTATTCTATAAATAAACTTACGTCATTTTAATAAAGCTGAACCTTATATATATTATTGAGAGAACTATTATACTGAGTTTCCTAAATTGCCAGACAGTTTTCTTGGTTCCTTATCCTACCAAACTCATTGAAACCGTATATTGGGTAACAACGGTGTATACAATTTCATATCAAATTCGTTATTTTAAGATGCTCCATTTTTTCACATATTGCTCGTAACAGTATTATAACTTACTCTGCTCGTTGCCAGACCCTTAGTGTGGTTCCAACCCACCGCCGGACCCCCCTAAACTATACTATTTTGTAAATAAACTTACGTCATTTTAATAAAGCTGAAATTTATATATATTATTGAGAGTTCTCTCAAACTGAGTTTCCTAAATTGCCAGACAGTTTTCTTGGTTCCTTATTCCACCAGAATCATTGAAACCGTATATTGGATAACAACGGTGTATACAATTTCATGTCAAATTCATTATTTTAAGATGCTCCATTTTTTCACATATTGTTCGTAGCATTATTATAACTTGCGCTGCTCATTGCCAGACCCTTAGTGTGGTTCCAACCCCCCGCCGGACCCCCCTAAACTATACTATTTTATAAATAAACTTACGTCATTTTAATAAAGCTGTACTTTATATATATTATTGGGAGAACTATTAAACTGAGTTTCCTAAATTGCCAGACAGTTTTCTTGGTTCCTTATCCTACCAAACTCATTGAAACCGTATATTGGGTAACAACGGTGTATACAATTTCATATCAAATTCGTTATTTTAAGATGCTCCATTTTTTCACATATTGCTCGTAACAGTATTATAACTTGCTCTGCTCGTTGCCAGACCCTTAGTGTGGTTCCAACCCCCCGCCGGACCCCCCCAAACTATACTATTTTATAAATAAATTTACGTTATTTTAATAAAGCTGTAATTTATATATATTATTGAGAGTTCTCTCAAACTAAGTTTCCTAAATTGCCAGACAGTTTTCTTGGTTACTTATCCTACCAGACTTATTGAAACCGTATATTGGGTAACAACGGTGTATACAATTTCATATCAAATTCGTTATTTTAAGATGCTCCATTTTTTCACATATTGCTCGTAACAGTATTATAACTTGCTCTGCTCGTTGCCAGACCCTTAGTGTGGTTCCAACCCCCCGCCGGACCCCCCCAAACTATACTATTTTATAAATAAATTTACGTCATTTTAATAAAGCTGTAATTTATATATATTATTGAGAGTTCTCTCAAACTAAGTTTCCTAAATTGCCAGACAGTTTTCTTGGTTACTTATCCTACCAGACTCATTGAAACCGTATATTGGGTAACAACGGTGTATACAATTTCATATCAAATTCGTTATTTTAAGATGCTCCATTTTTTCACATATTGCTCGTAACAGTATTATAACTTGCTCTGCTCGTTGCCAGACCCTTAGTGTGGTTCCAACCCCCCGCCGGACCCCCCAAACTATACTATTTTATAAATAAATTTACGTTATTTTAATAAAGCTGAACTTTATATATGTTATTGAGAGAACTATTAAACTGAGTTTCCTAAATTGCCAGACAGTTTTCTTGGTTCGACAACGATCAGAGCAAGTTATATAGGATAAGGAACCAAGAAAACTGTCTGGCAATTTAGGAAACTCAGTTTAATAGTTCTCTCAATAATATATATAAGGTTCAGCTTTATTAAAATGACGTAAGTTTATTTATAAAATAGTATAGTTTAGGGAGGTTCGGCGGGGGGTTGGAACCACACTAAGGGTCTGGCAACGAGCAGAGCAAGTTATAATACTGTTACGAGCAATATGTGAAAAAATGGAGCATCTTAAAATAACGAATTTGATATGGAATTGTATACACCGTTGTTACCCAATATACGGTTTCAATGAGTCTGGTATTATAAGGAACCAAGAAAACTGTCTGGCAATTTAGGAAACTCAGTTTGAGAGAACTCTCAATAATATATATAAATTTCAGCTTTATTAAAATGACGTAAGTTTATTTATAAAATAGTATAGTTTAGGGGGGTCCGGCGGGGGGTTGGAACCACACTAAGGGTCTGGCAATGAGCAGAGCAAGTTATAATACTGTTACGAGCAATATGTGAAAAAATGGAGCATCTTAAAATAACGAATTTGATATGAAATTGTATACACCGTTGTTACCCAATATACGGTTTCAATGAGTCTGGTAGGATAAGGAACCAAGAAAACTGTCTGGCAATTTAGGAAACTCAGTTTGAGAGAATCAATAATATATATAAATTACAGCTTTATTAAAATAACGTAAATTTATTTATAAAATAGTATAGTTTGGGGGGGTCCGGCGGAGGGTTGGAACCACACTAAGGGTCTGGCAACGAGCAGAGCAAGTTATAATACTGTTACGAGCAATATGTGAAAAAATGGAGCATCTTAAAATAACGAATTTGATATGAAATTGTATACACCGTTGTTACCCAATATACGGTTTCAATGAGTTTGGTAGGATAAGGAACCAAGAAAACTGTCTGGCAATTTAGGAAACTCAGTTTAGTAGTTCTCTCAATAATATATATAAAGTTCAGCTTTATTAAAATGACGTAAGTTTATTTATAAAATAGTATAGTTTAGGGGGGTCCGGCGGGGGGTTGGAACCACACTAAGGGTCTGGCAATGAGCAGAGCAAGTTATAATACTGTTACGAGCAATATGTGAAAAAATGGAGCATCTTAAAATAACGAATTTGATATGAAATTGTATACACCGTTGTTACCCAATATACGGTTTCAATGAGTCTGGTATGATAAGGAACCAAGAAAACTGTCTGGCAATTTAGGAAACTCAGTTTGAGAGAACTCTCAATAATATATATAAATTTCAGCTTTATTAAAATGACGTAAGTTTATTTCTAAAATAGTATAGTTTGGGGGGGTCCGGCGGGGGGTTGGAACCACACTAAGGGTCTGGCAACGAGCAGAGCAAGTTATAATACTGTTACGAGCAATATGTGAAAAAATGGAGCATCTTAAAATAACGAATTTGATATGAAATTGTATACACCGTTGTTACCCAATATACGGTTTCAATGAGTCTGGTAGGATAAAAAACCAAGAAAACTGTCTGGCAATTTAGGAAACTCAGTTTGAGAGAACTCTCAATAATATATATAAATTTCAGCTTTATTAAAATGACGTAAGTTTATTTATAAAATAGTATAGTTTAGGGGGGTTCGGCGGGAGGTTGGAACCACACTAAGGGTCTGGCAATGAGCAGAGCAAGTTATAATACTGTTACGAGCAATATGTGAAAAAATGGAGCATCTTAAAATAACGAATTTGATATGAAATTGTATACACCGTTGTTACCCAATATACGGTTTCAATGAGTCTGGTAGGATAAGGAACCAAGAAAACTGTCTGGCAATTTAGGAAACTCAGTTTGAGAGAACTCTCAATAATATATATAAATTACAGCTTTATTAAAACAACGTAAATTTATTTATAAAATAGTATAGTTTGGGGGGTCCGGCGGGGGTTGGAACCACACTAAGGGTCTGGCAACGAGCAGAGCAAGTTATAATACTGTTACGAGCAATATGTGAAAAAATGGAGCATCTTAAAATAACGAATTTGATATGAAATTGTATACACCGTTGTTACCCAATATACGGTTTCAATGAGTCTGGTATGATAAGGAACCAAGAAAACTGTCTGGCAATTTAGGAAACTCAGTTTGAGAGAACTCTCAATAATATATATAAATTTCAGCTTCATTAAAATGACGTAAGTTTATTTCTAAAATAGTATAGTTTAGGGGGGTCCGGCGGGGGGTTGGAACCACACTACGTGTCTGGCAATGAGCAGCGCAAGTTATAATAATGCTACGAACGATATGTGAAAAAATGGAGCATCTTAAAATAATGAATTTGACATGAAATTGTATACACCGTTGTTATCCAATATACGGTTTCAATGATTCTGGTGGAATAAGGAACCAAGAAAACTGTCTGGCAATTTAGGAAACTCAGTTTGAGAGAACTCTCAATAATATATATAAATTTCAGCTTTATTAAAATGACGTAAGTTTATTTACAAAATAGTATAGTTTAGGGGGGTCCGGCGGGGGGTTGGAACCACACTAAGGGTCTGGCAAAGAGCAGAGCAAGTTATAATATTGTTACGAGCAATATGTGAAAAAATGGAGCATCTTAAAATAACGAATTTGATATGAAATTGTATACACCGTTGTTACCCAATATACGGTTTCAATGAGTCTGATATGATAAGGAACCAAGAAAACTGTCTGGCAATTTAGGAAACTCAGTTTGAGAGAACTCTCAATAATATATATATATTTCAGCTTTATTAAAATGACGTAAGTTTATTTCTAAAATAGTATAGTTTAGGGGGGTCCGGCGGGGGGTTGGAACCACACTACGTGTCTGGCAATGAGCAGCGCAAGTTATAATAGTGCTACGAACAATATATGAAAATATGGAGTTTCTTAAAATAACGAATTTGGTATGATTTTTTTTACACCTTTGTTACCTGGTACCTGCCAAAGGAACCACGATCCAGGTTTCATATTTGGGGATCGTTCTTACCTGTGTTGGGGACACACATACAAGAACTTTCACGTTTATTAAAATGACGTATGTCTGGCAGTCGTGGGCTCTTACTCTAATATACTTGGTACGTTTTGGAATTATGTTTCCGGACATCGATTGAAATCTTAAGCGCCAATTTGGTATAGTAAGGATATTTCGAGAATATATTGCTATCTTCTCTTTGACGGACTCGATGGTTCAGCAGCCTTTTAGAACACCGTTTTACTTCCGATGGTCACGGATTCGATTCCTCGCATGGTGTAAACATTTCTATTCATGAGTATAATTATTTGGTCTGGGTGTTTTCTATTATATTATGTATGTATTTACAAAAAAAATCTAAGTATTTATATCAGTTGTCTAGTACCCATAACACAAGCTCTACTTACCATAGGACTAGATGGCGCTGTGTTAATTGTCCAAGATTATTTATTTATTTAATCTCTTCATATGTAACATGAAGTATAAGTTGACTACCCACCTGACGGTAGGTGGTAGCATCGCCTATATATTTGAATAGTACCACGCATATCACGTTCTCATTTTACGTCCGTGCTATTATACCTGTAATTTCAGGTGTATAATATGTGTTTAAGTTGAAAATTGGAGAATATAGCTGTATGGACGAAATAAGTATAATATATACTTATAATATATAATAAGTACAGTATATTTACGTAGAGATCAAATAATTTAGTTGTATAAATAATACATGAATATATAAACGACCAAATGAATAGCTAAAATACACAGTATTATTGTCTGATTCTATATAAAAAACTAACTAATATAAGTACCTTAAAATAACCAACTCAATATTATGTAGTAGTCTTGAAATCAGGTCAGGTCAATATTCTTTCTTATTTCTAATCCCAAATTCATGTATTACAAGACCTCTTGAAATCATTGTTCCAACAATAATATTATATTCCCACCCATACCCGAGCTTATCACTATGCTTGTATATACAATACTACTATTAAATTAAGCTACTTCACTTTAGTTCAAATATGTTATCTTATGAAAAAAATAAATCATGTTATAGACAATCGTTTCAATAAGTAACATGTATTTTAACAAGTAATTAATATATTTTACTCCCTGCCTAACACCATTCATATACTTGTATGAGCCTCTCCGATCGATCAACAGTCCGATTCAAATGGGTATCAAAATTATAACCTGAGCCGAGGTTCGAACCCCTAGTGATGACCCCTCAGAAAATCGTATCCGTCAGGCGGGAGTTGGCCTACAGCCGTTTCATGAGTCCTTCCGCCGGTATGGAGTTCCATCTACAGTCGCCCCCTGTCGTCCGGTAATGCTGTAACTGCCAGCTGCCAAAGGCTAGTAGCATTGTAGTACGTAGTTTGAAAAAAAAATTGAACGAAATCCTTCGATGGTCAAATATAAGAAAAACGTTGGAAAAAAATAAATGAATTTTGTTCCACGGACAATATCATGAAGCCCTATATTCTCATAAATATATTCCAATTATAAATTTAGGATTGTCCTCCCTATTAAATCTAGAAACAGGGAATTAAATCCTTTGAAGAGATTTAGATATTTCCATCATTTTTTTATTGTATAGTAAGCTCATTTTTATCAAATCCTTTAAGCTACTTAGGCGGAAAAAAGCAATAGATAGGAAGGCTTCCTAAATTTGTAAACGATTCAATCAATCTTTTCAGTATTTTTACAAAAATGTTTTTAATGAAATACCTCATAGGATTACAACGAAACGAAATATAAGTTCAAGAAGATTTAAGGTTGTAAATCTATAATTTCATGGATTATTTGAATTTTTTATTAGAAAGTGCTTAGATTAAATCTTCTTGATAACAATAACAAAGTCGAGTAACACTTCTTTTCATTATAACATCAGGTAGTATTCTCTTACGTAACCGGAATGGAAAATATCTGATGGGAACTGGCAGCTGTCGTCTGTACACACGGAAACATCGTCATAAACGCCACGCACATAACCAAAAATTGAAAGATTTTATGTAAAATGTAGATTTTACAATTTTCTTGTTGTTATTTGACGGCCTCGGTGGTCGGACCATTAAGCACATCTTAATTTCAATGATAGCGGGTTCGACTCCTCAAATTATTCAAAAAATTTTATATTTATTATTATTTTTATTCTATTAAAAAAACCGCTTCTGAATCCGCTGCGTAGTTTTAAAGATTTAAGTATACATAGGGACGGACAGACAGCGATAGCGACTTTATTTTATACTATGTAATGATTTTTATTAATTGTGCGATATCGTTTAAGTACACTTCTGTGGAAATTTTCGGTTCACGTTTATTCGAAGCTTTCTATTTCAATTGTATCTGAAGGATTAGATAAACAATTGAGTGGTATTTACTTCTTTTGTTGTCCGAAGTGTGTTTGATGTAATTTGTTTTGGAGTTGCATGACCCCTGATAATGATCTTTAACTATGTAACGATTTGTCTATATGTCACAAATTTACTAATTTGATGAACCACGTATGTGTATATTTATCAAGTTATTTTTTTTAAATAATAATAATATCAGGACAATTCACATAGCGCTATAGACCCAAGTTAAGCTAGCTAAAGCTTGTGTTATGGGTACTAGATAACTAATACAAATACATACATATTATACATAGAAAACACCCAGACTGATACAAACAATCCTACTAATGAATAAAAATGTTTGTGCCGTGCGTGGAATCGAACCCGCAACCATCGGAAGTAAGGCAGTGTGTTAACCGCTAGACCACCGAAACCGTAGACGCAGTTGATGTCAGTATTGGAATAGCAAAAAAGCTG
Source organism: Achroia grisella (assembly GCF_030625045.1). Lineage (NCBI taxonomy): Eukaryota > Metazoa > Arthropoda > Insecta > Lepidoptera > Pyralidae > Achroia > Achroia grisella. The sequence continues at coordinate 161,173 of NW_026712919.1, forward strand.
ATGGCCCACCCGATTGAAAATGTAACACAGTAACTATCGCCTTTATGTATGATCAGCACTTAACCTTCACTTACTGAAAACGGGTCATAATTGACTCAATATTTAGAGTATTTAGTACCCAAATCTAAAAATGCGATAAGACAATGTTTGAGCTCAAAACAATAAGCCTATTGCTCTAAATAGAACAACCTGCAAATATTGCGTAAGAGATGAGTATAAAAAACATTCTTAAGGTTCATAAATAAAATAATACATATAATTCAAGGCATTTTTCGTTCGTAAGTTCCATCTATTAAGTATAGAATCTATAAAGATATGCCTTATCATTTGAAGGAATATATTTGTTTATATTTTTCGATGTATATAAAAATACTTTTCAATTAAAAAACTGCAATAATTTACTTAACTATGTTTTGTTTAAAAACTCATAAATAATTTTATGAATACCAATATTTGTATACCTACATAATGAAGAAGAATTGTTGAATATTGATTCTATTTTGGTAATGAAAGTTTTATAATTATTTCTGTTAGGTGAAGGTTAATTGTTTTTGTCCATAAATAATTAGTATATTCGATGGTAATATTATTTTTACCACTATAGACTTCCTCACTACCAGCAACTCTCGACATTATCATTCCAATGTTCAGCGATTTCACTGCTATATCAATTCCAATCCGATCAAAGCATGTGGAAACACAGCTTTACAACATAATCCGATGTAAATGACCCAATAGAATTCTGATACTCGTCCGATTTAGTATTTACTGAACTATAAAGTTTGTATACATGGAGACATTTTTGCGAAATTCTAGGATCGATCCTTTAAACTAGGAGTTCACTGTTTTCGGTTTGTTAACTGTAGCATGTAATATTATATTATCTATGGCAATAGGGACTAGTGGCCTCTTTGCTAGCAATGTGTCAGGTCGAAACCTACCATCCTGATGATCCTGGTAAATTTCAACGAGGAGCTACTTGATTTGGAACTCATCTTGCACGGGTGCATCTTCCGTATCACATTAGGTTATGTGGATGTATATATACTTATTAAAGAACCTGGAAACTTCCGATGATCGCGGGTTGATTCCTCCCATGGTGCAAACATTTGTATTCATGACAAAGAATACTCAGACCGATGCGAGCAATCCTATGCTTGCATCAGTCTGAGTGTTTTCTATATATACCTATTATGTATATAAAACGTTATATGCAATAGAAAAAAATTCAAATTTTTAGAACAATATTTATGGCAAGACTAGGTATTTACAAAAATTGTAAACAAGTATTTACATCTCTAATCTGGCAACCACAACACAAGCTCTGATTATCTTTCCACTAAATGGCACTGTGTGAATTGTCCTAAAATGCTATTTATTTACTTTCATGGTTTTATATTCGCTATGGCGGAAAAACTAACGCGATTTTATACATCCCATCATTTACTACTGCCTGGCTAGCATATACTGTTAACCAAGACGGGTGGATAATTCCATATTCACCCATTAAAAACCCTTCGATCGGAACTAAATCAATCAAGATTAGGATACATGTAAGCACGTCTTTACTTCGCACTCGTTAGCTAGTGCCGCTATCTCGATGGCATATTGCTCTGTACTCTATGGTAATACCTCAGTTCACCCCGAGCAACCGTCGTGGATGCACGTATCCCCACAGCGGAATTTTCGATCACACCCCTAAATACAAACTTGTATCGTGTTTTGAGACTTGTGGATTAGTGTTCAAGTATTGTGACGTTTTTCTTAGGTCATCCAGGGAGTATTCTGAATAATATTTCGTAAGTATTGCAACTTTTGTTTGTTTTCATTAGAAATTAAGGTAGAAAGGATTTTCTTGAGTTTTCCTGTTGGATTTATTTTTTTATTATGAGAATAATGAGTGATCATTAAATTATTATTCTTCTATTTTTTATTGCTTCTTAATTATATTCTAATGAAATTTATTTTTATACATTTATAATTACAATAATGTTTATTACGTTAATTGATTTATTTTTTTACACACACTATATTTTTTTTATATATTTAAAGAAAATCCCTTTCTTAATGGTTCTAACAGACTATAAGGCCTCTACGTACCCAATAACAGCTTAAAGCTGTAACTACTTTTCTAGACTTCTTGATAGTAATTAATTACTGGTATTTCCCCGAATCATATTTAGATATTTATGTATAAAATAAGACAAATATAAATAAAAAAAATAATGATGACCTTCAGCACTATAAAAATTTTTAATGATTGGTTCGATTACCATATATTTCATTGTTTTAAGTGGACTACTTAATAATGAAAGAATAAAATAATCATTTTTCCTCGTCCTTGTTAATGTGTATTTATTTAAAAGAGTTTCTTTCTTTTTCTTATTATGATGAGTGCGTTTGCCAAATGAGTGGTAAAATAAAAAAATAAGACTATTCAAAAGTGCTTATATAAAGTTTAAAGATTTGTTCTATTTCATCAGTTTCAATCCTAACAGACGATAATAACAACTTATTTATACAATCTTATCTCCTTTAATTTCTATTTCAATTATTTTACTATATGCATAAATAATATTTGACAAGCGATTGTTAAATACGGTTTTATATTCTGCAATGTTTGTGATTCATTGTTTATTTTTGGCTGAATTGTAGTTCACTTGTAACTTTGTTGCAATTGTTCTATTAAAAAATGCAGTTTTATGTTATTTTATCACACAAATTCAGATAGTTACCTAACAAATATGAACAACAATATTTATTAAAATATTGTCAAATAATTCTGACATAACAAGCGATTTTACATCCGCGTCGTACTAATAATATTACAAAGTGTTTGTTAGTTTGTTACCATAGTTATTATTGGTTTGTTTCATGGCTAAACGAATCTTAATGAAATTTAATGTGACGATAAATTATATCGAGATAGGCCAAGATTATTTTAAAAAAGCAGACATAGTAGAGAGTAACAGCTAGTTTACACTAAAATATTACAAATGCAAAATTATGTCTCGTTTGTTTGTTATCGTTAAAAAAATTTTTTTATAAATTGTTAGAAAGATTTTTTTTATAATTTGAGATGAATATAGTTTATATATTACGAAGAAGGACAGGAACTCTTTAAAGTCTTAAAAAAGAAAGCATTTATTGTTGGAAATAAAATAAATGTTTAATAAGTTTAAAAATTAGCACAGTAAAAATTGTTTCTATTTGTAGAATACAATTTCGTCCCTCGGGCCAGTTAGTCTACAAGGCACTGTCAACATTTATCTCCAAATAACTGTCCAAGAAGCTTTGCAATTGCATTTCGCAAACTGACGTTTCAATTTGTTATTTTACTACATCGAATTAGAGTAACTAGTTGAGTAAATGTTGCTTTCTTTGTAACCGCCATCTTATGATGGCGATTACAAATATCAACTTCTAGAGTACCCTAGGTACTCTAGAAGTTAATCATAAGAAGGCGTAGACTTTGTAAAAAGTCGTCAGCGTGGATTAGTCAGTCTTATCTACAATATTTCAGTCGCCAAGTAACTTGCTTTGTGAGATGGATAAGAGGCATGATATCTTAGTACTCTGGAATAATGACATGTGAGTTGTATCCCGGGCATTACATGAGTCTGCTTTATATACATATAATGCCGATAAGTACCATTTACAATTGTCCACAATTTACAATTTACATTTGGATTTTGTCAAAATAACATTTTATTAGTAAGGTATAACAATGTTACGAATTATCAATATTGATATTGTTACAAGGTACTGTGTGTGTAGGTGTTTAACCTTATGCCAGGGCTTTGCCAGGAACTTATCTGCCAGTTGGACCATAGCTTTTAACGCTGATTTATTTACGCAATTATATGTAATTCGAATTACATAAAATTATATATGGTGGCCCTCCTAATGGTAAGTTCTAATCACCGCCAAGATTAGCACTACCGATATCAAGTCATTATATATTGCAATATGACTACGATGTCATACTTTCGTACACTTACTTTAACTTCAATTCTATATCTCGCTCTTCAACTAAATCAAATCTTACAAAGCAAGTTGGCAGCTGAAATAGGTGATGAAGTCGGTTAAAAAAAAATATTTAAGTGTATAAAAATAATATAACTGAATTTTGTGCGCTGCTTGCCTTATATTTCATACTAATTTCATTAGCACATTATGAAGTCTAGTCAAGAAAAGTCGAGGAAAATTAACGTACTATTCTTATTCCATTCGCTTCGATGAAAGTTCAAGAATTTACGATGTCCCTTTATTACTGTGCAAACACGCTTAAAAAATTAGGTCAGCGAAAGCTAATGTATTCGACAGAAAAATCTTACTTTGTTTTAATTATTATCCATTAATTTCTTCTAATTAAGAATTGTATTCTTACTGAAATGAGAGGAGATTGGAATTTAAAAGAATGTTTATAAAATGGTTGAGGTCAAAATGACAAGTTAATTAGAAATCTTTTGTTAAATTAATCAATTCATTTGGAAGTTTACTTACCAATTTAAAAGTTTCGTTTTATTTTAGTTATTACTTTTCAGTCATTTGAATCTATAGTTATAATATAGACATGGAAGTTGTAATTATAGTATAAGTTCTGCATAGTTTTATTACTGTATATGTATATCTATATGCGGTACTTTCTAGAACGTCAGAAGCATTTTATATAATATAAATGATTTAAAATATAACTAATGTCTCAATACAATATTGAACTTATAATATACATACCTAGGTACAAATTATACAGTATTTAATTTTATACATGTTCTATAATTCTACGGGATTTTAATAATATATGTATGTACTGTTATAGTTTAGTATATACTAGTATATTGATAGATAAAGATAGATATATTGATATCTTTAAAATAAAAAACAACAAGCAAGCGCAAAGCCACCAGGCATTGCATTTGTCTGTTGAGATGATTTAATATGAATGAATATTTTTTTCTATCTTTAAAAAATAAGCACTTAGAAACAACTGCACTTAATATAAATATGATTGTTACAAGATATTGCAAGGTGTCGGTAAATGTTGGTAGTTCACGTACTTTGTATAGTGATATGGGTCAGATACCATACCTTAAGTATGCTTAGTTTTGAACTAGATAGCGCTTTATGCAAGAACCGTGGTTGCTTTACATTCTAGATCACAAGGACATCTAAATTCTACAACTTTTGTTTAAGTGATTTAAGATCTTATATTGTTATAACGTAAGCATGTGATAGGTGTAGGGTATATTCATAGATACATGATGCTATGTATATACATATTTACAAATAATGTAGTTTTGGTGGATTTTAGCACATATTTTGATTACTACATTAGTATTGATATAATTTCTGATTCAATATTTAATATCTACTTTTTAATAGATATTAAGATGTTCGTCTCGCGTTAGCATTGTGAATTTATTTTCTACATTGCTACTGTCTATGAAAACCTATAAGTAGCCTCTCTTTTTCATGTATATTTATAATTAAACTGCTTATAAAAGTCTTGGTTTTCCAAATGTAAATAAATGAATATGTAAAGTCAATGAATATCATTATTTATAGTTAAAAGTCAATAAAAGCATTGTTATTATAGTAAGAATACTGACTGTCACAAGTATCAATAGGTCTAGGGCATATGGATATTATATTCTACTAGCAGACCTGGCCACGCGGTGCAGTAGCTGAGGTTCTTGAATAAAATAATATTGCGAGTATAAATTGAGATGTAAGCTATCCTGTCTTTCAGGTTGGATCAAATTGCACACAATGTGCAAATAAAATTTGCATTCGGTTCAGTAGTTTAGGTGTCTATCGCGGACAAACAACGTGACACATAATTTTTATATATAAAGATTTTTATATAGAAAGAAGAACACGTGAAACTTTTGGAGTATCAACTGCGAGTTGCCAACCCTTAAGATACCTTAATATACTAATTCCAACTCTAATAATTCATAGAGTAATATCGATTTTATAATCTATAAAGCTTCGTTCCAAAATTTAGATACGTACGTACGTTATCAGTATTTACTTTGCTTTGTTAAATATGATATTTATCGCTTTAATAACAAAGTCTACAATAGAATGGTATGCGTGGTCTAATTAAGGCATTGCTTGATTACCACATTGCATGTCGAGTTACATTATTATTGATTGTTCGACGAACCAGGGAAAAAAATATTACTTACAGATGGCATAGACTATACCATGTTTTAAGGTTTGTCTTTAGTTATAAAGATTCTATTTTTATTTAATTATTACTGTTACTGGAGCGGGAACACAACTACTATTTTAATAAAAGCCAAATACTAGTAAAAATGTGTATTGTTCCCAAAAGGGTTCACAGCGAGAAGTAACAAAACAATATATTAGTCAAAAGTGACTTATAAAAAATATAAAATTTATAAAAAGAATGGTAGACGAGCTGCCAGTAACAATTACTATGTCTCAATTCTTAGAATATTATATAGCAGCTGCCTCAGGCAGCTTCAGCGGCGTCACATTTTTCACATTTTCGCAACATTTCTCATTGCAGCTCCGCTCCCATTGTAGAGTAATTTGTACTTCCTATTGTTTTTCCTAAACCTTCCTGGAAGAAGTCTTTGTTCAGCAGTGGTGATGATGATGATTGTCTGTTCCTAAATTTCATTTACATTTATACTAAAATTCATCATACATGTGGTATAGTGGTGAAAGCATGACATACACTCCGAGTTACTTCGGAAGGCCTGTTTTGTCGTGGTATTTTTGTAACTTACAACTAAGTATTTTGAATGATGATCCCGCCATAGGTATTATAAATGCTAAAGTTTGTGAGTATAGATATATATACGGACATTCAAAAAGTTATATCTATATTTTTAATAACCTATATCAATATCTTTTGTCTTTTCTTCAAATGTTGTGTGGAAGAGATTGTATAAGTGATAAAGCTACCTTTTTTACGCTTTTACTCTGTTAATTTGGAATCCTGTAATTTATCTCGTGCAATAAAGAGCATAATAAGAGATAATTTACACAGCGCCATTTAGACCCATGTTATGCTAGGCTAGCTAAAGCTGTTATCGGAACTAGATAACTGATACAAATACATAGATATTTTTTTTATAAATACGTACATATTATACACAGAAAATATCCAGACCGATGCTAACAATCATACTCTAACAAATTGAATACAAATTTTTGTGCTGTGCAAGGAATCGAACCCGCGATTATCAGAAGTAAGGAGGTGGTTTAGCCGCCTGTTGCGCTATAAATAAATATATTACACCTACTAACATGATATTAGTACCTTTGTGTCGGTAATGAAAATACTTTAAACTTTATATAATTAGACAATTAATTACATATTAGATTGAACGTCAAACCGTAATTAGCTAAAAGCAAATTTAGACACACCTCGCACAAAGCCCAACCAGCGGTATCTGATTTCATTACTTCCATATATTATTATATGTAGAATCACCTTTATTAAGTAATTATCCTTACTAATATTACATGCGAAAGTAACTCTGTCTATCTCTCTGTTGCGCTTTTACGCCAAAACTACTGAACCGATTTAAATGAAATTTGGTACACAGATAGTCTAGACCCTGAGAATGGACATAGGTTTTTTAATGCAAGCGTTGCAAGGAATTGAAAGGGAAGATGAATGGTTGTATTATAGTATTATCATTTTTAAAACTAGGAGCTAAAAACTTCAGGCTGTTAATTAAAACATTTTAAGTCGCGGTCATAGCGAGTTTTGTATAAATTTTCAACTATATTTACCTAATACAGAATTAGGTATATAGGTATATATATTAGGTATATATATATATATTCAAGATCGTATGGATGTTATAATAATGATGTTGGATCGATGATGATGATGATGATGATTAGGCATATGTTATAATAATGATTTATCTAGAATTACATTTTTATTTTACTTATTAATGAACTCTTCCCGCATCTTCATGCGCGTATTCATAGCGCATATCTATTGATCAACTGATATCTAAAAAATATTGTTACACCCATTTTCAGCATATTTCTAAATGCTAATACGATTAAACCATAATATAGACTAATGTACAATTTTTTTTTGAAAAATTCTTAATGTGTAATAGACACAATGTGTTTTTCGAAAAAAAAATTATGAATGAATTATTGATATATTATGGTATAGATTCGTAGAGCATCTACGATTACGTAGCACATTTGAATCGACTGTGTGTTTAATGTGATTCTGTCATTGTGATTTAACAGTTCGTGAATCTTTTAAGTTCTTATTCTTATGAGATATTTTCTCGCTGTAACTCAACGGATTTAGCTGACTTTTTTGTTTAATTTATTATTTCTATAATAATAATAACCTAGGACAATTTACGTAGCATCCTCTAATCAAACATAAGCAGAACTTGTATTATAGGTACTGGACAACTGATAGACCTAACTTTTTTTTAAATTATAACAAAACTCATGAATACAAATGTTGATGAATGAATTGAAGCCGCGACCATCGGAGATAAGACGGTTTGCTAAACAACTAGACTGCCGAGGCCGTTTCATAGTAGTGGTAATAGGGTTGTTATGTTTAGCAACATAAAACGTAAGTTAGTTATTTGAAACTTAATAATGTGGTAAAATGACTTGAAATAAAGTCCCTTCATAACAAATACAGTAATAATAGAATTTCACGTACGCGACGTCAGCCCTTAAAAATCCTTGAAAAACTTACGTTGTAATCTCTAGAGACAATCTCGGCAGTGAGTTCATTCCACAACCTACGTTTTGGCGGGAATAAATTCCTTTGAAACTGTACTGTACGTGACTATTTGGGTTCTGGAAACTCAAAATAAATTCCTTGCCGATTCTGTGAGGCTCATGTCAAACAATTCCTCTAAACACAATTTATTAAAGAAAACACACAAAGTGACATTATCACAATGTATAATAAGAAAGTGTAGTAGTCCATGACCTCGTCTATGACACAATTACTAATAACAAGTTCAAATCTGATCACTAAAAAACAGTCAAATAAGTCAACTTATATTTCACACCTATCGTTTAGAATCAGATTGCCAAATCAGTTATATACAAAAACTTATTTTTCACTAATGGAATACAAAAAAATTAATTCGAATTAGTGAAGTAATCTCGGCAACTGCAAAATAAAATTTAAAAAATACGTAGCAAAACGTAGGCATGTCAAGTGTTACGATTACCACGACGTCGTTTTTGTGGATGACTGACTATCACGTCACGACATAAAGATGATGATATTAATTCAAGAAAATAAGAAATCTACTACCCAAATATAACGCCATTGACTTCGTTTCTTAACTTTTATTATTTAATTCAAATTTAGAATTATGTCGTTCTATAATAATAATAGAGAATTTAATTTAATACAGTCACGAACTTGTCTTATTGGCTATAAAGTCTAAATTGAATTTACTATAGCGCAATGAGATTGTTATTTGTATAGAACAAAGTCATGTTGAATTTGAATTTGGAATTATTCACATAATATATTTACGTTCCATTTATGAATTATAAAAAATATTGTGTTATTTATAATTTATGTTTTAATTTATATTATAAAGTATGCAAGTATTTTATTTATGATTGCAAGTACTAATTGTGATTTCTTTGTATTTTAAAATGTCATGCATAAAGTCTAAATGTACGTACAATTTGAGTTAAATAAAAATTGTAAAGGGATACAGAAAACATAAAGATTGTGAGTTTAGATGTACATTCTACTGATTTGACTTTGGAAATTTGAGTCTACTTATAAACTTTTAGTATCGGATAGCCCATTTATAGAAGGATCATTTTTTTTTATGAATGATAGTGGAATGGTGCACCCGCCTGCGCTTACGGTTTACGCTGGCGGGGCATCAGAGGAGGAGGACAAGATGAGCATGAGGTCAAATCAGTTATCCCATCGTGGTAAATTCGCCATGAATATATCACGATAGTTTCCAGGGGGAACCCCGTGGAGGTCAACCTGGTACATTGCTAGTAATGGAGTAGAAGGATCATTAACTGAATATATAACTTTACGCTATGACCATTAGAAGCCGAGCTACATTAAAAAATGTAGGATAAACTAGCAGAATCATGGGAGAATATGACTGAGTCCAAATTGCGCCTGTTAGCTGGTATATTCAAATTCAAATTCAAATTCAAAAATCATTTATTCATGTAGGACATTTTAGCCGCTTATGAACGTCAAATTTTTACATACTAATTTTTTTTTTCCCTACCGCCCAGTTCGGTATATAGATCCAATTGAGAGGAACTGGCAAGAAACTCAATTTTTTTTTTTTAAGAATTCAAATATCAATATCTTTATTGCTGTAGATCTAATACAGGCTCCTATAAGAGCTCCAATTTACGGTCTATATATATGATATATATTCCGTAATAGTAATATAATACAGATTCTATAATTTGTTTCATCAATAAAAATTGTATGATGAAATGGGCTTTATTTTATTTTAAAAAATGACTACACGAACTTTTTTATATTTTCACACTAGCTGAGGCGACTGAGTATTAATTTGTTTCTGAATCGATTAGAATAAAATAAGCTACAATACGTTATGAAAAATGTGAAAAACGCATCCAAAACATTTAGTTATTTTTAAGATTACCGCACACAAACGCACCAGATAATAGTTAAAAATTCTAACAATTATTATTTTCATTAATAAAATCTACTAATATTATTTTCCTCCAATATCTTCTATACATAAACCATGATCATTTACATTTTCATAATATAGGTACATACAGATTTCCCAATTCCTCGTCTCAAAAGTGCGAACGTAAATCATTTCAAAAATGCCGCTTCAATCCGCGGAATTGTTTCAGCTGATCTGACGCCAGTGGCTTTTGCAAACAATAGCAACGGTTCGAGTACTACGCTATAATAAATTGAACTCCCGAATTGGGAACAATGATAATTTTCATTGCGTCTGCTTAAGTGGTTGGCTATTGTTTAGTAAATTGTTAATTCATTAATCTACAAGTATTGTTTGTCGCGCACTCTCCTAATCTCTATTAATTACTTATTTCTTATTTTTATGTATAACTACTCGTAGATATACAACATATACTTACCGTTACGACTATTGTACCAGATGATGTAGTTAGAGGTAATAACTGTTGTAGAAATATTTAGTAATACAATTTATAATGGGATAAATATTTAATAGTAGTTGTAGAGATAGTGAAGTGACATATATGTATATAATTTTGTTTCATATTTTGATTACAGAATACAAAAAATATATATAATATTATTAAAAGAGTTTCTCAACAATATCAACAGTCAATGATGTATGTGTGATTGTTAACTACACTAGCAGGTGGCTACTTGACTATCAAAACTAGACTTATTTGCTCTATCCGAACTGTATTTTCAATGCCTGATGATGCCTGGATCAAAGACGAAAAAGTAACGCATTATCATAAATTTGAATTAAAAAATGAATCCGTATTTTTTGTAAACACATACAAGCTCATTTGAAAAGAACAAGAGCTGAGTTTTTGGTCAGACGGTAGATTTAACATATTACAGGAGATATGATACAATAAAGATATTTTGATTATAAATTAGATTTTTGGGTATTAGGTACAGACTTAATAATACTACTTTAAAAACAAACAGTTGTGATTCTTGTCAGTTCTTCTGAATTGGATGGTAGGGAAAAAATATTAATATAAAAATTTTATATAATTTTATAACCTCAGGATAGAGTTTAGACATTTCAAAGAAGATATTTTATGTATGCCTATTTTATGATGATAGTCGCGATATATTCTATTCTATTTAGTAAAGATAAAGCTGCAATTCTGAAATGTAACCTGACATCTAACCAATAAATATTTATTACACCATCAAATTACGGGGCGGTACGTGACTACGGGACCTGCTTACAACCAACATTTCCTCATGACGTGAGAGGAACGTTTTTGACAAATGAGATAGAAAGGGAAAAAGGGATTTCTAATATAAATCTCTCGTCAAAGTTAACATTGTTACAAAGGCGACAGGTAGTAGAAAATTGTATTATCATATAATGAAGGAGTTTGGTGTTCATTTCATGGTTATATAATGACAGGGTTATGTGTAGGTGTTTTTTAGTTAGATGGAATATATAAATATATATTTGCATACAGATTTTATATCGGGATACTTTTTTTCTCTCTTGTATGGATCAGAGGGCTGGCCCGTAAAGGCGACGGATGAAAGACGACTGCATGCAACTGAAATGAGAATGTTGAGGTGGATGTGTGCTGTGACAAGAAATTGGCACCGGTGTCAGAGAGGTTGAAGAGTAATCGTCTATCATGGTATGGACATGTAATGCGTAGGAACGAGGATAATATTTTAAGAAAGGTGTTACATATGAATGTGGATGGTTATAAGGGCAGAAGAAGGCCGAAAAAGAGATGGATGGACTGTGTGAAAGATGATATGGTAAGAAAGGAAGTAAATAATGCAATGACTGCGAACAGGGATGAATGGAAGCGAAAAACATATTACGCCGACCCCAAATAAATGGGATAAGGAAGAAGCAGATGATGATGATTTTACCTAAATCGATTAGGATAACGCCACGAAGTATATGTTGAGGAAATTAAGTTAAATTTAATACTTTTATAACATAAGTCGTATCTTATTTTATGCCAGTATGTTATCAAGTGTTAACAAAGAATTTGTCACGAAGTCCTTCCGTTTTACGACAAGTATAGAGTTATCGCTGTCGGTACTAAGTCTAAAGCACTTAAAACTTGTTCTTTTTATGTAAAAAAGATGGAGAATGGAGAGTGCACCGGAATTTATTCCTGTATTTCGTTTATTGGGATCTTTTAGAAGTACATTATGTTATTCCGTTTTGTAAAACTTTTTATTTACAAATAGCATAAACAGTCGTTTGTCGTTGCCATATAAAATGTTTATTGTAAGACTATAGAATCAAACTTGAGAGTTACGAATCAATATTTGAATTACAGTTTAAAAAAGGCTGTGTGCTCTGGATTTCTTTGCATTTCAAATAAATGTCGCATATGTATAAGAAATATAAACAATATTTTTTAAAATTTTTGGCGGGAAATCATTGAAAGTATTTCGATAAGTATTCGATAATAGTATTTTTTGAGCCAATTATGCAAGTAAATTGCATTATATTTAAAATCTACCATCCACTTCACAGTACAGTTATAATTGTAAAATTTTATTAGTATTTATTTAATTCATTAATTGAATATTACCATGATATTTGTATAGTATGAGTTTATGGTGTATTCTTTAAAGCCTCAACATTATAATATCACATGTATCCTTACTAGGTCATTATAATGGCCAGTATTGTGTGTATATGTTTAAATTAAATATGTAAATACCTAGCCACATTTCCGATAAAATGTTTCAGCTTTTGTTGATTTCATATACCTGCATCAGTGAAGTGTTCAATAGCTTTGGCTTCATCCCATATTTTCCACACCTCCACAGAATGTAATTTTTCCAATATGCATCGAAATGCAAGAGGCAGATGCATTTTTTGATGATATAAACTGATAGAATGAATAGACTGCATGCGTGATATAAATCAAACAATGCATAAAGAATGGTAAATACTTATAAAAAAGATATAAATAGCAATACAAACAAGTAGCAAGGCAAAAGTGACAATAAAAAATATGGCAATTGTATAAAAAATATACATTGGTAGAAAAATGAACATACAAAAATGTCCAAAGATTTTGCAGCAAACTTCATGCCTTCGATTCAATCGAAATGCTGTGGAATGTTCTATTATTTATAATAGAACATTAAATTATTATTAAATAATAATTATTAAATAATAGAACATTCTACAATAATAATATTCCATAATGGAAGACTAATATTAATATAGGTACTATAACAGGTATTGTTTATTTATACAGTGTCTGGTATAGAGGCATGAAATCTTACGAATGGGCCGAGAGACTGTAAAATACCATCTGATCTCAGTCTGACCTATTTCAGCTTGATTTGTAAGCTGTGTTTCATTAGAGTACGATTAGTAAAATTCCTGAATAAGAGGCATAACATCTTAGTCATCTGGAATACCAATGCAGTGCTATTACGGGTATCACTTGATATTATTCTAGTAGTGCTGGTCATATCTAGAGGCGATTACTGCTTACTAATAAGTTAAATTAGGTGGACCATCAGCTTATTTACCATTCTAAATACATAAAAATAGTGCAACCCATAAAATTTCATACAGCATTAAGCTCGCCAATTGTGCGTTATTTTACATAGTGCAATAAAGGATAAATAATAATAAAATGTAACACAAATTAAGTTCATCCGTTAATAACTGGTGTACCTCATGGATTGGGTTTTGTGGTACTGGTAATGTCTGTACTGGTTCCGACTGTCTATCAGATAAACCATCAGCGGATTTACCTTTTTAGTTAGGTAAAAAAATATATGTTCAGATTTCAATTATCTATATAATCTTAATATATATAAATTATGTGTCACGTTGTAAGTCCGCGATGGCCTCCTAAACTACTGAACCGATTGCAAATTTGATTTGCACATTGTGAGTAATTGGATGCAAATTTGATCGAAAGATAACATAGTTTACATCTCAATTTATAGTCGTAATGTTATTTTATTCAAGAGCCTCAGCTACAGCAACGCGTGGCCAGGTCTGCTAGTATAGTATATAATAAATAAATAACCCTGGACAATTATACAGCGCTATCTAATCCTATGGTAATCAGAGCTTGTCTTATAAGTACTAGACTACTAATATAAATACTTATATATTTTTGTAATACCTATATAATATGTATTACATTGAATACATCCAGACAGATATAAATAATCATACTTATGAATACAAATAATTGTACCGTGCGAGGAATCAAACCCTCGACCATCCAAAGTAAAGCGATATGCTAAACTGATAGACCACCGAGGCCGTCAATATAGTACCTTGTATAAAATTCCGGTAAAATTTATTTCGTACGCTACTGGAGATTTGGGAAATCAAAAAGTTATGCCGCATTGATGCAGCTAATAGAATTCGGTACAGACTATGTCCGTAATAGTACGTTCGCCATTATAAATGATCATTTTTCGCCGACGTGACTCTACTATGCGCCAAATAACATTTTCGCAAAATGACGTTGCCATGTTAAAATTTTTGCACAGATAATTCTAACATAGCAGTAGTCTTTAAAGGGTATAAAAATCTTTCGTATTTTAATTACAGACAAAACTATGTTTTTAGTACCAATATTTCACTTTTCCGTGCTGTTTTTCAAACATTTTCTATCATACAAATTTTGTAATCACAATTAAAAAATAATTAGGTCATATAAATTTTATATCTATATGTTTTTTTTTAATTCAGGAATATTACCTTGTAATTACTTTAACATAGTTATTTTTTTATTTTGGTTTCATATCCAACATTCTTATTCTCTTTGCAGATTGACAATCAATATATTGATGACGCATCAGACTTAATCTGCTGCGGTTAAGATAATTTAAGTATGTGAAAGCTTTATCTCATTCGATGAGGAATTCCGGATTTAAGGGATCTACAAACAGGATACGAGACTTATGTAGGCTCAGTTTGATGGATTAAAGATGCCGTATAGACAGCGTTAAGTACCGTGCTGCCAGATTGGTGGTTAACTTCCGAATTTAGGGAGATTTTGTGGCTTTCGGGGGAAAGAATGTTTAGAAGAGAACAAATGGGGGGAGGGATATATGCAGGAATAAAATAAAATGGATACAATGACATGTCGATGTAGTATTAAAAAAAAACTAGAACACAATTGACATAAACATGTTATATATAACAGAGACTATGTAAATATTTATGTATTACTATCAGTCGTTAAGTTCATATAGAATACAAAAGATACTAACTCTGTTAAGTTTGGGATTAGTCTGTGTCCGGTAAAGCTAAAGACAGTAAAGATAAAGACAAAAAAATTCTCTATATGTGGAGGTCATTCTTCCAGATTATTATTATTATTGTATTTATTATTTATTAATTTGGGAATTTTTTCAAAACAAAATTTTGAGAGATTTTACGCAAAATATAAGGGAAACAATACGATCATCTGGCAATACCGGTTAAGTAGCACCTTAATCACGAAATCTCTTGAGTAAATATTGTGATCGTGTCGGCTCTTTATAAACTGTTGTCATTTATTGATGAGTCTGAAATGAATGAGTACGTGAGAACAAATATTAATCATTTATATGTTATGACTAGCAAGCCGCCCCGACTTCGCATGGTGCGATTAATGTAGAGACTAGATATATCTAATAAAAATAATATATTTAAAATATTGAATACACTACAGGAGAGAATAATCTAGATATTTAAATATATATAACTCAAAGGTGATTAACGGCAAGCAGGTAGATGTTAAAACGTAGGCATCTGCTAGAATTTTGATTAATTCTACCCCCAAAGGTATAAAATAGAGGATGAAAGTTTATATGAAACTTTGTCAATTTTAAACCGATCGGGCTGAGACTTTGCATGCATAAAGCTACTATGACGTAGGCATCGCCTAAGAAAAGATTTTAGTAAATTCCACCCCTAAGGGGATAAATTAACGCGAGCGAAGTCGCGAACAAAAGCTAGTCTCTAATAAAAATAATATATTTACAATATTGAATGCACTACAGGAGAGGAAGATATTATTAGTAACGATAATAATGAAGCCACTGATATTGAAGGTGGTAGCTAGAGACGAGTCACAACGCGAGTTTCAAGGCATTTGTGGCTCGGGTCCCTTTCCCTGACCACCTTTATGAAGGAACTAGTGGTGAATCGGCGCTACTGTGGCAGATTGCCGTCGTCAGTATCGTGACCATAGAGATTTATATTATTATTATATAGTATTATAATATGGGCCATTAATAACTTGAAATAAGCACTCGTAAGTAAATTGAAATTCATAATTTTCCACTGATCATCCGAAAGTATATACCGTTAACATCGGTGGGTGTACTATTCTGTTTTCATCCATAAAAATTATCCCTTTGATGACACTACAGAACCTTTAAACCCAATCTAATTGATCAGTATTGAAAATCTCAATACATTTTCATTTGCGAGTTTCTGTCATACTTTACAAACATTCCTAATAGATCGATACTCTGAAATCATTCATTAGTTAATAAAATCAAACCGCGGCGATATTTTAGGTCCATAACAAACGGACCCTCGTCAAATGAATGACAGTGAAAAAAATGGCTTTAATATTTTTGTATTCCCTAAAGTAGATAAACGAATGCGTATTGTATTAATTTATTCAATTTCAGCCTGAACCTTTTTTCTGGGGCCAAACGAATGTATTACACGCCTCATATTTGTAGAGATTGGAAATATTTGCATAGATTATTTGTTCTCTAATGGTTCAGCATACCGCCTTATTAACTGACGATCGTGGGTTCGATTTTAATTTTTTTTACAAATTGCATTTATATACACTCTTATGAGTAAGTAATTTTTATGTATGTTTAATTATCAGTATATCTATGCATATATAATATAAGTATAAACCTTATATTTAGTGGTGTTAACAGAGAAATTTAAATTAGGTATTTTCAATATTTACTTTACTGTCATAGTTACACAAAAAATAAAATAAAAAAATATCTAATTAAAGGTCTGGAACGAGTATTTTAGAAATGGTTTAAAGGTCATATCAAATAATACAAATAATAAAATTAAGAGTCGAATTATATAAATAAAACAAAAAAACTCTTCATCCCAGTTGCCATCTTGTGAGAATATGCAGAATATAGTATACAGACGAAATAAAAGAAAAACATAAACAAAGAAAAAGAAAAACAAAACGAATATACGCTGTGCTAAATAAAAACTATACATTCATACATCCCCATACATTCCCTTCACATTGAGCCTCTAACCGTAACTCGTTCATGTTATAATCAATAATTAAATTTACATACATAAAACACGTTATAATTTGATGTATATTGAATTACGGAAAGTTAATTGTAGGTTTAAATTACTTTGTTTACGCTCTATACCTATTTATTAATACAAATAAGACGTTGATGAAGGTACGCTCAATTCTCATGTTGCGAAACGAAGGTAACCTACTAAAATCTCTTATCGAAATAAATCACTTGAATGTATTCAAAAGTTCACTTTTTGACTTTGTAGTTAGTAAATCACAGTATTACACTACTATACTATTGTCTGGTTTCTCAGAGATACGAACTAGAATGTAATATTTATTTATTTATTACACACACACACACACACAAACATATTACCAACAGTACAAGCATTTGTTTAGAAACGTGTAACTCGTACAAAACTAGATTGTAATGATGTTGGCTTTTTGACTTTGGCGCTAGTAATTCATTCTACATCATTGACGGTTTTCTCAGAGTTATGAACTAGAATGTAATATTTATTTAGCACATAAAATTACAATAAAATTTATTAGCACATAAAACAATTTTTAGTACAAGTATTTGTTTAGAAGAGTGTGATTCTTACAAAACTGAATTTTAATCTAACACTTTATGCCTAGCAGCTAAATTATATAGATGCATATATATTGACATGTATAATTATTATGGACCCTATAATTTGATTTGATATCGGTGTTTTCATCCTCAGAGAATTAGTTAGAAATATTATATTAAATATATATTTTTTTTATGTTGGTCAGTCTTGAACTCACGACTTTTGGCGTTGAAGACAGTTAGTTAAATATCACGATGCTCTCAATAATAAATATGTTAAAATATTGCTAAGTAATTTAATACTACTGCTATTATGTAATTAATATAAAACCTTAGAATTATTACATGCAAAATGGTTCAAAGAAAAGTATTCAATTTTATTACTGTATTATATTTGATTTATTTACATTTTTGGTAAGAACGTTTCCGTAGAGTTTTTAAAAACTATTATGATATTTGGAAATTTGTTGAATTTTATTTGAAGTATAATCAGGTATGGTAATACAGAATTTAACATTAAGCTAAGTGCTTTTTAAAGATCAAACGAGTAGTCCATTATACATAAAATTAATTTTGTCGACTTCAGCAGTAATTATTCTTTTTGTTTCTCATCCAGAGCATCTAAATTAAATTTGTCCAGTAAATATGTTCTATATTTTTTAATAATCATTTCTTTATATACACTCTATAGCAACAAATACATACAATAACAACTACAAAAGGTGGTCTTATCGCTAAGCAATCTTTTGCTTTTGCTATCTTTTTTTAAACACCCTTTAGGTAGACGGTGAAGATATGAGACAAGAGTATATATATACATAACAAGATAACAAATGAAATTTTACTGATATATATTCATTATGTTATTGGAATAGCAAACAAGTTGATGGTTGCCTATATACATAAACAGTACTACGAATATCACATTGTCTTGTGATACCTGTGATATCACTCATGCGTTGCCATTCCAGGAGACTATGATTTCATGGCTCTTATCGAATAAACTCAATCGCGCCCTACAACTGAAGTACAGCTTACAAAGCAAGCTACTTGGCTGCTGAAATAGATCAGATTAAGATGAGGTGACCCACGCAGATAACTTTTTAGAGTGTACCTCGGCAAATTATGTATAAGTTTTCATTTTACATTACTATTATAATATTAATTAATATACATATATACATGTTATTCTATAAGGTATTTATAATAAGAGCCACTAATGGCATGAAATAAATAAATAAATAAGTACTTATTATTTTTTGCACAAAAAATTTGAAGTGCAACTTTTTATTTTCATATTTAATATTTCTTTTTTCTAAATCTAAACATTATATTTTAGTGCACAATTACTTAAACCACAGATAATATAATATTACATATTTAAACTAAAATTTAGCTGGCATTCATATGTTGATATGTTAATTTTGCTTAATAACGTCTAGACATAGTAATACTTGAACACCGTAGGTATATTCAAGAAATATGAAGGATGCTAGGGGTACGTCGCTACGAACAAAATAATTTCTATATGAGTCTGCGTAACGATTTTTTTTTGGCACAGCATATTGCAAACCATTGTTTATTACTTATTGATTTAGCTCGAATGCACTACAAACTGACGGTAGATTTGACACATCATAAGGATCTGTTTTTTTACATAAATAAAAATATTTTAATTTAATTTAAAAACAAAGTAATTGGTTGCATAAATTCATTTAGAATATTTTATCTGACTATGCAAACCCGCCTCGGTTATTATAAAACATTTTTTTTTGTAAAACTGTGTATATTTTTCTTTTTTAGAAGTGTTAAAGGTCAGATTCAATTATTTGCTTAGTGAATGAATGTGAGTGAACGTTGTAAGCAAACGTGGAATTGATATCGTCAATTTACATAGTATACTAAGTATGAACTCTAGAAGGATTTATTTTAAATTTAATTCCTTAGATATAATGTTCGTATTTATAATTCTTAAGTAATAAGATTATACATATAATATAAACTACAGTGTATTATACAATAATCGTTTCATATAATTACCTTCTTTCATGACGATTGGCCGCTTACAGACCAGGCAGAGACGTTTCATAGTTCATCCGTAAAATGATCTCACGTCACACGTCACGTCAGACACATTTTTTTTAAACAATTTATAGCTAATCTTGTAATTATTTGAATATACTAATTATTTGTTGAGGGTCTATTTAATTTATATATTATTTACTACCGACCCCACAAATCCATGATTTTATTTTCCTTGTTATTTTTCATTCCGATATTTCAATAATGTTACACGAGTCGACTGCAGATAACGGTAGATGCAAACAATTATTACGAACAGACATTTCTGTCTACCCGCTCTTTTAGATCTATTCTACATATGATGTATGTATATCTCTACCATTGGAATACACTTTTATGATATGTAATTATAATGATGACTTTAAAAAGGCGTTTATGTAAATTGGACAATATACTGTGTCGATCTGAAATAATGGGATAATGGAAAAGGAATAATAATGTAAAAAAGAAAGTAAAAAAAAAATGCTCAATCTGAACATCATAGTTTAGGACCTCGATTGTCTAACGGTTTAGCACACCTGTTTACTTCCGCTAGTTGCGGCTTCGACAATACGCATAGTATTTTTTTTTTCATGTAGATAATAAAATAGTACATACGCCTGACTTAACGATTTACCCAGGCGGGATTCCACTTGAATATGACATCAGATCTGGTAGCCGTGACAAATTCACCAGGAATTTATCATAATCAAGATGATCTTGACATGGCACATTACGATGAAATCAACAGTCCACCTTACTAACAATCCCATTTCTCCCGAATGTATTGTCCAGGATTATTATTTTATCTTCTGTACGCATTATTATATTTTACTACTATCTACTATCAAATGGTAATCGGTACAGAGCTATAATACCTTATTAGCCCTCCTAAGAGGCTTAGTGAGTTGTTGTGGGAGTTATTGTATATTTTTGATCTCCTTTTTGTTTATATTTATAAAGAATGTTTAAAATTTTCCATCATGTGGGCTGTCAGATTCTCGTTTAGTTTTTAATAAATATTTAGCGCTGTTGTACAATTATAGAAACTGCTCAATAATTTCAATTATTAAGACTAAAAGGGACATTTTGATTTTACATTACAGTACAGCATACGTTTATAAAATTTTCACTTAGTCTCAACTTCGTTCCATGTTAGGAAAAAAAAACGCTTGCTACAAATTCCTTCCTTTTATTACACAGAATTAGATAAATATGCCCAATTTTATTACACAGAATTAGATAAATATGCCCAAATTATCAGTAATTTCGAAAGTTTTCCAGAACAGATTTTTTTTCTAGTTTACTAATTATTTCTTGTTTGTCGATTGTTACAGATAAAACAATGCAAACCAGAAAACGCCAGAAAAAAAGAAGAGCGAAGAAAAATTGTGTTGTGCGATGGACGTGCCATTCGAAAATGTAACCTAAAAGTTGAGAGATAACGTTAAAAATGGCATTCACCCTTTGTCCAGCGATGGGCAGAGTTTCCAACAGGGATTTGTTAGTGGTAGTTCTGTTCTTGTTCCGGACAATAGTTTGTGACAGTCTCTGTCCAAAGTTCGCTGAGAAGCCACTTGAGACCAGAGTTCAGGACGCTTCTATAGTTTTTAGGGCTGTGGTCATACAAACACATTATCAGGTGAGTTAATTGTTTTTTGTTTACTTCAGAAGAAATAATATCTTATTATAATATTTTTGTTTTTTTTTCATATTTTATAAGATGACCTGATGTATGTCGTCTTATATTAGCTATTAATTTCTAATTAGTACTACCAAATGCGCGAATGCTTAAACGATGGTTAAATTAAAATGGTTTTCCAAACGTTCCAAAATTACCAGAATTTCAACCTAGGTAAATATCATAATTTTTCACTTTACAAATTTAACAATTTGCAAAATATAAATAAAAAAATTTTAATTGTTGTTCTCAAGTTATGGAGAGAGTGAAGAATATAGGAATTCATTTAATTTATGTAGAATTCATCAGTTATATGTATATATATTGTAGATATAACGGAATGGCAAAAAAGCTGGCGGCTTTCTCATAAATGGCAATATTTGCTTTTGAACATACATGAACAGCACTACTTTCATCACATAATCACGTGACCAACTCTTCATGCATTGCCATTTCGGAGGACTAAGATGCCATGGCTTTGTACCCTGTAATTTCACTGCCGAAAATAAAGGTCAATGTATTACAATAATTAATATGCGAAAAATTTATAGATATATAAATAGAAAGTACTGTATTATAATGATGTATTCAAAAACTTTAGTTCCTAATAAAAATATAATTTATGTTTCGTACATATTAACACACAAATAGAAAGATTTTGCCTGGTCACGTTCACGTGCCATTTTAATATTTTATTAATATGTACCTACATTGCTTTCTCCTTAGTCTAAAAGTCAGAATAAAGTAAGAACAGTAAGTATAATAAAATAAAATCGCTGAAGTACATTACATTGGTTATACATATCACGTAATATGCTTAGTCGTTTGTATTTAGGTCATTGCTTATTTATTAACAGAAGAAATACAAGGAAAATCCTCTGCATCACCCACGCGGAAATCTTATTCCCTTTTTCCTGTGGGAATTGCCAAAAAGCGTTTCATTGTGACGCCTACGTGGCAGAGGTCACTGTTCAACATTTCAAGTGGGTTTTGTTTATATATGAAACCATATTAACAATGCGTACTATAATTACTGACATATGTTTCTATATATAAATATATTTACGTTAAATATATTCTCGTCAATTTTTGCCAATTTCGACATTCATTCCCTATGCATCAACAATCCATCTATTTCAGTTAGCTTTCTTACTCACACGCAATCACGCTCATACATCGACAATTATTAGATAACAATAATAGAGAAAAAGTTCGCGCGCATTTTTAGTTTGCGTATCTGTCTCACTCACGCGCACGGTCATCCGCAATATGTCCTTCCTTACCTATTTCCTAAAAACCAAATAGATATCGACCCAGTTGATCGCCGGTAATCACTGTTTTAGGAACGCCATCTTACTTAATTAAATATTAATAGTGCCAACGCATGTTGAATCAAATTGAGTGTTTTTGTGTATGTGTGAGAGAGTGCAGTAAAATTTACTTATAATTAAAATGGCGAAGAATTAACAACCAGCGACATTCTAGGAAGGAAGGAAGCGTAACCAAAAATTCACCGGAGGTGAGCTCCTATTTATTAACTCCATACAAAAAAAAAAATATATCTGACGGGGGTTTGTTTAAGAAACATAACCTATATATGTTTTTAACTAATGTATCGTGGTAAACTTCATTTAAAATGTAGCGTTTGTTTTAGTTTAATCTGTATTGTCTTATCTATGATACTACTATCAACATTCTAATATTATAAAGAGGTAAAGTTTGCGAGGTGGTAGCGGGTAATTTCTGAATCTATTGAACGTATTTTCAAAAAATTTTTAGTGTTGAATAGCTCTTTTATATAGAAGGCTATATAACATCACATGACCAATAGGAGCAATGAAAGCAATAAACTCAGTCAGGTCAGTAGTTCAAATATCAGTCTATTCATAATAAAGTATTGTTATGCGAGACCATTTCCCCACTTGATTACATGTATTGATATAATAAAAATCTGAATATAAAAAAAGAATAGAAATAATCATTATTCCATATCTTTCCATATCTTTATTTCTATATACAAATAAACTTAATACAAGCACTTGAGAATAAGATTTTTTTGCATTATATCGCTGATTCTGAAAGTATTATCAACCAAAGATAATGAGCATGGAAGATTTGTAAAAAGAACCCGAATCGGTCACTTATAATTATACAATATAACATTTTAACATAACAATTACATAACTATTACGATGATGGCTGGACGGTTTGGTATAGTATTTTAATTTTGGGGTTTCCTCGAGAAAGATTGATGATATTGTCTTTCTATTCCTTCACTGTGTTAAGTTGTCAGGTAAAACAAAAGCCTTCATTAAATTGGATTCCATTGTTTTCTGTTATAATTCAATTAAAATTATAATCCGCTAATATCGTCGGATAGTTTAATCCAATACTGGAATATATTTTCAAATAAAACGGGCTACGTTCCGCAAAGTAATTAAATGCAAATACATTTAGTGGTCGGTTCGGTATGAAATAATTTCGAATGGCGGTGCATTATCGGGGATCTATTTAGAATCCCACAATTCCCCAATCGGATTGACCACAATGCAATTTATTTGAATGGAAAATACCGTCATTGTTTTGCCTGTGTTTGGAACAAAAATATAATCTACTAACACATTTCTGCTCGAATTCACTTCAGAGGCTTTTGTACATGCATTGATTTGATTTAACAAATAAATAATTCAAACGCATTTTGGCCTTTAGATCCGATATTATTAATGGAGCATTAGTACAAATATGGACAGACAACAAATATGGACAGACAACTGTCTAGTACCCATAACACGGGCTCAATATTAGCTTAGTACTAGATGGATATTTGTGAATTGTCCACAGTTATCATTAGAATATTTTCTTCAATTCAATAAAAATAGGTAAATTAAAAAAAAAAATAGGTATTCTATAACAGATACATAAAAAAATAAATATAAAAAAAATACAATTAATTACTGTCGATATACAAATTCTATACCATCTTCTTTTTATTCATAATTGGTTATCGTCGATTTAAGTTCCTTGACATAAATACTAAATATTAGGTTTATGTTTATATAGCATGAGGTCTAAGCCGGGCCGAGAGCTATTAATTTATCATAAAACTGTGGACTCATGAGATACTCGTACATGAAGCTACCCAAAGTTTTTTTTTTAAATATCCAAAGTTACGGCATGTTGTTATAAGCAATTTCCTCCCGTAAAAAAAAGATTGATGGCAGACAGATAGGTCGGGATGGTGTATGAGAACCCGTTCGTGTATGAAGTTCATGTCAGGGAAACAAAAGTTTATTTTGACCGGGGTAACATGACGTGGGTTTACCCTGTACCCTTAGATAGGTGTTCACATATAAAGTGTTGAGATTTAACATTCATCTACATTAATTAACTGAAGATTTATCTAAACGCATGCTCATGATAATTACAGTAATATTATACTTTAGAGTAGTATTACAAATTATAGTAGTATCGCATAATACAGAAGTATTACAATTTATAGTAGTGTTACAAATTACGGCAGTATAACAAATTATAGTAGTGTTTAATTAGTATTTAGTTTTGTAGTTGTATCTGAAACATGTATAATTAACCATTCTTTTCAACTGAATTTCTATTCTGAATGCGATAATGTATTAAAAAATAAACGTCTATTTATATGCTTGTATTGAACTAATTTTATTATTTTTAATATGTAGATTTTAGTGTCGCACCACTACATATTTCTATATGAATCTTAGAAACAACTTCAATGTATTTGTAGTATTTACAATTTTTATATTAATTTGAAATCACAAAACTCATCTGCTACCACATAAAACTATTAAACAAACCAACAGAGAGCAAAGTTAAACAATAAATATAACTAAATTACAATGTTGTAATAAAAAAACAAATGATGTTGCGAAGTTAACTACACATAAAAATGCATTGGACTGAAATAGAGTCGTCCTGGGAATGAAGCTCTCACAAAATAACGTCACAACATTTTATTTTGAGGACAGCCTAATTTTAAGGACAGTCCTTAGTGTTTTTGACGATATACTAACGTACCTCACTTCATATGAATGGAGGCCACTAATAAAATTATTTCTTTTTGATAAAAATGTAATAGCATATGCTAGTGGTCACTCCATGCTCCATTATTTAATTTAAAAATGAATCTGTATTTTTTAATCACGTACAAGCTCATTTGAAAATATATAAGTTCTATTATATTCTTGTTAGTTATTATATATATATCTTAGCACTTATATGTCAAATCTACCGTCACTTCTTCGAAAGCACTCCGAACTGATGGTAGATTAGACATATCATAAGTGTGTAATACATGAATACCTAAAGATATTTCATTACTGCAATAGTGTAGAAAACGATATATTTTACATTGTCAGAGTTCTACTATAAATAAATTCAGATAAATCTGGACTAACTTTAACACATGCTGATTCATTGGGTAGACCATTGTGTACTCTATGGCTTTAGTAATAAAGTGCGTTTTTCATTAAATATTATTTTGATTAATACATTATTCCTGGTAACTAAATCTGATACTGTCAATACAAGTTAGTCTTTGTTTGTGTAAACAGCCGATTTATATTTCTTAGGTTTTAAGTTTTTATCGAGATACATACATGTCTCGGTTGCCACTGTTACCCGAAAATACAAACAGCACAGCAGACTTGGTCCCATATCTGAGAACTAAGAAAATAATAACAACCGTGGACAATTGACAAAGCGCCATCTAGCGACCAAGCTATCATATCAAATCTTTCTACTGTGCGAGGAATCGAACCCGCGACCATCGGAAAATTATATTATATTATACGGAAAGCCAAGTCCGTATTATATAATATAATTATATGGATTTGATAGGTATCTGATATACAGATATAACAGTATCATAATTACACTTAATATTAAATTTATATAATTGGCTGAATTTTGGTAGGCTGGAAATCGGAGAACAAAAATTGCTGAACAGTGTAATATTTGATAAAGTTATTTACCATCAATTTAATAGATCGCCTTTAATCACTGAGATTCTGCTAATACTATATTTTTTAATAACTAGTGACTCGACCTGGCTTCGCGCGATTATTTCACCTAATTTATATTACACTTTAATGAATTATACACCTAAACCTTCCTCAGAAATGTCTCTATTGTTAGATGAAAACTAAGAATCATCCGTTCAGTAGTTTTTGAAATTATAATATCACTAGCTGTGCCCGCAGTTGACTCGTGTTAAATTTAAATAAAAAATATAGCCTATGTGTTATTCTGATGCATAAGCTAAATTACAGTAAATTTTTATCAAAATCCGTTCAGTAGTTTTTGCGTTAAAGAGTAACAAATATCCATACTCAGAAACTTTTGTATTTATAGTATTAATAAGATTAAGATATGCCTTAAATATAAATTAAGTTATACATAGTTATTAATAATAATGTTTTAAAGAGATTACATTTAAAAGACGATAGACATTTCTACGTTATATCAGGGGTATTATTAACACTTTCTATTCACAAGTTTCTAACAATGTTTCATTAACAACAAGTGGAAGTAAAGCCCAAAATTCGAAACTCTAAAGGCCCTAACAAATTACAACCCACACGTTGTTCGGCCCGCAAGACAAATTGTCTCATTATTGTTTTTCATTTGTGCCTTGGGCTTAATTATATAATACTGTTGCTAACAATACTCATTTCATACATATCTAAATCCGACAACCAGTCTATAATATATTTTTACCAGAGACTAGACTAGTTGTTTGCGTAAGTACTGACCTATTGCAGTTGACAAAGATGATAAGCAACTTGCTTTGTATTGCTTTCTTTTGCAGATTAGGCAGTGAAATTGCAGAATAAGTTGGTTATTAATTGGCTTATCTTAGCCCTCTGGAATGTCAACGCATCAGTAGTTTGACTGTTCATAGAACTATGATATCTTAGTTCTCCGGAATAGCAAGTCTAAGTCATATGATAATGGAAAATTCATGGTGGTATTTATATATGTAGATTGTTATAATTACCATCAAATGAATAGTAAAAAAATGTGCAATTTGCAGTATGCAGTTATGAATAACCTAGTTACAGTAGCACGGCATGCCATACGCTTGCGCATGCCATACAACATGATGTATGTGATGCTATTTATGAGTATGTTGATGACGATTACCACTTACCAAATACTTATGTAAAAATTATATTTTTTAGTAATACAGTTATATAATAAGGTAGTTTTACGCTTACTGAGTTTATGGATAAATCTGAACTCGCAAACTGCCAATGCTTGCCAGCTCAATGTTGTTCCTAATTTGCGGAATCGTTTCCCTCATGTTCATTCCTACAAGCTCGTTGGGGTGATTGGTATTTCCTTAGATACAAGACAGAATGTGGAAATCGCTGGGATTTGTAACAAAGAATTTATGTTAAGCAAGCTATATTTCATGGAGTTGCTTGCGTATAACTGTCAGGCATATGAACCATCTGTTTACCAAATTTCATTCGTATTAGTCCAGTAGGTACTGCATGAACATGAAATAAATATCAATCGCTATAAAGGACACAAAACTATAAAATAAATCCTAGGTTCAGTTTTAGTTTTCGCTCTCGGATCTCTAGAAATAGAAGAAATAACATCTGTAATAAACGTTACTGTATACAATTTGGAATAAAATGAATATTATATATTGAGGAAAGTAAAGTATTCGTTGCTTACACATAAAACATGTGCCTCAAATCTTTTTAATGGGCGTTATAAGAATTTACGAGCATCTTCAAAAAAGATCTTTTAATATTCATACGGAGTAAGACATGAATTTTTGTTTGCGGTTTTTCTAAATAGAATACGAAAATATAAAAATTTGTAAATAATATAATATAACGAAATATAATATGAAAGCTTTCCTCAATATAGGATTTAAGGCCCTTTATGCAATATAGAAAAATATTTTTATCACAAGTTCAGTTAAATTGAAATGGTACTTAAGCTTTGTCGTACTTAATCATGGTAACATGAGGAAAATGAGTGGGTTTCTTTTTTCTATGACTCGTAAAAGGTATTGGCAAGTTAAATCTGATAAGTTCGGATTTTCTCCATCGAAAAATACCATAATGATGCAGTATTGTATAATTAATTATAAACATTAAATTGGTATTAATAAATACCAAAATTGATTAATTCGGGGAATTATTATCTCCGAATTAATACATTATGAGGTTTTTTTAATGAATGATAATGGATCGGTGCATCCTTCTGAGCTAACGTTTTATGCCTGCGGGGCACCAGTGCAGGATAATAATATGAATGCGCGTTCTGGTTAGTTGGCCCATCGTAAGAAATTTCTCAGGAACTTATCACGATGGTTTCCAAGAGCAATCGCATAAAGGTCAATCTGACATGGCACAGACTGGCCGAGATTCGCTATCCCCGGATATTGATTTCCAGGCTTTTGACTGTTTGTTATTTACCCACATTTTACTTAATCTTTACGGCATATATTATAATAAGATAACAACTGCACTACTACTAGCTATTATAAATAATTTTTTTTTTACAAATCTTTTAAATACTATTTTCTATGCCCTCATGTGTAAAATCATTACACAATTGCTATTTAGTTTTGGTACTCTTTCTACTAATATACTGCTATTCTATAGATTTTTTTTTCTATTTAAACAATGTCTATTTCAATTTCGAGCTGCGTTCTTTTTGCTCTGAAGCGAGGGCAATATATATATATATATATATATATATATATATATAGTAAGATATTCGAAGTGGTTATTGACGTAGATCTATAGTATATCTAATACTTTTTAATTTAAAAGATACCTAACTAACATTATTAACCTAAAACTAAAAATCGTAGGTAGATATCGCGTTATACATAAAAATAACAATGCAGTATTTCTATAGTATGCAAGGTTAATCATTTAGAGTATACGAAACCAAAAGACAAGTACAGAGCTCATGAAACTCAAACACTTTCACAAGAAACAAAATGGTCATTGATCACGTGACCACGCACTTTACATGACTATCTACTTTCCACTTTGTTACTTGCGGAACCTTGTTCATTTTAATGAATAATGTATGTTATAGATCATTATATTGCTTTAGCATACCGCTTTACTTACGATGGTCTCGGGTTCGATTCTTCGGATGGTACAAACTTGTGTATTCATGAGTATGATTATTTGTATCAGTCTGCTTGTTTTCTATAAATGTATGTGTTTATAAAAAAATATCTATGTATTTATATCAATTATCTAGTACTCATAACACAAGTATACCCAGTAATAGTACAGTACAGTAGTACCCACAACAGATGGCGCTGTGTAAATTATCCAGGGATATTTTTAGTTTTATATATTACTGTGATGTTTTAAATTATTGTTTGTTTTCTGATTTCAATATTGCTTTGATATAAACTCACTAACTGCACCTGGCTTCGGGTGTACATGTATTACATACATAGAAACATGAATCTTGAATCCGTCTATCTATTGCTAAAAACAGAACGGATTTTGAAGCGGTTTTTTTTAAATAGATAAAGTGATTCAAGAGGAAAGTTTATATATATAATACATGTACAACCGTGTGAAGTATATACTACAAATATTAGTCTATGAAATTAATTATTTGGAATTATTTAATACTGGATAATATTATATACTACCTATAATTTACTATTTGTACATGATTTTTACTGTTCAGGGAGCAGGATGTCACTTTATTTTTAAGGACAAATTGTTGTACTGTTTATAAATAAATAAATATGAAATGTAGTTAAAATAATAACTTTTCTTTAAGCAAATCGGTTGAAACTGTTAAGATATTCTTTTGCCATATAATAGTTATTGGCTTATCAGAGCGGATGGAACTAAGTGCAGCCGCACCTTACTTTGCCCATATAGTTTAACGGCCTATACACTATACCTACATTATTTCTTCATCGTTAAGCATAAGGATATTATCTCTATAGGGTAATGCTTTTAGTTTCATAACAAAATACGTAAAGATATGGAAAGTACTAGAAACTTATGCTGTGAATAACATTTGTATGGTGATACAGTTGATAAAAATGTACATATATATATATATAACAGTAGACATACAAATAAAATTTTATTTGGATATCACCCAGTATATTGAAATATCAAAAATGTCTATATAATTATCTATATGTCATATACATACATGTTTATAATTTGTAATAAAGAATACTTAATATTACTTAATACTACGGAACTTCTTTACTCAACGCCAACATTTTGGTATCTAGAATTTTTTCTCTATTATTATAATTTTTTATATATTTATTATAATTATCATAAATTAGTAATGTAAGTTTAATAATGTAATATGTATTTGTTTATTAGGTATACATTTTATATTATAAATATCATACAAATAATCATACCCCTGAATAAGTTTGTATTAGCTGGAGATCTATTTACGACCAACGAACAGTAAGACATTGTGTTAGCAATGCTACACAGATATATACATATATAGTGAAGGTAAAACTTATGGATATCGTATCGCCCGCTGATAAATTATAGAAACACGATGACAATGAATAATTATTTTTAGTGACAAATCAATAAACATTAAGGAGCAATTGTAGCGTATTTATGTAAACAAATATATTTACCTATGTAGACTTTGTATAAAGTGGATTTTGTGAGTACCTTCTCATCCATTTCGTCCGCCAAGCAACCTGCTTTGTAAGATAAGTTTTGCTTGAAGAGACATAACATCGTAGTCCTCTGGATGATCCTCCAGAGAGGACAGGAGGAGATACTGCAGGCGACACGAGGTTATCTAATCTGTATTCTGATGTACTGTTCATATATATAGGCGGCGGTTAGTTACCAGAAGATAAATGGTAAGGTTTCAATTTCAATACCATACGTTTCAATTACATAAACAATATAGAAATATTATAAATTCGAATGCCTGTCTATCTATTTATTCGTTACATTTTCAAGACTGATCTTTTTGAAAGATCGAAACATAAATAAAATTAATTTTATTTATATGTCATAAAAGTGGTACATATAGTAGATGGTAGTCTTATTGAATTTGTCTAGTTCTTACATTTAGTCCTAACAGTAATCAACATGCAAATACATATATTAATTATCTTAGTTTTTTACATAAATTAATAAAATTGATACATATTTCATAAATTTTAAAGTTATTATTAAAAACACTATTTAGATATTTATTAATTATTAAAATTTATAAAATTATTATAAATTCGAAAGTGTCTATTTATTTGTTACATTTTCACGATTATTTAATGAAAGATCTAAAGATAGATAGATAGATATTTGTTTATTTATATTTATATAACTTTAATGCACACAGTACCAAAGTAACAGTACATTTGGCGGACTTAACACCATGCGGTAATTTCTACCAGTCAACCATAGGTAGTACGGAGAAAAATTATTGGCGGTGCAAAAAAAATCATAACAAAAAAAATTAAGGCTTATAAAATGATATAATAATATTTAGATATATGTGATACAAGTACTAATGTAGGTAGATAATAGATATATATATATATATATATATGTATTATAAATACTAATCGACTGCCTTCTGTATAAAAAAACAGGTAAAGTAGCGAGCAGCCAAATGTTCATTTCATGTTGCTATAACAACTCGTTAAATTATCTGCAATGGAAATCGACAATTCCCCGGACATAACAATGAAAATTGATTTTGACAGTTATTGTACATGAATATTTGATATAAAGTGTCTAAACCCAATTTAATTCGAATAGAGCAACCCTTTGGGATATAGTGCAAATTTTATTAGTACTACAATTTAGTCTGAATAATTTAGTATAATGCTATAGAAATAAGTACAGCATCTGTTAACTGCCTTCTCAACGTTATATAAACCATACCAAATAGAGTTTTATATAATATTTGATTTTTAATGCACAGTGCGGAAAATAATTTCGATCGAAATGGAATGGAAAGAAACTCAATCTTGATCGTTTTAATAAAATATCTACTAAGGAGACTTCATCAGTGGATAAAAAAAAATGTAATGATATTTGTATATTATGTGTAATATATATGTTTATAACATGTGTATATGTGTTATATATTACTATTCTTATTTGTCTTTCTTTCATTCCATTATGCACCATCCACCACCTTCTGTTTTTCTCCTCTACCCAAAGGTTGTCTGGAAGAGATCGCTTAAGCGATAAGACCGCCTTTTATATCTATACTAGCTACTAGCCCCGGCTTCGCCTGGGTATACATGTATTATACATATAAACCTTTCTCTTGAATCACTCTATCTATTAAAACAAAACCACTTCAAAATCTGTGGCTAGCTTTTTAAGCATACATAGAGACGGACAGACAGCGACAGCGACTTTTTTTATACTATGTAATGATGATACTCTAAATATTCTGTTTTCTATTGTATTCTTTTTTTGTTAAGATGCAATAATTAATAATAAATAAAATAAATGAATAAATAAATAAATAAATAAAAAAAAATTATAATAATAAATGGTATAAATTAATATGAAGAACATACATAATTTGTTAAATATTAATGTTATAAATATAATAGATGTATGAGTTTTAACGTAAAATTGTATTCAGTTTCTGCTTATTAAATAGTGATAATGTAAATACATAGATTATCGTGCCATAGTGAAAAGATAAGTAATTACAGTGCGAAATAGCTAGTCTATTTCGCACTGTAATTACTTATCTTTTTGTTGAAATCTAAGATCTTGTAATTATTGATTCTATGTATGATAAATATGGTATACCAAAATAACATTTTTTACAATTTTTCTCTGTCTGTCTGTCTGTCTATTTGTTCCGTCTAATCTCTGAAATGGCTGGACCGATTTTGACGGGACTTTTTTTGGCAGGTAGCTGATGTAATAAGAAGTAACTTAGGCTACTTTTATTTTAGAAGAATAAAATTAAGTTGCACGTGGACAAAGTTGCGGGTACAGCTAGTCGATAAATAAAAACAAATTACCAAATGTATGTCAGAATTAATGTCAATCTAACCGGAGTAAACTTTGTAAAAAGTCGTCTCCGTCTCTATTTCACACGCTAATTTTGGAAGCTGTATTTCGTTTAAATGAAGATAAAGCAGTGAAAGTATCAGTTATGGAGGCATAACAGTCTTCCGGAATGACAACCCAGGACCATTCCCGCATTGCCATTCCAGAGACTAAAGTGACATGACGTCCGCGATATCACGAGTCACGGCCGCGGTCATGATAAAGGTGATATATCTTTTTTTAGACTACTGCTGGTCGCACTTGGCCTTTTCAGCTTCCTCGGAGGATATGGGAGAGTGCAGATACCACTCTAAACCCGCGGAAGCACTTATGGAGCGGATGAACGCCAACTCCCGCCTGACGGATACGACTTTAGTCTTAGGGAGCTTCGGCTCAGGCCGTTGTAATTTCGATGCCCGTTTGAATTGGACGGGGGATCTTTCCCAGGGGTGTAATGTACATAGGACTGTTCATGTATTTATATAAGCGACGGTGCTCCCATGTATTGAGGCGTAAATTTCTTCGCCTTTCCAATTACCTAAAAAAAATAATATATTCAAATATACAATTTAGTCTATTTGATTTAATATTATACAGTTTTTTATTCCTTATGGATGATAGCAGAATGGTGCACCCGACTGCGCGAACGGTTTACGCTGGCAGGGTACCACTGGAGAAAAACATGAGAATGCGGTCAGGCGAGTTCACCCTTCGTGGTAAATTCACCATGACTTATCACGATGGTTTCCATGGAGATCCACGTGGAAGTCATCCTGACATGGTACATTGCTAGCAATGGAATTATGAGTTCACATTTCTAAGAAAAACCTTCCACCCAATAGTATACTATTACAATACTTGGCTCTGTTAACTGTCTTCTCTGTTATAAAACACTATTACAAGAATACGAAATTCTCGGTTATGGGACAAAAGAAAATATTAATATTTCTTGCGCAACCCTATTTATATTATACGCAAGGAAAATAGACATACATGCACATATTCATGCTAAGTTATTTTTCCTACAAAGTGCAAAGGAAAAACTGCTCTATGCTAAAACAGTACAGTTTATATTTCAAAAGCTTTATATTCTTTCGAAGATTATATATTCTGGTACATTATGTTTGTTGATGTAATAGTGGTTTTCATAATTTCCTAAATTGGTAACGTCAATGTTTCTAATTATATCTATATCTAGTACTAAGTTACTTAGTGAAGATAGCTAAGTAACTTCAGTAAGTAAGGTAGTAAGTAGAGAAAACTAACTATTTTACCTTGTAACTTATACGTAACTCTTGCTTCATTCACTTTGTAAACTCGTCTCATATACATCCCACGACAACTATAACTGGATGCCTGGATGCGGATATACGAAATACGCAACATATTAAGTATATATTATATATACGTGCACATATGTACATATCAGGAAACTTAATGATAGCCAGTCTATAGATATTTTTATTGTTATAGATTTATATTTATTGTTGTCGTCAATATACTTACTTCATGAACAACAGTATGGGCGTCACGTCGTCATGTTATCACGGTGTATCATATTCTAGAAACATGCCTTTTATCCTATAATTGAAAGAACTAATGGAGTAATTCTTTTTTTTATATGAAATTTAAATTTAGAATAGGAATGTGTGCAGATTCCATGGCTTTATTTTATACTTATACATTTCAATCCCTCACATCATCAATTACAATGTAACAACGAAAATATGTTCCTAATTCAAAATAGGTGTATGATTAGCAAAAGTATTTTTTTTTCTTAAAACTGATGTTTAATAATGAAATATTTCATTAAATAAATGAAATTTCAATTTAAATTTAGAACGTGTGCAGGTGTCATGACGTCAATGTGCGACGTCAGTCCTATCGTCTAGGCGAAATAGTTTGTGACTAGAAGCATTTAATTTAGTTCGCTCTCGATTTAGAAAGGCAATAGGCTACTCAACGTCCAGGCTATAAAGTATTGCTTCCAGAAAATATGGGTTGTTAAGCAGTTCTTTTGCGTTTTATCAGATGAACTAAAGAGCGAAAGTACTGTAAACTAGTTCATGTAGTATACAAGCCTAAAAAGTAGATTTGGACCACAACATAGGTAAGATGTAATAGTTTATGTGTAGACTGGTAAAAAGTTTACAGCTGTGTACCTTGTTACCGTTTTATATCAGCGCCATAAATAAAATATTTATTTTCAAATTAAACATTTTACGAACACTAATTGCGCAGGTCGAGCTTGACATTTATTTCTTCTCCAATGTTTCTCTAATCGAGAACAATTGAACTGGAAAATTATATAGTTTGATTTAAAATGTAACTATTGTTGCGAGTTCCAATTTCATTTCATTTTATACTATCTTCACGAAGTTTTTTACGGAGTGGGTAGAGAATCCGAATATAGTAGCTTTTAGCCTTACAAATATAGATAGGTGCCGAATCCGGAGATATTTTGATTATTAGATCAGATTATACATTACTTATGTTTTCCCTGGTTAATTTAAATATTATTTAAAAAATTAATTGTTATAAAATTTGTATGAAACCTAAACAAGTAAAAAATCATTTGTTTTCAAAATGTGTGGCAAAATTAACCATATCATTTATATTGCGTAACATACAAATAAAAAAATGCATCGTAATCATTTGGGTACTAGGATGCCATAGGCAGAAATTCATATACAGATACACAGACATGTCAAACTTAGTCAAATTAAGTCCTTCAAGTAAAGAGCGGTGTAACGCTCTTTAGATTTGGAGGACTTAGACGACTTCATTTCCTGTAATTTAGCTGCCTTATACTTACTTAACTTATACCTACACCCTACAATCGTAATACTGCTTACAAAGCAAGCTGAAGTAGGTTAGACTGATGTACCCAATTATATATTTTTTTGTCAAATTCTAGTCAACGCACGCACAACTGGTGTTTTATCAACACATTAAAACCTCTAAGAATTACCACGCTGACTTCTTCTGGCATTTGGTTGTTATTACCCTGGTTGTTATTACCCTGGTTGTTATTACTATTGTTGCTACACCAAGGTATTTAGTGTTGTTATCACTTACGGTTTTTCGATAGTAGTGGGGCACAAGATGGCGGCCTATGAACAGTGACTCGGACATTATACGAGCAGCCTGCGAATGCGGATGCGTCCTAATAGAGTACCTAATAATTTCAAGATTTTCTTCTAGTTCCCAAGTATGATGTTTACATTAAATACTGGTTACATCGAATTCAGTGCTTCATATAAATACATTATACAACTATCGAATCTTAAGGTAGACTGTATAAACCAACCATTTAACTTTTGTTTGTCTTACCAAGTTTAAGTTTCCTCAGATTTGAATATGTAGCTAATAAGTTGATGGTATTCGACAATGTAGTGGAGTGGATGGGCGTTATATAATGTTTACTAAGTTTAGGTTTCAATAACAAACAATTATGTTTAATTTCAATTGTAGAGACTTTTTTAATTAATGATAATGGAGTAATGTGCCCGAATCAGTGTTTTTTTTCTCAGAACAATTCACACAGCGCCATCTAGTCCCGAGTTAAGCTAGATAAAGCTTGTGTTATGGGTACTAGATAACTGATACAAATACATAGATATTTTTTTCGTAAATACATACATATTATACGTAGAAAACACCCATTACAAAATGTTTGTGCCAAATGAGGAATCGAACCCGCGACCATCGGAAGTAAGGCGGTATCCTAAATTGCTAGACCACCGAGCCTACAAGACAACTGATATATATACAAAATTTTTTTTTCTAAATATAAACATAATATGTGTATACATAGAAAACACCCAAACCAACACAAACAGTCATACTCATTAATATAAATATTTGAACTGTGCGAGGGATCGAACCCGGGACCATCGGTAGTAAAGCGGCGTGCTTAACCGCTAGACTACCGAGGCCGTCGTAATATTATGTTTGCAAGTTGCAAGCATACAAAAATAATATTTATATTGTTAATGACATTACATAATATACTAAATGTGTATTTTTTATTGTTACAGAGTAAAACCCTGGATTTGGCACTAGTGTCAATATACAGGGGAGGTGTTGAGTTGGCGTCTATAAGCCAATATTCTGGCTCGCCGTACAACACTACTGATAGGTAAGTTATAAAATCAATACCTAATACCTAATCTGTTTCAGCAGCATGGTTCAGCAGCTGTTTTATATCTATACTAGCTGTCCCGGCAAACGTTGTTTTGCCATATAAATTAATAACGGTATAAAAAAATAGGGGTTGATCATAGAAGGGTGAAAATTTAGGATTGTATGTATTTTTGTATCATAAAAACATAGAAATTAAAAATTTTGTCTAAAAAGTAAAAAAAACATTTTAGGGGTGGACTACCCCTAACTTTTAGGGGGATGAAAAATATATGTTGGCCGATTCTCAGATCTACTCAATACGCTCACAAAATTTCATTCGAATCGGTCAAGCCGTTTCGGAGGAGTATGGGAACGAAAACTGTGACACGAGAATTTTATATATAAGATAAATAAATAACCCAGCGCCATGTAGTCCCACGGTAAGCAGACCTTGTTTTATGGGTACTAGACAACTGATATAAATGTTTAATTTTGTTTTTATAAATATACATAGAATATACCTAGAACGATACAAACAATCATACTCATGAATGAATGGACGAATGAACGGTGAAAAACAAATATTTGCACCGTCCAAGGAATTACATCATGTTGATAATAATTATATAATCTAAAATTATTG
The DNA here is from genome assembly GCF_030625045.1 of Achroia grisella. NCBI lineage: Eukaryota > Metazoa > Arthropoda > Insecta > Lepidoptera > Pyralidae > Achroia > Achroia grisella. Next base: position 200,292 of record NW_026712919.1, read on the forward strand.
TAGTTGTAATTTGATCACTTTTTTTATAGTCAAAAAGTTTACCCAGTTTGTTCGAGTTATTGTACATAGTGAAAAAATAGTATTGACCTTTTACGATGTCTGTTGAATTGACAAAGTTACATGTATTATTGCCACCACTATAGTATCAAAATTGAGGAGATATAAATTGGTGTAAATAAATAAACTAGGAAAAAAGTAAATTCCGTTTATACATAACAAATTTTATTTGTCCTAATACTGTTTATAATAATTAATAAACATTGCTTCAATATTAAACTGGTGCTAAAAAGATTAGCACCAGTTTAATAATACAGGACAATAAAGTATTGTAAACAAATATATATTGTGAATGAAATAGCATTCTTATTTATAAGTACAGTAGGTGTAATTCAATCTGACTGCCTATATGAAATCTTTGGAAAAATATTATTTCATTTTATTTTTAAATTGGAGTGTATGATATGATATTTTTATCATTTTATTTTTATAGTAGCATGTATAAATTAATTTATCTTGTATAAAAATTTGCCTAATGTTATTTTTGTTGCAATAAAGGGTATAATGAAAGGGTAATTTAAATTTAGTTATTAATATTCAAACTTTCTCACGTTCATAAGAATTATAAAGACAGTATAAACGCCACATGGTTACAGATTTTTCTTTCTTGTGCTTACGTAAGTTTGTCAACTTTCAGAAATGACTTGTCATCCTACCCACGATCCTAAACTTGAACGATGACGTGCATTTTAGCAAATTTGAACGCGTTTAATACTTAAAAATCTTCTATGTCACCGTGACTCGTTTATAGGGTCGAGTTAGGAATTTATGATCACTATACTATGATCTAAGTACTTGAATGAAGGACTATGATTCAGTATTTTTTTAAGATACGGCAATGGAAAACAAGAGTGAGGTATCCATTGTATATCGATGGATACCAATTTATTTCCATCTTCTCACAGACACATTTGACTTTCGCATTTATAATACTAGTATTATAAATTCGAAAGTCAAATGTGTCTATCTGTTTGTTATATTGTCGTAACTAAGCGGCTGAATGGATCTTTATGAAATTAAATGAAGATAGATCGTATCAAGATTACGAACATAAGCGATCTTTCATTTAAATAAAGCATAGAAAGTCGCGGGTTGCAGCTAGTATGAAAATAAATACGACAGCGAGCATTATCGGATGTTTAATACGTTGTCGTTCCTGAGGAATATGTTGTAATGCCTCAGTACACGAAATTATCACTACGCTATCTCACCTTTTAAATATAAACACAGTGTATATATATCAAGCCACAATAATCAGTCATATGAGCCATGTATTATGTTAAAAAATGAATTTCAGTGTACAAATAAGAAAAGATTTGAATTTTGTATGTATTTTAGTAATGGATAAACTCAAAAGATACTTGATCAATATTATAAATTCGTTTATAGAAAGTTATATTATCATCCTGTAACATAGACTATATACCTCAGGATATAGTAATTTATTAATAAGCAACAACAATCAATATACTGCCAAGACTCGTGTCCTGCGTTATAACGGTTAACAAAACAAACGAAGTGAAATCCACAGCCGAGGTATTGAAAGTGCTGAAGTTTGTCCGAGAAGAGTGTTGGAAACACGCACAACTTCTATACCCGGGTCCAAGTTATAAGCGCTTGTAACGATGTGTGAAATTGCTTTTGCTGTTGTATTACCAAAGCATAGTTTAATAAGATATTATGTTTATATATTGTTATTTTTCTTCATCTTTCTCAGCATTATCTTGCCTTTATGCCATTATTTGTTGTCATCGAAGTACTTGTTCTATATCTACGTATTTTTGTACTTACATATCTTTTTCCATTCGTCCCAATCAGCGACATGGACTTATATATTATTCTACCTTTATGCATATATTCACACAGTCGATCCATCTTTTATTTGATCATCCATCATCATCACTTTATATCTATCCTCTTTGATATGAAACAAATTCAAGAAAGCATGATGCTCACTGCACTTGTGTGTATGTATTATATTATATAATATTTACATTACTGCTTTTAGTTGTGTAACTTTTATTTCTGTTGCTTTATCATAATAATTTATTGTTTGTTTTTTAATAACTCTTATTATATTAATATTACAATATGCGATGTAAACAAACTCTGGTGTAATAAATTCTACTTTATTACACCAGAGTTTGTTTCATCGCACGTTTGTAACACATTTGTATGACATTTGTATTCATGAGTATGATTGTTTGTATCGGTCTGGGTGTTTTCTATGTATAATATGTATATATTTACAAAAAAAATATCTATGTATATGTATCAGTTATCTAGTACCCATAACACAAGCTTTAACTAGCTTAACTTGGGTCCAGATGGCGCTGTGTGAATTATCAAAAAAAAAATTCGTAACTCCAGAATTCTTGAAGCATTTTTGCTAGTATAAATATAAACTCGTCGTCTATAACTTGCACTCCACCGCATTACTTGGTGGAAGCAAGCTAAAGATTAGTACGGAACTCAATTAAAAGCACCAAGTTTGGAAGATCGTGATCCGTGTAATTAAATTTTCCCAGCAAAAGTGCTGCGTGACAGGAATGTGCAAGCTCACGTCGTATACTATGCAACTATCTTCGTAACTACACTATAATATCTCAGGATATACCGTGTTGAGATTATTGTGTTGAGTAGTGTCAAAGAATTTATGGAATTTAGTAATTTAATGCATAATCTATAGTAATTATATATGCCAATAATTCCAAAGACATGTTTATTTTAATTTAATTGAAGAAATAATCAGAATGACATAAATATATTAATATATAAAAAATTGCACGCCTGTATGCAGGCTGAATACACTGGACATTATATTTAATATTGTATACAACTATATGTACTGTATTCTGCGAATAAATGAATTGGTTTAAAAAAAAAGAATAGTCTTATCTATTAACTAGCTGATCCGCCTTCCGAATATTCAGTTATGTTTCCGAAGTTCGTCTGCCTCGTACTTCTTTAACATTTATTACTATATTTCGCCTAATTTATTCATATCTTTTCAAATTATAACCTACTAGCTACCCACCTCGGCTCAGCACGGATGTACATGTATTATATATACAAACCTTCCTCTTGAATCAGTCTATCTATTTAAAACAAACTGCTTCAAAATCAGTTTGTTTTAAAGACCTAAGCATACATAGGGACGGACAGACAGCGACAGCGACTTTATTTTATACTATGTAATGATGTGTTATTCTGATGTATAAGTTACTTACAAACTTTCGCGTTAATAATTAGTAAGATATGGACCTTGACAGGCGCAACAAGTTATGATGAAAAACAGTAGCCTGATTTGATTATTTTCAAGGTGTGTGTTAAATATCCGCTAACATTATAATCAGCGACACACAAGTTTCTTGCTCGTTCTCCTTTTGATGAATAGCTTTCCGAATGAGCAATAGTTTATGATGACTATTCTAAATTGCTTAAATTAGGTTTATTTAAATAAAGGATTATTTATTCTATTCTGTAAAAAGTTAAAATTCTCCGGTAGTTTTATTATATATTTTTATCGACATTTCCCGAGGACTAGATGAGTGTAATGTATGTTTCGAAACTGGAAGCATTAATTATATTATATTAGATATAAGAATAGTCTTACATAACGGCCCTAATGAGAGTCTAAATGCGGAAAACAGATTTCAATATAGAAGAATCTAAAAATATTAAATAACGTATATGTATAAACGTATATAAGTGTTAAAATATATTGTAAATGAATATGTTCTTTTGATATTATATTTGAATTTTGAGAATAGTAGCCTACTTACTAGTTACTTACGTAGTACTTTATGAAAATTCAGATTCCAATTGAATACAAAATGAACAATTAGGTAATATAATTTGTCTGCAAAAGCAATTTGTTTTAATACAACTGGTTATGATTTAAGAAAGAAGAATTTTTGGGCGGGATATTTTTTTTATTATAAATACTAGTACCTATATCTTGTGATGTCTACATTTTTGCCATTTCCAGTTAGCACTGTAAACGCAGCTTCATCATTATGTTATCCCACATATATTGTCCGTGGTACAATTATAGTAATAATGTCCTTTGGCAAGTAACACAGCGCCATCTAGTCCCAGTCCAGTTATGCATTTTTTTAATTCATACATAATATACATAGAAAACACCCAGGCCAATACAAACAATCATACTCATAAACACATATATTTGCATCTTGCGACGAATCAAACCCTAGACCATCGGAAGTAAAGCGATGTGCTAAACCGCCAGACCACTGTGGCCATTTTCTATTATAATTATAGTTTGAATAACATTATCTTTGATACGATGACGATAATATCTCAAACACAAGGGAATAATTTAATCAAAATGGGAGTTATTGGAAACGTTTGAAGTGTTATTATACTTAAGTACGGGGTAAGAGTAGCTTTTGTGTGCATTAATAATTATATTATGAATTTATTATTAGTATTAAGTTTAGAGCATTGTAGCCCAGTGGATTACTAACTTGAATTAGATCGGGAGGTCGCGTGTTCAAATATAGACATGAAAATATAATGACTTTTGAAGACACATCATTCATGTGTCTTTAAAAGTAACTTACATTCGAGATATAGAAAAGAATGGTGAATATATTATATTCTTACCCTATAACTAAACTACGTATTGATTTATAATGTACTTAGTACCTATAGCCGTCCATAGGATACGGCAACGGTTAACCATCAGTTTGGCCGTATGCTTGTTTGCTATCATCATAGAATAAATAATGTAAAAAAAGAGGCATAATATTAATAAATTGTAGTAAAACTTTATGTAAAAATGTCTAAAACAATAACTTTATAGAGTATCTACGTATCTAAAAGGCAAGTTATAAATTTGTATTATTTTATTTTTAGGCTACTATAGAACTAACTTAAAAAGTTCTAGGACAATACCCGTAAAAAATTCAGTTGAAGTGAGAAATATTGATACTACTAAGTAATAAATATGAATACTAAATATATAAATATGAATAATAAATATGAGTCTAAATATAATTATAATTTAAATCAATAAGCAAAAATAATAGACATACTGTTAAAACTTAATGGTTACCTTATAATAATTTCTGTTGACTCAAATACAATTCTTCACTGATATAAAAACAATTTTCTCGATAAAATGGAGCGTAATGAGTCTCTAAAAATACTAGACTTGTGAATTGCTTTTAAGTATTTTCTGTTTTGTCCACAGGCAGGTGAATTTAAAAATAAGTCCTCAGCTCGGCGACTGCTTTAATTGGAGTATGGCGCCGTCTCAAAGTGAGCTGGTGGTATTTTCAAGGGTCAGTGACCCAGCTGTGGACTTGGAAACAACGCCAGCTGACGGTCCCTGGCTGGAAGCGACAGCTGCAGCAGTTCCCTGGAGTCTAGGTGTAGACATCGCCATTTGGAATGCTGTTGGTTTGTACTAGTTTTTTTGCAATAGTGTGTAGTAGTAGTACGTGTAGTAAGTCCTCGGAGAGAGCCTGTTCAGATCTCACAAGCCATAACTTGTAAGGTTAAATATTTCTTTTTCTTTTTAATGCTTCTTGTAGGGACTGGTCTGCTCGGATGACTATGACTGATTTATTTTGATACTCAAGTAACTAATATAAGATTAATTTATGTCAACTTTACTATGTGGCAGTATGTATTCACACAAAATTCCTAAATAAATAATTCTGAACAATATTTATTTAAGAGCTACTTGCAATTTTCTTGCTCGTTCTTCTTGTGATGAACCTGCGTTCCGAATGAGTGGTAGAATAAAAAAGTATGACTCTTCAAAAGTGCTTACATTAAGTTTATTTTAATAAAGATTATTTCTATTTCTTTACTGAATATTGTTATCCTTTTATTTTATTATGATTTTATACGTTTTATAAGTTTTATTTTATATACGGATAGGTTTAAGTACTGAGTTAGACTTGTAATAAAATCTTTTGCACGCATACCTCTATCCAAGAATGCAAACTTACGACAATTCTTTTGCAAATAATTTTATTTTGTTATCGGAACAAATTAATTTTTACTAATATATATAAATGTAAATCTGTCAAAATACTACAATGCACGAGATCGGAGATCCAATTTGAGTACAAGATTGTTCCGGACCACCGCTTAAAGATTATGTATAGTCATAGATTGTAGAAATAAGTTCGATTAGAGATAGCAAATTTATAAATAGTACAATTGTTACATAGTAACACCTTAAGATTAATAGATTTGATAGGGATAAGTTTATAGAGATTTAAGTACTTTATGTTATTATTTACGAAAATGCTTGGATATATAGGATAAGATGACAAATAAATGATTATAATGGTTGTGGTTTCAATCCCCTAAAAAAATAAATAGGTCGGCAAATAGAAACAGAATAGAATATAGTATAAAAAATAGATCCCAAAATACATAGGCATAAACTATAAAAAGGGATCTTTTAAAGTATCATTATGTAATCATTTGTAGATATGTAATAATAATTGTAATGTGCGTTGCGCGGCAGCATTCGTTCGACTGACGCGCGACCTCGCTCTCCCGCGCTATATATATATGAGGGGGAAGGGGAGCGAGGTCATACATTCCGCTGACCGACGCGCTAGCGAACGCACGTATGTGCTCGCTAGTCCCGCCGCCGTCTCGCTGTTCTCTGCTCCCTCGAGCAAACCACCGCGCGCGCGCACGTAGCGCAGTTACGTTCGCGCGTTCTTATTCATATACTTCGCCGCGTGTTAGGTGCACTCGGTGCACCTAGCGTGGCCCGGGGCCTCCGTGTCCCGCGCCGACCGCGGCCGACCGCGCTCTCGGCATCCGTTCCGACACAGTGCTACCGGACTTTCCGCGTGTGTAGTGTTGTGTTGTGAGGACTGAAGGAGAAACTCTCTTCGTTCAAGTGAAGTGAAGTGTTGTGTGTGGACGTTCAGTGGCACGGACTGTCGTGAGTTAGGGAGGTGCGTCACGCCTATTGCGCGACGCGCCGATCCGAGCCGCCGCCGCTGCCACCAACACCCGCCGACGCCTGCTGCCTGCCGCCCGCCGCCGACGCCACCAAGTAGGTTCGCTTAGGTACACATTTTTCACTCAATAAGATTAGTGATCTTACATATTAGGGTCACATATCAATAGGCACTCACCCCCTGCCTCACCCGGCAGGGAGGCCCCCGCTGACACCGTCGGCTGCACCCGCCGACGACCGTCCTTATCTTAAGTACTGACTTACCCTATTGTTTCATTGTATTGTATTGTTATTGTGTTGTATTGTTATTGTATTGTTTTATATTACTATTTCTACTCTTATTCTATTCTTTTGAACAGTGGTAATTAACATTACTACTGTTCAAAAAAAATGTCCTTATCAGAGGCCGATATGCCTCTGTTCTTCCAGTTCCTGGAAAAAAAGTGTCCCGGCATCTTAAATGCTTTTATAGCATTCAAAGCCGCCAAGCCCGTCCACTTAGTGTACAGCTCGCCCCCCGCGTCCCCAATGATGACTCACACTGACGAACCGAACACTGACACTGACGAATTCGAGGACGACTCGCAACGGCTCCCGCCGCTTCCCCCGACCCAAGCCGACCAGGCCGAACCCGCCTCGCCCGCCATGGAGCAGGACGACTCCGTCGCGGAGCTTGACGCTCCTAGTATGGAGCTCGACACCATCCGCGACGGCGACGTCCCCTCTCCCATCCCCCCGGTCTCCTCAGACGAGGACGATTTTATTCTTGTTGGCAACAAGCGTGCCAAGAAGACCCAGGGCTCCCAGCCAGCCAAAACAAAGCGTGCCTATACCGCTAAAACCGCCCCCGGTCCGAGTGCACGCAAGTCGCACCCCGAGACCAAAGCCCCGCCCCCCCGTCATCATCCAGGACAAAAGTGCCTGGAACACCGTATCCAATATGCTTAAAAACAAGCATATCAATTTCAGCCATGCTAAGGCTACCTCAATAGGGATCAAAGTATCAGTCCCATCATCTGACGACCATCGTCGTCTCACCACCTTCCTGCGGGAGAAAAACATAGGTTATCACACCTATGCTCTCGAGGAAGACAAAGCTCCGCGTTGTAATACGCGGTTTACCCAAGGAGCTCTCAACAGACTCCATCCTTGAGGACCTTCAGTCCCAGAATTACCCAGCGCACGAGGTACATCGTATGTACCAGTCGCGCTCACGCAACAAGGCCGCTATCGACCTTGTTCTAGTCGTATTAGATTTATCCCCAGAAGGCAAATCGATCTTTGATATAAAGAGCGTTTGCCAACTATCCTCGCTCTCCGTAGAGGCGCCTCGCAAGCGTACCTACCCCGGACAATGCCACCGTTGTCAGAACTACGGGCACTCTGCCCGTAATTGTTTCGCTCGCCCACGGTGCGTCAAGTGCCTAGGCGATCACGCCACCGCAGATTGCGGCCGTAGGCCCAACACCCCCACGCCCCCCAGTTGCACCCTCTGCCTCACAGAGGGTCACACCGCGAATTACCGCGGTTGTTCACGCGCCCCACGTCCCGCCAAAAAGAAGGCCACCCACACCCAGGGCAACCGTGCTCCGGCACGTGCCCCCGCCAAGGCTCAAACACAACCCGAGCCACTCGTACCCGCCCCTCTGCCTGCTAACAATGCCTGGATTAAACCCCCGGCAATTGTAAGCAAGGTAGCACCCAACCCGCCCGCCCAGAAAGCCCCGCCCGCCCAGTCGGCCCCGCCCGCCCAATCGGCCCCGCCCATGCCCATACACAAACCCGTCCCCAAAACACTGCCCGCGGCCCCCAAGGCCAACGGCAGCTCCCTCGCGCAGGACTTCGCATTGGTCGCTCGCTTAGCCAGCACCATCGACCCTAACGAGATTGCCCTTCTGGCCTCCAAGCTCCGCCTGTATAAGGAGTCGCCCCAAAATAGGCTCGCAGCCGTCTGCGAGCACATCGGCGTACTTACCGCCATCCTCAATTTTAACCTGTAATTATGGGTACTCGAGCTCAGAGAGAAAAGCCTCGGTCCGTTCGAATAGCGTTTTTTAACGCGTTCGGATTAAAAAAACAAAAGGAGGAAATCGCCTCCTTTCTCACTGACCACCAAGTCGATATTCTCCTCGTGCAGGAGACCCTACTGAAACGTTCAGTCCGCGATCCTAGAATCGCCAATTACAACTTAGTTAGGAACGACCGCACCGCCTGTAGAGGCGGCGGTACGCTCATATACTATAAACGGTCCCTACATTGTATACCGCTACAAACACCGCCTCTCACTCATATGGAGGCCTCCGTCTGTCTTCTCGGCATGACCGGCCACCGACCGCTCGCCGTGGCATCCGTATATCAGCCTCCCGGCAAACTACTGCTGGAAAGCGACCTACGCGCCCTCCTAGATATCAACAGCGCCACCATTCTGGCTGGCGATTTGAATTGTAAACACACCCGCTGGAACTGCCACGTGTCCACGACAAACGGCCACAAACTAGACAGACTAGCCGACTCGCTCGAATTCGAGATAATCGCCCCGCTCCGCCCTACTCATTATCCCCATAACGTGAACCACCGACCCGACATACTGGACATGGCACTGCTGAGGAACGTAACCCTACGGGTGAGCTCCCCAGAAGTCCATGCCGAGCTTAACTCGGACCATCGACCGGTAACCCTCCTTCTGGGCCCTCCGCCCGACACGCCACTACCAACCAAAACAATAACAGACTGGCAACGACTCGAGAAATCTCTCGAATCGACCGACACACCGATACTAAACCGTATTCCCGACGTCATAGAGTCCACCGAGGACACTCTCATTGCGATCGACTCGCTTACTAACCACCTGCAGTCGGCAGTCAAGGACTGCTCCAGGGAGGTACCGGCGACGGACGACCGTCGCTGGCAGCTCCCCGATGACGTAAGGAGGTTAATAAGCGATAAGAACGCAGCCACTAGAGCGTACGATCGCTACCCCTCCGAACCGAACCGGGTGCGCCTGCGAGCCTTACAGCGTAGCGTTAAGGAGCGCATCGCGCAGATCCGGGACGGTCGGTGGGGCAAGCTCCTAGAAGAGATAACGCCATGCCACACCGCGTACTGGCGCATAGCGAAATCTCTCAAAACCGACCAACAGACAAACGACATGCCCCCGCTAGTCCGACCCGACAACACTATAGCCTTCTTCGACGAAGACAAGGCTGAGTGTCTAGCGTCCAACTTAGAAGCCCAATGCTCCCCTAGCACGCTCCCAGTCGAGGCAGGTCATCTCGAGAAGATAGACACCGAAGTCGAACGCATCGCGTCCACCCCGCCCACCGAATCCCTCTCACCAGTCACGCTTGATGAGGTCAAAACGCTAGTTGAACAACTACCTATCAAAAAATCACCCGGCTCAGACGGCATATCGAATAGATTAGTCAAAAGTCTGCCATCCCAACTTTTGTTATTACTCGTCGCTATTTTTAACGCGGCGCTGTCCAACGCTATATTTCCAGACAGCTGGAAAGAAGCCGTGGTCATTGGCATCCCCAAGCCCGGTAAAAATAAATCCGACCCGTCCAGTTATCGTCCTATCAGCCTCCTCAAGGCTATAGGCAAGCTTTACGAGCGAATCCTCCTCGCCCGCCTAAAGGAGTTTATATACTCCAAAGGCCTGCTCATCAATGAGCAGTTTGGCTTCCGAGCCAAACACTCATGCGTCCATCAAGTGCACCGCATCACGGAGCACATTCACAAAAACACTCTGTACTTCGCCACCAAGTCCCCCAAAGGCGGTACAGGCGTCCTATTTTTCGATGTGGCTAAGGCTTTCGATAAAGTCTGGCACAACGGCTTGATTTACAAGCTTCATCAGTTAGGTGTCCCCGACAGGCTAGTACTCATTGTACGAGATTTCCTGTCGAATCGCTCTTATCGCTACCGTATAAACGGAGCGTTATCCGACCCGCACCCCATACGAGCCGGCGTCCCTCAGGGCGCCGTCCTCTCTCCGATGCTCTACTCGTTGTACACCAACGACATCCCCAAATTCTCCGACTTAAAAGTCGAAATATCGCTGTTTGCCGATGACACGGCTCTCTTTACATCCGCCAAGTCCCGTGCGACAATAGCCAGACGGCTTCAGAAAGCCGTAACGATACTGGGCGAATGGTTCCGTCGGTGGCGCATAGAAGTCAATCCCGAAAAAAGTGCAGCAGTGTACTTTAGCAGGGAATTCGACTCTATGAATCACCCGATCGAACTATTCGGCCAAAACATCCCGTGGGTTTCGAAAACGAAATATCTCGGCGTCACCCTAGATAGGAAACTAACGTTTCGTCCTCACATCAAGCGTGTCCGCGACCGAGCCGCCTTTATACTAGGGCGACTCTATCCTTTTATTAACAAGCACAGTAAAATGTCGCTTCGCAACAAGCTGACATTATACAAGGCTTGCATCCGTCCCATCATGACCTACGCTAGTCCCGTATTCGCCCACATACCCTACTGCTTAATCAACAGACTGCAGGTCATTCAGAATAGGTTTCTGCGTCGAGCCACCGGTGCGCCGTGGTTCGTTCGCAGCGTAGATCTCCACCGCGATCTTAATCTGCCCTCCATCAAGCAGTTTATGAAGGAAGCGTCTCGACGCTACTTCGACTCTGCCCAATCCCACCCTAATCCGCTTATAGTCAGTGCGGTCGACTACGCACCGAGGAGTAATATCCGACATACGCGACAACGTCGCCCGAGGCACGTTCTCATTGACCCCGACGACCCCATAACGGCAGGTAACCTCCCCACGGGCCCACCCGTTCCACCCCGACCACACTTTTACACACACACACGACACCGTCCTCGCCGGCGAAGACGACGACCTCAAACACACAATATCGCGCATTCAACCGGGCGCCTGTACGCGCCCGGGCGCTCCACACCGGCGCCCCCGGGCGCCCCTCCGATCGATCCCCCGTCCAATTCAAACGGGGATCGAAATTACGACGGCCTGAGCCGAGGCTCGAACCCCTAGTGGTGCCCTCAGACTAAAGTCGTATCCGTCGGGCAGGAGTTGGCCTTCAGCCGCTCCGTAAGTCCTTCCGCGGGTTTGGAGTGCCATCTGCACTCGCCCCATAACGTCCGGTGAAGCTGTAAAGGCCAGCTACGGCCAACAGCATTAGAGTAGTCCGAAAAAAAAAAAAAAAAAAAAAAAAAAAAAAAAAAAAAAAAAAAAAAAAGAGCGAGGTCATATAAAAGGCGCGATCCGCGAAATCGCGAATTATTCTTAAACCGCACGTCGCGCAGCGCACACATCATAATAAAAATGTAAATTAAAGATGGTATTGACGTTTGATGCACAAATTGTAAACACAAAATGTAAGATTGATAAAATATAATAAAAATTGTATAAAGGGGTGAGGAGAATAGGGCGGCCAAGGGTCCGCTGGCTAGTAGCAAAAAATCGTATATAAGTAGCGTCCAAAAGCGCTACAAATTATAGCGAATCTGACCTCAGAATAGCGAATCTGACCTCGATTAGCGAATAGCGAACTCGACTTCTGAATAGCAAAATCAACCATTGAAGAAATTCTCCTCGCCTCTGCATTCTGAACCACAAGAACCGTTTTCTCATTTACTGCCCGTCCATCATCGCCATCGTCAAGCATAGTCGTCACAACCCTTTTCACGCATCGTGTCATCGCATCGTGTCACCGTCGCATCAGCATCGTGTAAACGTCCTTCTCAGGACGAATCATCGTGGTGCCTATAAAGAGGCACCTGGTCCTTCACCCGCAACGCGCCCGCGGCGTTGATTGAGGCCCTTCAGGTAGGGAGTGCTTTGAAAAGGGCACTCTCTCACCTCGAGGAGGATAGATTGACGTCCGGGCGTACCAGCGACTCGGTGCCTGCCGACGCGCCTTCCGACTCCCGGGGGCAGCGGCCAGCACATCTGCTGGTCCTTCGAGCCGGATCAAGAAGAATAGAAGACAAAATAGAAGATGCCCGTCACACGAAGCAGAACTGGCAAGATGCAAGAGGAGAAGACAGAAGAGCATCAAACAGATGCAGAACAGGTCCCAGACCCACCGCGGAGGGAAAACCCGTTCCCTATTCGACATAGCATACCGCCGAGGTCGCCACAAGGGACACAAGACGTCGAAGAAACCGTCGTTCAACAAACAACGGCGCGATCACAGCTCTCCGATAGAGAAAAGGAGAGACAGAAACAAATCGCTATCGCCCGAGAAGAGGTCATTCGCTATCGATTACAGTTGGCGGAGGCCAAGCTAGCCCGACTGGAAGCCTTCGGAGAAGAAGACGAAGAACCGTCGGAACCAGCATCGCAAGACGGCCACAATAGGGTCGTCGAATGGCTCGAGCAGCAGTCCGAGCCACCACCGCCTCCACCAGAAGCACCACCGAATCCACCGAAGAGGCCCACACCGGCGAGAATAGAGGAGCCGCTTCGGGGTACCATAGAAACTCACCAACGATTGGCACCCACAGACACCATTCAAGTTGGTGATCTCGCAACTGCAGTAACCGAAATCGTCAGGGCGACTACAGCGTCGCTAGCGGCCGTCGCGCCGCACCCACAAGCGTCAACGTCGGGTCCCCTAGCAGCACAGTATAGAGGGGAACTCACACCGTTCTACGGGGCGCATACCGATTGGCTGGCCTTCAAGGCAGCCTACGAAGAATCTGCGGGGTATCTAACGCCGTCGCAGAACATAGAAAGGCTCCGGAGAGCCTTACGAGGGGAGGCTAGGTCAGCAATGAAGAGCCTCCTAATAGCAAACACGCCGGCCGAAGAGATCATGCACGAGTTGGAGCTCACCTTCGGTCGACCGAACAACATAGCAGAAGTCGAAATAGCAAAGCTGCGGAGTCTTCCACCACCGAAGGACACACCGGGGGAGTTCTGCAGATTCGCCACAGCCGTCAAGAATAGCATCGTATCATTGAAGACGTTGAAGAAGATCAACTTCCTATACAACCCGGAAGTGGCGAAGTTATTAATAGAAAAACTACCGCCGAACATTCGACATAGGTGGTATGTTTACTGCCAGCAGCAAGCCCACGAAGACGTACCGGATTTAGTACAGTATTACAACTTCGTGAAGATAGAAGCTGAAATTTATAGCGTAAGCGCCGAACCCATGAAGATAGCAAGCATGGACGACAAACCGAAGCCGTCGGAAAGTCGTCGTGTTCAAACCCGTCCGCAGCGAACACATACAGCGAGCAAGACGGACAGCCCACCCCGCCACAAGCCAATGTGTCCCGTGTGCAAATCAAATTCGCACACGGCGGCGCAACAGTGTGAAAAATTCAAGAAAGAAAATAGCTACGGGCGTTGGGAAATAGCGAAGGCGCAACGTCTGTGTTTCCGATGCCTACAATATCGAACACAGACACATAACTGCAAGACGAAGACTTGCGGAATAGATGACTGTCCACGTATGCATCACAAATTGTTGCACTACAGGGCAGCGAGCGAGACACAGAAGACAGAGACAGCAACAGTATCGACAGGCGTCTCGCTCACACGTTCGCCGCGCAGTTATCTCAAAATACTGCCGGTGAAAATAGTCGGACCGCGGGCCAGCATCGACACTTTCGCCCTCCTCGACGATGGATCTACCGTCACCCTCATAGATGAGGAAATAGCCACAAGAGTCGGCGCGGAGGGGCCGACAGAACCACTGAAAATAGAAGCACTGGCCGGCGCAACGGTTCGAACAAATAGTTCGAGACGCGTAACTCTAACGTTATGCGGACCAGAAGAGGAGTATGAGATCTCCGCCAGGACAATGAAGGGACTCAAACTCGCCAAACAACAAATAGAAGAAAGGGATATCCGACGATGTCAACACCTGGCTGGCATCAAGAAGATACTGTGTTACCACGACGCCACACCAACGATCCTCATCGGCCAAGACAATTGGGAACTGTTACTGGCCATAGAAGTTCGCCGAGGATCCTCGTCACAACCAGTCGCATCAAAAACTCCGCTCGGGTGGGTGCTGCATGGAGCGTCCACTCGCAGTCTCGGCCATCAAGTCCACCATGTATATCACATACGTGAGGGGGCCGAGGATAGAATAGGAATTAAGAAGATATTTCTCTATAGAATCACTAGGCGTGCTGCCAAGAAAGACACGCGCCGACCCTCAAGAGCGAGCACTACAGATACTACAGAAGAAGACTCGCGCTCTGCCAGATGGGGGATATAGTACATCGCTACTGTGGAAAACAGATAAAGTCGAGTTGCCGAACAACTACGATGCGGCGCTCAACAGGCTGTACAGCACAGAGAAGAAAATAGATAGGAATCCACAGCTGAAAGAAGAATACGAGCGACAAATAGCGCTCCTAATAGAAAAAGGCTACGCAGAAGAAGCCGCCACCACCCCATCGGACGCCCGCACCTGGTATCTTCCGCACTTTCCCGTGCTTCATCCAGCTAAGCCGGGGAAAGTTCGTCCAGTCTTCGATGCAGCCGCTCGCGCCAGGGGACGTCACTCAACGATCATCTGCTGACCGGTCCGGACTTACTTCAATCGTTACCAGGGGTGTTAATGCGATTCAGACAACATCCAATAGCCGTCGCCGCAGATATAGAAGAAATGTTTCTACGAATAGAAATCAACGAAGAAGATAGAGATGTCCTGCGGTTCCTGTGGCGACAACACCGGCGGGAGGGACCACCCCGCGAATATAGAATGAAAGCAGTGATCTTCGGCGCCGCCTGCTCACCGTGCATCGCTTTGTACATCAAGAACCACAACGCAGAACAACACAAGGAACAATATCCAAGAGCAGCCGACGCAATTATCCATAACCACTATATGGATGATTACCTTCAAAGTTTCCAAACGGAGGAAGAAGCTATGAAAATCACCCATGAAGTTGACACCGTACATAGGAAAGCAAAATTCCATTTAAGGAAGTGGACATCGAACAGCCCACAACTACAAGAAAAATACAACAGCACAAGAATAGAAGATAGGACCGTCTCCATAGATAGAGCCGACAAAGAAGAGAAAATATTAGGCCTCACATGGAGGCCCGCCACGGACACATTGGGCTTCAACTTAAATATGGCCCGAATTCCGCAAGAGATAGTCAACGGAAGTCGCACACCGACGAAGAGAGAAGCCCTCCGTACGGTCATGTCTCTCTTCGACCCACTAGGATTAGCATCACCCGTCACCGTGCAAGCGAAAGGTATCTTACAAGAAACATGGCGAATCGGCATCGGCTGGGACGAGAAATTGCCTGAGAAGTTAGCCGAAGACTGGACGAAGTGGACACAGCACTTAGTCAATTTACGCCATATCAACGTGCCACGATGTCATCCGGAGCTGAGCAGCGCGTCATCCAGGGAACTGCACACATTCGTAGACGCAAGCGAGGACGCCTACGCCGCCGCCGTGTATTGGAGAGTGCAAGACAAGGACGGCAACATTCACGTGACACTCGCCATAGCCAAGGCGCGAGTTTCACCTCTGAAGATAGTATCTATACCAAGACTCGAGTTGCAAGCCGCTGTCCTGGGTTGCCGGTTAGCACGTACGGCTACAGAAGAATACCAGATTAAACCAGACCACTTCTGGAGCCGATGGCTCCGGGAGTACCTACCGGAACTTCAACACCGGCGGGAGCCCCGCGGCACGGGGCAACCTCTGCGCATCGGAGACTTAGTCCTGATCGTCGACTCCAATCTCCCGCGCAACACATGGCCGCGCGGGAGAGTAATAGCAGTGTTTCCCGGCCCAGACGGCGTCATCCGAGTGGCCGACATCCAGACCAAGAATGGCGTGCTGAGGAGGCCAACCAAACGACTCGTGGTCCTGCCAACGGGAGTTGCTGATAGTGAAGAGCGGGCTCCGGAACCAGACAAGGCTCCTGCAGCGCCCTCGACGACCGCTGCAGCGGCGGGAGAATAATGTTCCGGACCACCGCTTAAAGATTATGTATAGTCATAGATTGTAGAAATAAGTTCGATTAGAGATAGCAAATTTATAAATAGTACAATTGTTACATAGTAACACCTTAAGATTAATAGATTTGATAGGGATAAGTTTATAGAGATTTAAGTACTTTATGTTATTATTTACGAAAATGCTTGGATATATAGGATAAGATGACAAATAAATGATTATAATGGTTGTGGTTTCAATCCCTAAAAAAATAAATAGGTCGGCAAATAGAAACAGAATAGAATATAGTATAAAAAATAGATCCCAAAATACATAGGCATAAACTATAAAAAGGGATCTTTTAAAGTATCATTATGTAATCATTTGTAGATATGTAATAATAATTGTAATGTGCGTTGCGCGGCAGCATTCGTTCGACTGACGCGCGACCTCGTTTTTTTTTTTTTTTTTTTTTTTCGGACTACTCTAATGCTGTTGGCCGTAGCTGGCCTTTACAGCTTCACCGGACGTTATGGGGCGAGTGCAGATGGCACTCCAAACCCGCGGAAGGACTTATGGAGCGGCTGAAGGCCAACTCCTGCCCGACGGATACGACTTTAGTCTGAGGGCACCACTAGGGGTTCGAACCTCGGCTCAGGCCGTCGTAATTTCGATCCCCGTTTGAATTGGACGGGGGATCGATCGGAGAGGCGCCCGGGGGCGCCGGTGTGGAGCGCCCGGGCGCGCGCAAGCGCCCGGTTGAATGCGCGATATTGTGTGTTCGAGGTCGTCGTCTTCGCCGGCGAGGACGGTGTCGTGTGTGTGTGTAAAAGTGTGGTCGGGGTGGAACGGGTGGGCCCGTGGGGAGGTTACCTGCCGTTATGGGGTCGTCGGGGTCAATGAGAACGTGCCTCGGGCGACGTTGTCGCGTATGTCGGATATTACTCCTCGGTGCGTAGTCGACCGCACTGACTATAAGCGGATTAGGGTGGGATTGGGCAGAGTCGAAGTAGCGTCGAGACGCTTCCTTCATAAACTGCTTGATGGAGGGCAGATTAAGATCGCGGTGGAGATCTACGCTGCGAACGAACCACGGCGCACCGGTGGCTCGACGCAGAAACCTATTCTGAATGACCTGCAGTCTGTTGATTAAGCAGTAGGGTATGTGGGCGAATACGGGACTAGCGTAGGTCATGATGGGACGGATGCAAGCCTTGTATAATGTCAGCTTGTTGCGAAGCGACATTTTACTGTGCTTGTTAATAAAAGGATAGAGTCGCCCTAGTATAAAGGCGGCTCGGTCGCGGACACGCTTGATGTGAGGACGAAACGTTAGTTTCCTATCTAGGGTGACGCCGAGATATTTCGTTTTCGAAACCCACGGGATGTTTTGGCCGAATAGTTCGATCGGGTGATTCATAGAGTCGAATTCCCTGCTAAAGTACACTGCTGCACTTTTTTCGGGATTGACTTCTATGCGCCACCGACGGAACCATTCGCCCAGTATCGTTACGGCTTTCTGAAGCCGTCTGGCTATTGTCGCACGGGACTTGGCGGATGTAAAGAGAGCCGTGTCATCGGCAAACAGCGATATTTCGACTTTTAAGTCGGAGAATTTGGGGATGTCGTTGGTGTACAACGAGTAGAGCATCGGAGAGAGGACGGCGCCCTGAGGGACGCCGGCTCGTATGGGGTGCGGGTCGGATAACGCTCCGTTTATACGGTAGCGATAAGAGCGATTCGACAGGAAATCTCGTACAATGAGTACTAGCCTGTCGGGGACACCTAACTGATGAAGCTTGTAAATCAAGCCGTTGTGCCAGACTTTATCGAAAGCCTTAGCCACATCGAAAAATAGGACGCCTGTACCGCCTTTGGGGGACTTGGTGGCGAAGTACAGATTGTTTTTGTGAATGTGCTCCGTGATGCGGTGCACTTGATGGACGCATGAGTGTTTGGCTCGGAAGCCAAACTGCTCATTGATGAGCAGGCCTTTGGAGTATATAAACTCCTTTAGGCGGGCGAGGAGGATTCGCTCGTACAGCTTGCCTATAGCCTTGAGGAGGCTGATAGGACGATAACTGGACGGGTCGGATTTATTTTTACCGGGCTTGGGGATGCCAATGACCACGGCTTCTTTCCAGCTGTCTGGAAATATAGCGTTGGACAGCGCCGCGTTAAAAATAGCGACGAGTAATAACAAAAGTTGGGATGGCAGACTTTTGACTAATCTATTCGATATGCCGTCTGAGCCGGGTGATTTTTTGATAGGTAGTTGTTCAACTAGCGTTTTGACCTCATCAAGCGTGACTGGTGAGAGGGATTCGGTGGGCGGGGTGGACGCGATGCGTTCGACTTCGGTGTCTATCTTCTCGAGATGACCTGCCTCGACTGGGAGCGTGCTGGGGGAGCATTGGGCTTCTAAGTTGGACGCTAGACACTCAGCCTTGTCTTCGTCGAAGAAGGCTATAGTGTTGTCGGGTCGGACTAGCGGGGGCATGTCGTTTGTCTGTTGGTCGGTTTTGAGAGATTTCGCTATGCGCCAGTACGCGGTGTGGCATGGCGTTATCTCTTCTAGGAGCTTGCCCCACCGACCGTCCCGGATCTGCGCGATGCGCTCCTTAACGCTACGCTGTAAGGCTCGCAGGCGCACCCGGTTCGGTTCGGAGGGGTAGCGATCGTACGCTCTAGTGGCTGCGTTCTTATCGCTTATTAACCTCCTTACGTCATCGGGGAGCTGCCAGCGACGGTCGTCCGTCGCCGGTACCTCCCTGGAGCAGTCCTTGACTGCCGACTGCAGGTGGTTATATATATATATATATATATATAGAGTGTCCTCGGTGGACTCTATGACGTCGGGAATACGGTTTAGTATCGGTGTGTCGGTCGATTCGAGAGATTTCTCGAGTCGTTGCCAGTCTGTTATTGTTTTGGTTGATAGTGGCGTGTCGGGCGGAGGGCCCAGAAGGAGGGTTACCGGTCGATGGTCCGAGTTAAGCTCGGCATGGACTTCTGGGGAGCTCACCCGTAGGGTTACGTTCCTCAGCAGTGCCATGTCCAGTATGTCGGGTCGGTGGTTCACGTTATGGGGATAATGAGTAGGGCGGAGCGGGGCGATTATCTCGAATTCGAGCGAGTCGGCTAGTCTGTCTAGTTTGTGGCCGTTTGTCGTGGACACGTGGCAGTTCCAGCGGGTGTGTTTACAATTCAAATCGCCAGCCAGAATGGTGGCGCTGTTGATATCTAGGAGGGCGCGTAGGTCGCTTTCCAGCAGTAGTTTGCCGGGAGGCTGATATACGGATGCCACGGCGAGCGGTCGGTGGCCGGTCATGCCGAGAAGACAGACGGAGGCCTCCATATGAGTGAGAGGCGGTGTTTGTAGCGGTATACAATGTAGGGACCGTTTATAGTATATGAGCGTACCGCCGCCTCTACAGGCGGTGCGGTCGTTCCTAACTAAGTTGTAATTGGCGATTCTAGGATCGCGGACTGAACGTTTCAGTAGGGTCTCCTGCACGAGGAGAATATCGACTTGGTGGTCAGTGAGAAAGGAGGCGATTTCCTCCTTTTGTTTTTTAATCCGAACGCGTTAAAAAACGCTATTCGAACGGACCGAGGCTTTTCTCTCTGAGCTCGAGTACCCATAATTACAGGTTAAAATTGAGGATGGCGGTAAGTACGCCGATGTGCTCGCAGACGGCTGCGAGCCTATTTTGGGGCGACTCCTTATACAGGCGGAGCTTGGAGGCCAGAAGGGCAATCTCGTTAGGGTCGATGGTGCTGGCTAAGCGAGCGACCAATGCGAAGTCCTGCGCGAGGGAGCTGCCGTTGGCATTGGGGGCCGCGGGCAGTGTTTTGGGGACGGGTTTGTGTATGGGCATGGGCGGGGCCGATTGGGCGGGCGGGGCCGACTGGGCGGGCGGGGCTTTCTGGGCGGGCGGGTTGGGTGCTACCTTGCTTACAATTGCCGGGGGTTTAATCCAGGCATTGTTAGCAGGCAGAGGGCGGGTACGAGTGGCTCGGGTTGTGTTTGAGCCTTGGCGGGGGCACGTGCCGGAGCACGGTTGCCCTGGGTGTGGGTGGCCTTCTTTTTGGCGGGACGTGGGGCGCGTGAACAACCGCGGTAATTCGCGGTGTGACCCTCTGTGAGGCAGAGGGTGCAACTGGGGGGCGTGGGGGTGTTGGGCCTACGGCCGCAATCTGCGGTGGCGTGATCGCCTAGGCACTTGACGCACCGTGGGCGAGCGAAACAATTACGGGCAGAGTGCCCGTAGTTCTGACAACGGTGGCATTGTCCGGGGTAGGTACGCTTGCGAGGCGCCTCTACGGAGAGCGAGGATAGTTGGCAAACGCTCTTTATATCAAAGATCGATTTGCCTTCTGGGGATAAATCTAATACGACTAGAACAAGGTCGATAGCGGCCTTGTTGCGTGAGCGCGACTGTAGTACATACGATGTACCTCGTGCGCTGGGTAATTCTGGGACTGAAGGTCCTCAAGGATGGAGTCTGTTGAGAGCTCCTTGGGTAAACCGCGTATTACAACGCGGAGATTTTTCTCTTCCTCGAGAGCATAGGTGTGATAACCTATGTATTTCTCCCGCAGGAAGGTGGTGAGACGACGATGGTCGTCAGATGATGGGACTGATACTTTGATCCCTATTGAGGTAGCCTTAGCATGGCTGAAATTGATATGCTTGTTTTTAAGCATATTGGATACGGTGTTCCAGGCACTTTTGTCCTGGATGATGACGGGGGCGGGGCTTTGGTCTCGGGGTGCGACTTGCGTGCACTCGGACCGGGGGCGGTTTTAGCGGTGCCGTCATGGGCACGCTTTGTTTTGGCTGGCTGGGAGCCCTGGGCCTTCTTGGCACGCTTGTTGCCAACAAGAATAAAATCGTCCTCGTCTGAGGAGACCGGGGGGATGGGAGAGGGGACGTCGCCGTCGCGGATGGCGTCGAGCTCCATACTAGGAGCGTCAAGCTCCGCGACGGAGTCGTCCTGCTCCATGGACGGAGAGGCGGGATCGGCCTGGTCGGCTTGGGTCGGGGGTAGCGGCGGGAGCCGTTGGGAATCGTCCTCGAATTCGTCAGTGTCAGTCTGAGTCATCATTGGGGACGCGTGGGGCGAGCTGTACACTAAGTGCACAGGCTTGGCGGCTTTGAATGCTATAAAAGCATTTAAGATGCCGGGACACTTTTTTTCCAGGAACTGGAAGAACAGAGGCATATCGGCCTCTGATAAGGACATTTTTGAACAGTGGTAATGTTAATTACCACTGTTCAAAAGAATAGAATAAGAGTAGAAATAGTAATATAATACAATAACAATGCAACAATACAATACAAATACAATACAATGAAACAATAGGGTACTTAAGATAAGGACGGTCGTCGGCGGGTGCAGCCGACGGTGTCAGCGGGGGCCTCCCTGCCGGGTGAGGCAGGGGGGTGAGTGCCTATTGATATGTGACCCTAATATGTAAGATCACTAATCTTATTGAGTGAAAAATGTGTACCTAAGCGAACCTACTTGGTGGCGTCGGCGGCGGGCGGCAGGCAGCAGGCGTCGGCGGGTGTTGGTGGCAGCGGCGGCGGCTCGGATCGGCGCGTCGCGCAATAGGCGTGACGCACCTCCCTAACTCACGACAGTCCGTGCCACTGAACGTCCACACACAACACTTCACTTCACTTGAACGAAGAGAGTTTCTCCTTCAGTCCTCACAACACAACACTACACACGCGGAAAGTCCGGTAGCACTGTGTCGGAACGGATGCCGAGAGCGCGGTCGGCCGCGGTCGGCGCGGGACACGGAGGCCCCGGGCCACGCTAGGTGCACCGAGTGCACCTAACACGCGGCGAAGTATATGATTAAGAACGCGCGAACGTAACTGCGCTACGTGCGTGCGCGCGGTGGTTTGCTCGAGGGAGCAGAGAACAGCGAGACGGCGGCGGGACTAGCGAGCACATACGTGCGTTCGCTAGCGCGTCGGTCAGCGGAATCGTGGCGCGACCTCGCTCTCCCGCGCTATATATATATGAGGGGGAAGGGGAGCGAGGTCATATAAAAGGCGCGATCCGCGAAATCGCGAATTATTCTTAAACCGCACGTCGCGCAGCGCACACATCATAATAAAAATGTAAATTAAAGATGGTATTGACGTTTGATGCACAAATTGTAAACACAAAATGTAAGATTGATAAAATATAATAAAAATTGTATAAAGGGGTGAGGAGAATAGGGCGGCCAAGGGTCCGCTGGCTAGTAGCAAAAAATCGTATATAAGTAGCGTCCAAAAGCGCTACAAATTATAGCGAATCTGACCTCAGAATAGCGAATCTGACCTCGATTAGCGAATAGCGAACTCGACTTCTGAATAGCAAAATCAACCATTGAAGAAATTCTCCTCGCCTCTGCATTCTGAACCACAAGAACCGTTTTCTCATTTACTGCCCGTCCATCATCGCCATCGTCAAGCATAGTCGTCACAACCCTTTTCACGCATCGTGTCATCGCATCGTGTCACCGTCGCATCAGCATCGTGTAAACGTCCTTCTCAGGACGAATCATCGTGGTGCCTATAAAGAGGCACCTGGTCCTTCACCCGCAACGCGCCCGCGGCGTTGATTGAGGCCCTTCAGGTAGGGAGTGCTTTGAAAAGGGCACTCTCTCACCTCGAGGAGGATAGATTGACGTCCGGGCGTACCAGCGACTCGGTGCCTGCCGACGCGCCTTCCGACTCCCGGGGGCAGCGGCCAGCACAAGATTTTATCAGATTTTTAATTGTTTTTAATACAAAAGTAACTATTTTAAGATTGGCAACTCTGACTGTCTCACTATTACTACCACTAAGCTAGGTCTCTCAATACAAAGTATCAATGTTGGCAATCCTGCTTCTACTTCACCTACTTCTGTCTAGCTGCTAGTTTTCCAGTGTTCCAGTTTGGTTCGAAGAGTCAGATTTTGCAGTGAAATTACAGTATTTGGAAGCATGACAACTTAGTCCTGAAGACTATCAATGCATAAGAGATTATTTTTTTATACTACGATTGTGGCGAATTAGCATACGGCCCATCAGATGGTAAACGATTACGGTAATCTATGGACACTGACACCTAATTCATGACGTCCGTAATGCTGTTTATGTTTGTGACAGTTACTGCTTTCCATTCGGTAGACCGTCAACTTGATTGCTATTCTGTTTTTTTTTTCTTAATTTTCTAGATAAATATGAACAAATGCTAATCATATGTATAATTTACAGGCTGGGCGGGATGGGGGGAGTGGGGCGCATGCAGTAGATCCTGTGGAGGCGGCAGACAGATGAGGCGGAGGTATTGTTCCAGGTCGAGCTGCGAGGGTTATGGAGACCAGGCCAGGTCGTGTAACTCCTTCAATTGTGAAGGTACAATCTTTAAAAGTACGATACTTAGATTATAATTAAAAAAATGTATACATAGTAGTAGAATATCATGAATATTGCATACAGATCTTTGCAGTATTAATGATCTTGTAAAGTAACTTCGTAATTTACAAGGTTACAAGCCGGTGCTTGTAATCTTACATCACTACCTGAATATACAATTTTTGTTGAGGCCGGGTTGTATATATTTGAAAACATTTTAGCAACGTTGTTTTACATATAAATCTAAATATATACAACTCAAAGGTGACTGACATAGTGATCTATCAACGCACAGCCCAAACCACTGGACGTATCGGACTGAAATTTGCCATGCAGGTAGATGTTATGACATAGGCATCCGCTAAGAAAGGATTTTGACTAATCCTACCCCCAAGGGGATAAAATAGGGGATGAAAGTTTGTATGAAACTTTGTCAATTTTAAACCGATCGCGCTAAGACTTTGCATGCATAAAATTACTATGACGTAAGCACCCCCTAAGTAAGGATTTTAATAAATTCCACCCCTAAGGGGATAAATTAACGCGAGCGAAGCCGCGGGCAAAAGATAGTTACTTGATAATTTTAAAAGATAGTGAAAACTAAGAGTTAGTTTACTATTGAGAATGCGTGCAGAAATTGTATTACAATAATTACCTAAGATTTTATCTATTATTGGTGTTGTGATGTTATGTTCTTATTTGTGTTATTATTCTTTTGATGGCCTCTGTGGTCTAACACACTGTTTTAATTCCGATGTAGCAGGTTTGATTCTTCGTACAGTACAAACATTTGTAATCATATGTATGATTGCTTGTATTGATTTGGGTGTTTACTATGTACATATATTATATATGTATTTACAAACACACAATTTGAAAATTGAATTTAAATTATATATGTTCAGATAAGCAATTGATTTTTAATATTTACTTTTAAATTAGAATTAGCTCTGTAGCATATAAAAGTTTTCATTTGAATATCATTCTGTTTTAAAACAATGGTGCAATATTCAACAAAGCAATCTGTAAACTCATTACCATAATCCAGACCGAACTTTCAACTTCTGATTGTTAAGTACACTTTGCGATCCTAGGAGGAGAAAACTCCATCACAAGGGCCCATAAACAACTATTCATTGTTTTTCTACAAAATAAATAATTTATTTCGCAAAGAGCATTCTTTTATGGATGTTAACTCAAATGGATCAGTTCATTGCATTCGACTGTGTTAACGGTATATACTGGCGATAGGATGTGTATGAAATAGGGTTAGTTATGCTCATGTTGAGGAATTCATCAGGAATTAACGACGAAGAGTTCAAGGAGAAACTTACCGCATGGAGGTCAAATTGACATGGTACATTGCTAGCAATTGGTTTGCTAGTCCCATTACTAACAATAGCCAAAGATCGTTAGTACGATCAGGTCGTCATCAGTCATCAATGATTTTGTAGTTATTATGAAATTCAATTAAAATGTAAAGAAGGTCGGAGCAACGCAAAAATTCTTACCAAATTCAAAGAGATTATATAATATTCATAAAATGAAACGACTTTTGCTTCGAAGTTAGGTTCTGTTTAGTTAAAAATCGACGGGTGTTTTCAAATTCGCTTCTTCGTTTTTAAAAGTATTAAATGTTTACTTAGATATACAATTATATAAAGCAGTGCCCCTTAAAAGTGATTCGTGGAAGCATTGGAAGTGGTCTGCGAGAACAATCTGAAAATCTTCTTAAATCTTCTTCAAATCTAAAAATTTATGCGTGAAATTTCAGAGAACTTCAATATTCTATACTATTATAAAAACGGTGATATATTATTCACTTATAATTACTGCATAATATGACCCTCAAACAGTTGGCAGTCTATGGTGAGCCAAAAATTCTATCAAATGATCGTTGACAGAATTTCTGGGTTTTGGTTTCGTTAAATTTCCAGAATCATCTCTGAAAGGTTAATAACCTGATAAAGAAGAATGAAAAATTTTTTAGGTATAACCGGCGTGAGGGATAGCAAAATTACCCGGCATGAACATGTTGCAAAGTTGGATCATATTTCGCATATATTACACGTTGAAACAAGTTCTGTAGTCAAACACAAAGCCACTTCCTTTATAAAATATTCACCTCACACTTTCGGATCGAGCATGGAAGGAACTATTACCAAACAAACTGCCAGGAAAGTCATCCGTTAATGCACCTTGACTGCCTTTAGTGTGGAATAGTAATGAGGTTACACAGTTACCGAGTGAAATATGGATAGACTCGTACAGTTTGGTTACAACAGGGACTAACTTTATCTACATGGCAAAAACTAACTGAAATATTTAAATATATACCAGTTTTTGTGCACTTAAAGTTTCAAATCATACTCTAACTGATTGTTCGGCTTCGTACACCAATAGTTCATAACAGTTTTGTTTACACGCCAATTGGTATAAAAGAAATACTAAATTAAAACAAATACCAAAAGTTATGTATAAAAAAAACATCTATTCAAAAGATATAAATACGAGTTTCTTGCTCATTCTTTTTGTGTTGAATCTGCGTTCGGAATGGATGGTAGAATAAAAAATATGACTATAAAAAAAACTACTACAAAAGTACTGAGTTTATCAAAGTTTATCAGAGTTTATCAAAATAAAGATTATTTTTGTTTTATTAATATAAACTGTAACCAAATTTATCTGAGTTTTGCCCACAAACATTCAGGAAAACAGACAAAAATTCTAGCAATCATAATTTTGACTTTTAGTACGTTGATAAAGTCTCCAAATGATAGTTTTTCTCATATTATTATATCTTCTGTATATACATGCACAACAATCAGTTTTTATTTTATGCACAAAACACCAAAGCATGATGTTTACATCAGTAATGCTATTTCAATCAGTAATGCAAATAGGATGCCTTGCTTTGCAATTGAATTCAGGATTGCAGGGGGATGTGACATAACTTGAATAAATTACAAGATTTTACAAACAAATTACAAAAAACAAACAATTTTACAGACAAATTACAAGGTACGAAAGACTAATGGAAAATTTCAGAATAAGAATGAAGTTAGCATAATTACAGCCAATAATTGCAAAGTATCAACTAGATGTTATTTTACTAAGGAAAATATAGTTTTTTTGGATAATCGACATTTATGTGTGATACACCTGCCAGTGCTAAATATATACAATGATGAAGCACTAGTAGAGTATGATAAGATGCATGAAGCTCTGTAAGCCCGTCATGGCAATTTTACCCGCCATTAATAACGATGGTGTCCAGAGCAGACCACTATTACTGACACACGTTACTAACGTTGCTAACAATGAGGCCTTGAGCCCCCATGACCTGCTAATAATAATCGATATGTTTCTTCACCTGTCTGTACAGGAGCGATAAACCCTTTAGCACCGGGTGCAAGACGGAACTTCCATCCAGCACAAGCCCGGTGGGGTCATGTGGCTGATCGACCACATGCCTTCAGTCTAAGACCCAACTCTTACATATGGATCGCATCTTCGGAGCTCTTTGCTGCGGGGAAGACGTTTCCAAGAGAGTTCACTTTATTTGTCTCACTAAGGTTGAGACCTGAGGTTTGTGAATATTGTATTATATGTTAATGCTATCTGACCTAGCTTATTATGTCATAGCTGAGCGATTACGCTAGGCTATACAATTCTTACTAGTAAGTTAGACATAATTTACTAGTAAGAATTGTATATAAAATTTTGTACACAAATTATATATAATGAGCTACATTTTGTTGTGTAGTTTCGGTTTTAATCTAGGAAAAATCACTGTTACGCAATATATAGTAAAAAACTTAATGATTTATTTGAATGCTCTATTTTCAGCAACTGATAGTAGAATTATTTATACAACTTTTTATTTTAATAGCTCAATTCTGAAAACCAGCCACAGTATATGATTACATAACATACATAAAAAATATTAAATTTATTATTGGGGTATGAAAATATGGAAAAGAAAAATTTTACAAATGGTAAAAAAGTAACATATGCCTCTACATTCAGCCAGTATTACATATTTATCAGAATATTTTGTTACAGAGTGCAGGATACGGACAGGGAACCTTATTCTCCATAAGGTCGCGTCACCGGTCCGGGTCGTTCCTGTCTCTAGAGCTGGCTGGTCGTGGTGCTGCACGACTGGTACACGCCGGCTCCGGTTCCTCAAGATCAATATATCTGGCAGTACCTTTGTACGACTTCCGTTGGCACCATATTGCTATCAGGTAGCTATTTAAAAGCTTATCTTATTTTGCAATGACTTTCTTTCAGTAAATATAAGTTTGCTAAGGTAGACGTGAGGTAACGTCGTCTACGTCAATGTCTTTGTGATAGACTCAACCCATTGGCTTTTGGAAGAGTCATGGCATATCTGTGCTTTTTCTACTTCATATATCACGGAACGTAGTCTGAATAATAGTTAGGATATACTAATACCAGCTACTGAGTTTCACCATCGCAGTACCCGCCAGAAATTAAAATATCATCCTGACCTATGGTCAGGATGATATTTTAGTTTCTGGCGGTGATATTTTAATATCAACGGTGGATAAACGCTATTGCGTTTATCCACCGTTCATATTAAAATTTTATTTCTGTAATTTTCAAAACAATATACTAGTTTATTAATAGCTATATATTTGAGCCTCACAGCGCGAAAGCGTATCAAACTCGGCAGATGAAATATAGAAAATCCTATTAAAGTTCAGATTACAGAGGCGCTATTACACCAGTTTTATTTAGTGGTAAATAAAAATATTACTTGTTATGTAAATTCCAAATACAAATAATCGGCTCACCTAATGAACAGCACCATGAATATCACGGCATAGAGTCACTTGGTACCACACCAGGACTGAGCTGTCACGCATCCCTATAATGTCACTGTCATAGCTCATACGTCAAATAAAAGATAGACAAAGATGTTCCATATATCCCCTAAGAGGGTGCATGTTCGGGCCTCGGGGCCCCTTTGGCTGGCAACAACTCCTGAGGAACTGAATTTAAATCCCTTGAGAGTTGGCAGTTTCCAAAAAATAAACTAAATGTAACTGTACTGTAGGGATGTTACAATATTTACAACTGACCTAATTTAAGATCTAGTGCCATATTTGAAATCATACTACATCTTATATAATAAGATGCGTGGCGACTGACATATTCAAGACAGATGTATATATATTTATATATATTTTTTATTTATTTATTTATTTATATTTATATATTATGTGTGATGCGTAATGATAAGAATATGGGCGGTGTAATCACTTAGCATCAGGTGAGACACAAGCTCAATTGTCCCTTATGCTATAAAAAATATACGTCAATAAATTATTTTAATAAGTAAAATATACATCGTAAATTGCGAGTTAATGATATCTCGTTTCCATACCATGGGCTAATTTAATCTCAAATGAAGCGAAAATGAAAACTCGACACAAAGTTCGTAGTATCAGACTTTTAATTAAAATTATGCAATATTTTTTTTGTAATTAATTTACAGGGTCGACTAGTAAATATTACATTGCGTTTTTATTTAGATATGAATTTTATGATAAATATTAAAGTGTATGTGTAATCATTGTATTGAAAATGGTGTTTTATGTCTGTATAAAAAGATAATAATAGTGATAATAATACTCAGTTAAAAGAAATGGAATTCATTTAAATAACTACAATAAATAATTGGTTTAAGAACAATAATTACTGCTATATTAGGAGTACTTTTATGGATTTAAACGAATTTTCAATATCTCTTTCTCTACAGGCCTCTTGACTTGTCATAATATCATAATGAAAAGAGAAGGTATTTATTATTTTGACCACACAGTAGATCTCAAATTTGTCATGAGCTGTAAGACAAATGCAACGCAATGTGATACTATGTACCTTTCTCCTTTCGATTAATTTTTATAAATACAAAAACGTATCCGTTCTTATATTATCAATAGTTCATGAAAGACAATATAGTCGTCTAATATGAATGAAGCAGTTCACACTAATATTAACTTCATGTGATTTTATTGTCACAATTAATATTATAATTTTACTAAATAAAACCCTTTTTATGTCACAGAGTTTTAAATTGAGTAAGTCAAAAAATAAAAAGGGTGAATATTTATTTATTTAACTTCAATGCACACAATACAAGTACATTTGGCGGACTTACACCATGCGGCATTTTCTACCAGTCAACCATAGTTGGTGCAGATAATAATTGTTGGCGGTGCAAATATAATAAATGATAAACAATTATTATATAAATAAGATAATTTTGAAATATATTTCCAGTTAATTTGGTACTAATCTCGCGTAGCATGTTTCTAATCAAATTGGAAGGTGGGTTGGATACCCTAACATGATCGAAAGGTATATCTCTCCAGAGATTGCTTGTACATGTTAGCAGCTAACATGTGAATTCGTACGTAGAATTTTCATATAGTTTATTACGGTCATGTTTTTTATCTCACTCACCTGGTAGGTCGAAAAGGGTTATAAATACAAAGCGGTTGGTAAATATTATATAGAGTTAGGTCTTGTTGGATTTAATCATTTCAGCCGTGAAATTAATATCAATTCACCTATGAATTTTGTATACTAAATTCATATTAATATTACGCCAGGTTGAACTCAAACAATCTATGAAAATCAGTTTATGAAATTATTAATAGTGGTAGTTGTATAGTATATTTATTGCTATGTATTAGGTAGGTACATAAACATTATTATATTGATGTTTCTTAAGGGTGCATTTCTCTGATTCTTCTACATACAAAACATGCTATTATGATAATTTTCTAGAATAACTAAACTCAATAAAATATTGTACTATTAATACAAACTGTAATATTGTAGTACTAGGAGAATGTAAAAAATGTACAATATTTAAAACAATACCTTTGTATTCACTATAATAATAGAATAAGCCTAATAGAGCGGAACGTAAATATTTACGCTTACAAAATTTCAATTGAATTTTAATATAATATTATTTAATTTTAATATAATATTTTAATCTTTCGTATTTGATACACATTATTTATATTGTTAACCGGATCTTAACACGAATAATTTTATGGTAAATGAAAGTATTTACCTCTCTCGACGTTCTCACTTTATTTACCATATAATTATTCATGTTAACACCCAATCAATAATATAAATGAATTATAGATAATAATTGTAATGTTCTTTCTTTGTGTAGTGTTCATGATGACAACACAGTACGTGCATATGTCGACTGCCGCTGGCTAAGGACTGATGTGTTAGAAAAAGACGCCCTGGTTACACCGAGGGATGCTGATCTTATTATAGGCTATCTCTTTTCGGTAAGTGGACGACTTATTAAATAAAAACTGAAGCGACCCGTAAAAGAGAACTGCCCAAATATTTAGTTAGGACCCTTATATCTTTTTTTTACTTATGTGTAATTGATTGACTGGAATTTACTGAAATACGAGTATGTTTTTGTTTACCCATATTGTTACTAGCTCAGAAAACGTGAGTTTTTATTCGTTTGTGTCAAGATTCAGATGAACCTATGATTAGAAAATAACAACGTAGTAATTTCATTAGAGTTTCGTGTTTATATTAGATACTTTAAATTGTTATTTATACAATATTAAATGAAATCCATTTCATAAAATCGCTTTTCACCGATAAATACGCCCTTTTCCCTTTTTGCCTCTTTATCTTGCTCATTTCTATATGTTTATACATACTTATATGTCTATAAAATCATTTACATACACTATTGTTATTATTCATAACAGTATATGTAAATGATTGTTATTCTTTTGTGTCAAAAATGAATAATTCTAGAATAATAATATGGAATAACTACAAAACTGATTCGAATGAAATTTCTTATACAGATCGATCATATCCTAATACATAGGATAATTTTTAATATAATGAATATCGACAGCGCCACTAAAGAATAGTGAATTTTGTCCAAAACTTATTCTAAATAATTTCTTTGATGTAATTTAAAGTAAAATAAAAGGTATGTATTAATACTGTCATTTAGAATTTTGAGATTAATTTAATTATTAATTCCATTACAAATAATTTGTCATTAAAATTTTGCGCTTGAAATTTCGCAACAGGGAAATTTTAGTGATTAAGTATTCATTGCGAATCAGATGATGGAGTGTAGAATATTTAAATCCACCTAAAAGTAATATAAACCATATATATATATATATATATATATATATATATATATATTTCCATCAAACTATAATGAAGATTTATTTCATTAAAAAAAGTCGTAAGCCGTAACTTGAGAATGAAGTATAGATTTTGTGATTCTAGTGATACAGCAGAGAATTAATATTCTTTTTCATATTAAATTACGACCTTTTTAAATTACTACAGCTTCAATAAATTAATTAATCTTAAGTCAAGTCAAACTATGTAAAATTACATATATTTATAATATCAAAATTGCTTGTGCCTTGTAATAACTATATAATTTATTTGTCAATCTATTTGTTCATTGAAAAATATTCTGAAATTAATTATACGGTCACAAATTACTTTTAAATATTATATTTTATTCATAGATAAAAAGTAAGAGCATTTTAATCTGGCTTTATAAATTCTTCAACAATTTACTTTTATGTTTTTGACGCATCTCTCCTTGCAATCATCATATCTGTTACTCGAATCTCTTTAAAAGACTTCAAAGTAACAAAAAATATTGTTAACTCAGGCATTTCAATGACTTTCACACACAACTTGACTTTACTCGACTTGACTCGAGTACCTACGCAGTCTACGTAAATATAACTTGATCTTGACGGCTTTATTTATTCTAACATTGCAGAGGTGCCTTAATACTCATA
This sequence comes from Achroia grisella, assembly GCF_030625045.1. NCBI lineage: Eukaryota > Metazoa > Arthropoda > Insecta > Lepidoptera > Pyralidae > Achroia > Achroia grisella. Next base: position 233,496 of record NW_026712919.1, read on the forward strand.
TGTTACATGGCAGCTTTGCAGATATTTGCATATTTAAAGCTATGTTTCAAATCGACTCAAGAATTCCCAGTACAGGATTAGATGTAAAGGGAGAATTAATAACATTATTGATATTACTAAACAATTTTACCAAAGATGTAAATAGTAATATTTTACATTATTAATATAAACCGTGGTCAGATGGTAAGTTTAGTTCGAAAAGTTCAAAATTTAATGTCAGATTTACACTTAGTTTCTCTGTGAAAATGGTTCAATTTCTTTAGTATTCTACCTGAATTTTACCTTAGTGTACCCTTTACTTTATTGACGTTGTAGAATAATGTGGAAATTTTGAAAAAAGAAATAACTTTTTCTTTTGTTCTTCTGCTTGCTTGGGGGAGGAACGCACTCTTATAATATGATACAATTACTGTTATATTATCTTTTTGTGAGCTGTTAGCATATATGATAACATATTGCTGTACTAAGTAAATATAGCATAAAATAATGTTATGTAAACTTCAAAGCTGATGTTATAATGCTGCTATATGCAAAGACGTAACTTTTCTCCGACTAAAGTGATATCCATCAGCAGGAGTTGGCCTTCAGCCGTTGAGCCATGAGTCCTTCCGCGGAATTGAACTACCCTCTGCCCTTGTCAAATTTAATTTCGTGAAACTGTAAAGTAACCAGTTACGAACACATGTAAATAGTTTAAAAAACCATTATAACTATAGCACAATGTATTAAAAATCTATAGTTTCTTAAAACTTTACGTAACATTACTCATTCGACACTTGGCTTCCTACTTTGAAGTCGGTTTTCTCATTTTGTTTCTGCATAAGCCGCACACAGTCAATAACTTAATCATACAATTTTATCCTATTCTCTTGGCTCTATACCAAAACTATAACAGAATTTCAGACGTACTATTCTATTTTAAAATGCAGTAGGATCTATCCGCAGTCACGGAGTATTCAAATATCTAGGAATTTAAAAACTGAAATCAAGTAAAATAATGAAAAAAATCTGCAAAATAATGATGAAATAACCTTGAACATTAATTTGCACGATATTTAAATCAGGCTTTACGGATACATTATATCTCCAATAAATTTCTCTTGTTTGTTTTTCAATGTTATTATCTACATGGAAATAATAACGTTCGTATGTTTTTTTAAGGCTTGTTATTAATTTTCAATAAACTCCAAAAATGTGGAAGTTTCTGTTTTTATTGAATTTATAGGTCATAGTACCTATAAATTCAATAAAAACAGAAAACAGTTTTCCATAACTTTGCCAATATGTTTAAATATATTTAAGTTTACTATTTTTTTTAGACAATTTTTAGTCTCCTTTTTGCTAAGACTTACTGACTACATGTGAATTTACCTACATCCTTTATAATACTTTCATGTTTCTTTTTGAAAATCGTAAGGGTTACGTATCCCAAAGTCTAAATTAGGAAATTACAATTGTGATAATGTTACTGACAAAAAATTAATCTTTGTTACTCGAATAAATATATTTATTATTTTAATAAACGCTCTACATCAATTCAAAAAAATACTACTTTTTTCTAAGAACATAATTTAAAATTAGCTGTTATTACTAACGACCTTTATAGTATATCTACTCATGTGTTTTTATTAACCGTAAAAGTTTATTTTCCTTTTCTCCTACACTAATTTGTCAAAACTAGTTTTATTTTAGAATCCAATTTAAAAGTAGACAATTACCGAGCTGCTATTACCCACGTCCATATAGTAGAGTCATGTACATTTTTGATGACAGGGCGATCTGGAGCAGTTGGTGTTGGTGCCAAAAGCCGGACAAGCGCAAAAGCAGTGTTCGAGCCAAGTGAACGGAATAACAACCCCTTACGTTACACTCCGTGACACGTAACTGAAACCTGTGAAGAAAATACGATAATAAGTAATGTAATAGAAAAAATAACGAGTGATATCGTACTGTTTGATATAAATATTTTATGTAAGGACACAGTGATTTTGGACTTATAATGAAATATCCAGAAAATTGAAATTGCTGCGAGAATGAAATGATGATAATTGTGAAAGATCTCTGTGTATAAGAAATGAGTATATAAACTAGGACCATCGTAATGTACTTCATGTGTCTGTGACAGTTTGTATCACGATAAAATATATGGTCTAATCGAAATGGTGGTCAATATATTCAGTAATCGAAACCTATTAGTTTTAATATTCTCATCTCTATGAAAATGTGTGTATATACACGCATATTATTGTTATTCATTACCCAATTACTTAAATTACAATTGTGTGTTGTATGTAGTTCACGAGTATGTTAATACGTATGAAAATAAACCAATAAAATTCAATGAGAGAATGTAGAGTATGTGAGTAAATAGTAAACAACAAACTTATAACAATAAATGTATATCGCGCTGAATAATATAATTTATTAGCAGTGTTGTTTACGCTTATTTGTGAGTTGTTTATCTTGAATGTAATAAAAACTTTTTTAATTAATTTGAATTATTACAATAATTATTAGAAAAGCACACAACCCGTCCGTTCTGTTTGCGGGCTGCTCGCATAATGCTTTTTTTGTCCGAATCCCTGTTCACAGGCCGCCATACTGTGCCCAATGCATATGCGTAATGCGATCGTTAGTGAAAATTTTGAATCTGAACGTTTAACCGTTGACGTTTTGTCTCGGGCCCGCTGAATCCCCGTCGTTGCAGTGTTGCAGTCTAAAAAATAGATTTTTGGCTACATTCATACAACCGTGCCAGAACAGTGTCCTTCTCTTGTAGATCAACATTACAAAAATAAAAATGGATACACATAGGTAAGTTTGTCCAATTTATTAATTACAAATTAAATAATTAAATAACCATTTGTCTCTTCAGTTTGTTTGAAAAAAAGTTGCACACAATTTATTTGTCAACGTTCTAAATTATTGATCGCCATTTTGGTTCTACCCTATATAATGTTGAATTAGTATCAGCTGTAGATAGTAAAATTGAGAACATACTTGATATTAAATATTTACTTTGAAAGTAAACGTTAAGTTGAAGTGATATTATAAGTTCATGAAATGTGCGCAGATTCTTGTGTGTAATTATAAAAATAAGTCAGCAAATTCATATACCATTCTGCATATATATACCTACATATATATAAATAAAATGTGTAAAGAATACGATATCTTCATAGTTAGAACATATACGTTTTGTTTATAAAGGTGATATTACACATTTACAACATGTAAGATATACAACCAAGAAATAACAAGTCCATATACAAATAAATACATTTTTTTAAATCCAGAATTGAATTTTTTTTATTATATTCAATTTAATTCTTTTATTGACGTAAATTTTGTAGAAAGCCACCTGCGTGGATACCGTTGTCTCATTGAAATCTTTTACGTGCTTTGTAAATGTGTTTTGGTTGAAAGGTGAAATTATGGGATTAGGAGATTTGACATCTTAGCTTTCTCGAATAGCAATCCTGCATATAGACAATGGTCTTACCATATGGTGAGACGTCAGCTTATTTACCATTGCAGTTAAATAAAAAAGTATTATCACTTACGCCTTATTTTTTTAAATTTCTCACATTTTTTTCGGTAAAGAAAGATAAATAAAGTGTATTATTTCATCTATAAAATAAGGACAAAGTGGTTGAACTGGTGGATTTTTAGTCATCAAATGTGAGTCATATATATTCTGTCTTTGAGATATCTCAATATCATACATATAGGATCCTATGTAAGTCTTAGATTTATAACTAAATAATTTATATTAAAAGTAAATTTACTAGATAATATCAAAAATCTAAAATAGTTTGTTTTTTTCGTAATATAAAAAATGAATAAATGAAGTGATCTTTTATACCAATAAGATCCTATATATATGATAGTGTGAGAACTGCTAGTAAACCTATAGTGATATAACTTACAACATAAAACATCAGAATAAATTTAAGTACTTATGTGTAACAGATTAGAGTCGAAATTAGTTTTTCTTACAATTTAGCCGGTCTAAATGTACATACTAGTCTTATAAATGTAAGTTTCAGACATATTATATAAGAAACTTGAATCTATGCAGTCATCTTTGCTCATATGTTATTATTGTTTTTTTTTTTTTAAAAGCTTTATTGAGAATTGATAAATGAAATTTAATTTCATAAAAATGTAAAATTTCCAATAAAGTTGTTATTAAACAGATATCTTATTTTGTTACCTTCTAACATTAAGAATTAAGATTGAAAGAAAGAGATGAACACAGCAATGGAATGTTTATTTGACATTTGACATTTTTATGAGTATACGAGGGAAAACATTTTCTAAGAATAAACTGTCAATCTTAATATTATGTTCTGTCATTTTTTATGATGCTTCAAAAGAAAACTGTTACTTATGATTCTCTTGAATATGTGATTAAAGAAGGTTACTAATTTTTATAGTTTTATTTTTTCTACTGTATGTACTTCTATATCTATTTTTTTAGTATCTCCCGACCTAGTCATTTACTGCACTAGTTTCCAATTCTGATTTGTGGTTACAGTTAGAGTATTCAAATGTTAGTAGAGTAATACTATCATACCCTACAAGGGTACTAATATAGTAATTATAAAAGTTTACCATGCCAGTGAGGCCTGGTAAACTTTGAAGGATACGATACTCGCGATGTGTGGGATTCTTACCTCATTAAGAACCGTACAGTGACTCTGACCAGTTTGCCAGGATCACAATGTCGCGTAGCGCGTAGGACTCCGGTAGAATTGGTTCGCGTAATAGGTGAGGTAGGGCAGACTGCTAAACGACGGATTTCTTCTCTATTAAGGTATAATACTTTATCCCGAGAAATAAAAACATGCAAAGTAAAAAATTATAGACATTTCACTTGCAAACTAATAACAATAAAAATATAATCATAAAAATAAATTAAATTAAGCACTTTTAATTTTATCTCCATATTCGACTTGTGGTTTCAGATTTCAAGTGATAAGAATGTGTATGATGAAGTACCGGAGGTTGACTGTCATTTCAACATCATTAGGTGGGTCAGTCTGTTTGCTATTCCAATTATATAAAAAGCCATATCTTACAGTGTTATTTTCAAGCATATACACTAATTAGATAGATAAAATATGCTTTTTTGTAGTATACAATGATAGAAGTTCTAACATCGTATACTGCAAAATTCTATCATTATATAGTTTACTCAGTAATTGTTCTGTCATAGAACAATTAATGAGTAAATTATGTCTATATACACAACGAGTCGTCCTTATTGATGAAAGCAATTTTTACAAGCAACCTTCGGGTAACCTGTTAATTTTAATCTTATAGTAAAATAAGTATAATGTCATACCTAATAGTTTGTATGTTTCGTGGGAATTAACTAATTTGTAGTGCATGTACCGTCTCGTAGGAACGTAATGTACATGAATTATTGACGTCAGAGTTAGGACTAACTTCGCCAAATTCAATTACACATCAATATGGATGCAGACAACCAATCTATATTTAATGGACTGACTATTAACAACAGCGTCGTATATTGGTATGTGATATTGATTACTTTGTATGACTAATACAATTTAAAACATTATTTATGTCAAATATAACATTTCTAATGTTAAAGTTTTTTTTTTAATTACGGTTTTTGGGTTATTAATCGGTGCTAAAGAGACTAGTAGTAGCAGTCCTTTTTTAGAGCTCGTTGCCTGGGCCCTTAGGGACAAGAATTGAAGCATATTCTTAGGAGCTCTTTAGAGTTGGTTTTTATCTCCTCAGGATAGAGTGTGTACATTCCAAATTAGATATTTCATTTATGCATGAGTGGTCTACAACTAAGAATTATTATATATATACTAGGTATTATTACGTATATAGTTTTATAATTCATATTTTGTATTTTTTTATTATTAAGAGTTTTATTATATTTACTGTATACAGAACATAAGTTCGATGAAGATAGACAACAATATTAATATTAAATTTATATGTACTTTCCATAATATTAAGGTAATATTTATGCAAACGTCGGAAATATATATAAACTACATGGATATTAAGTCATCAAGGGGCTCGTAATACCCCTACCATGCGTTGTTATTCCAGAGAACCATTCCAACAGAAAGACACCTTATCAAGCAAGCTGATTAACTTCTCTAGAAACTACAGCATGGGGTTTTTCAAGAAGAGTAGTATATTAAGGTTTCCTAAGAGTCGACAAATTGTCCGTGACACCCCTGGTGTTTCAAGCATCCATAGGGTACGGTAACTATTCACCATAAGATGGGCCGCCGTGATTGGTATGCATCGTGAGATAAAAAAAGCTAAAATAGGTGGGACACGCAAACGAATTCGCACAGTCCGCTTTGGTAAATATATACCAGAAATGAGACTAAAAAGAATTATATGCTAATATTGAAATACCAAAAATCATGTATAGGGAATATATTTTTAGATCAAACGGTAAGCTTTCATTTCATGATGTGCCAATCTGTCAGTAATGAAAAACAATCAGCGACTTCTAATATCTAATCCATATTCAGCATTTAATAAGCCTCATTATCATAGTATTGAAACTTATAAATATTTAACACAAGATCAAACAAGTATATCTCGTTTCAAATTTATATATCTCATATAATATTCGCTTTGTGATATAGTTATCAAAACGTGGCACACAGGCGTCCATCTTCATTAGTATGTTGTTTGTTATAAAGTTTGGGGCTAAATTCTTTATGATCATCATTCATCTTTGTTTTGTTAAGTGAAGACTTAATATGATTCTGGCTTAATATGAGCAAACTTCCTTAAACCAACGGAACTTGGGATAAATCACCATAATTAGCAACAATTCTAACATAAATCACTATTTAGTTACCGATTATGTTACTAATATTATAAATACGAAAAATTATCCAGTCTTAGTGTTGTGTAATGGGTACTAAATAACTGAAGCAAATGACTAAATACATTTTTATGGTGTGTATATCACTAGTATAGTACCCATAACACAAGCTCTGCTTAGCTTGGTATAGCTCTGTGTGAATTATCCTGGGTTATTATTATTCTCAATATACATATAAAACAACAATCATACTCATGAATATAAATGTTTGTACAGTGCGTGTAATCGAACCTACGACCATCGGAAGTAAGGTGGTGTGCTAAACTGTTAGACTACCGAGACTAAATTTAGATTTCCCAATGAAGATAGAACGGGTTTGACGCCGATTTAATTGTACTCGAATTTATGCGAGCAGCGTTGTGGGATACAATTAGTATTGATATAAGGTCTAATAACATATAAAACTTTACGGGAAGTAGAAGTTATTGTTTAAATCTGTCTGTCTTTTCTAATTTCAGCCAATTGAAATGATTAAGTGGTAAGTTTATAAAGAAAGGTATAGTACGTTAAAAAGACTTCGTTGTAATTCCATTTTCGCGGCACCCCATTGTGTTGCGATGGTCGTAACAATGCGCCGTAATGGTGTACCATGACGATATCCCATTTCAGGCACTGAAGGTTGTAATGCGTTACACCTTAGTCCTCGGGAACAGTAATTTCTGACGATAAGAGTCGCATTAATATACTGTAATATTCATGGTAAGAGGTCATTAATTAATTGTGTCACACTTTACAGAGTAGAGAGGGAATTGGAAGTGTGACATATTGTGACAATGGATGGGAGGAGTCATAAATTTCATTACGTCACATTTCACAGTCTACATCTTATCCATACTATAATATCCTCAATAATTGAGCGGTAGGTTTATACAGAAAGGTATGGAGCGTTAAAAAGACTTCGTTGTAATTATTTTCCATTTTTGTGCCACCCCATTGTATTGCGATGGTCGTATCAATGCACCGTAATGAACGGTAATCTCTGACGATAAAGAGTCACATTAATATATTGGAATATTCATTAATAAATTGTATCACTCTTTACGGAATGGAGCGAGAATTGGTAGTGTGACATAGTGTGACAATGGATGGGAGGAGGCATAATATTTGTGATATCACATTTCACAATCTACATCTTAAAAAAATATATTTTAATTGGAAATTAAAAAAATATAAATGCTATTTATTTGTTAATTTATTTATTTGTAGATACGCAACGTCACACCAAGGAGGGGGAGTCAGAAATGTGACAAGGATGAGGGGAGTTAGAAATTATGAAACTCTTAGTCACATTAAGTGTCAGTGCCACGCAGAGCTTGGGCACTAGACAATTGATACAAATATATAATATACATTGAAAACACCCAGATCGATACAAGTAATCATACTCATGAATAGAAATGTTCCGTGCGAGGAATCGAACCTGCGACTATCGAATGTAAGCCGGTGTGGTAAACCACCGAGGCAGTCATATATATCAATACAAATATCAAATATTTGGTAATCATTATAATTGTTAGCATAAAGTTCAAATTTGAAATACATTTACCTAACAAAATTTGTTCTGTCAGTCACAACTGAGTAATACATGAATTATGGTGTATGATTCATATAATACGTCAATCCCAATTGGCCTTTGACAATCAGGACGCTCGGCTTGATTTCTGATTCGACAGCAACATTCGTGGGCTATGCCAATTTGACATCATTACGAATTATCGAAACTCTAAAAACGAGATGTATGGCATTGATTTCCAGTATAAGATCAGAATCTCACTGGGAATTCCAATTACTAGGGAACCGTACGTGGAGGGAATAACAAAGCGATGCTTATAACGGATTCGAGGGTACAAAGCCGCTAGAATTGGCATTAAGACACTCGATTTGCCCTATCGTATTCTTGCACAATAGAACTTGGCACCTTCTTGACACACTTTTTTGTTTTGATGTTGAATGGTATACTTGACATGTGAAAGAGTTCTTCCATATGAAATTGTTCTTTTATAAGTTGTTCGATATGAATAAGTGAAGTATCTTTCACCATTAGAAGTTATTGCTTATTTGCTTTTCATTACTACGTAGATATTAATATCAGTGACTTACCTGGATTCAGTGAATAAGATGTCTTCCCTTCTAGCGGGAATTTTATAAAAGGAAGACACAACGTATTTTTAAATTTCGAACTCTACCATTTTCTAAAATGTTGGAGTTCGAAATTTGAAATATCCCTGTATATACAATCGTTATAATCTATAGGTGTTAGTAGTATAATAATTTTTTTTTTTTGTATGCAATAATTTTTTTTAATATTACATTTTGCTAACAATAGTATAAAGAAATTTTGAAGATTTCATCTCAGTCAGTGGGTTTTTATAACATAGTAATTATACTTGCTCTGTGAAAGAAGTATTTTTTATTTCTTCTCATGCCATCGTTGTCTGGCAAATAGAAGTCGCGATTTAAAATATTTTTCTAAATATAAATGAACTATTCGAAATATGAAATGCGTGTAGTTTCGCATTTATTTAAATATTGTAGTTGAGTTTTAATAACTTTAAAAAAGTAACATGAATTTACTCTAGATATTTCTAAAAAAAATAAAAGTCATATGTTTACACAAAGTATGTAACATACCGAAAACTAAGCAGTATGGTATTTGACCATAGCCTGTTCCATACGAAAAAAATCACGCTAGTTATCTATACGTATCACCTAAATATTTTTTTAAGATTCAGGTCTCGCTCGCATCTTTTACCTACCACTCTACTTAGAGTCTGAACCTTTCGGTTATTTTCCACTAATATTTATTATTGGATTCCTTAGAAATACCAGTACTGGGGCCTACTAAATCTGCGCGGAGTATTTATGATGCGGACGTGCTAACAACCGTTTGAGTGCTTTTGTTTAAACGACCTATATAAAATGTCCTCTAAAGAAAACCAATAATGTGCTGGAATTTTCCAGTGCTGATTTATTAGATGAAGGTGTGATATGCGCTGCGGTTCTATATTAAAGTAGGAATTCGCTCTATATTATTGTCATATATTGACAAACTACATAGTCTGGCAGTTCAACATACCGCCAACGTTTGTGGTTTCAATTCTCCCACGATTAAAAACGTTGTATTCATATCTATGCTACTTGTAGTTTGTATAGGAGTGAATGTTTTCTATGAGTACCTATACATTTTTTTTAAATATATAAGTATATTTTATTTAACCTAACAGAATTGTTCAAAGTTATTATTATTATATTTCTTCTTAGATAGGTTCTTTGCAGAAAGTCTGGCTGGATTACCTTTGTCTCACATATTTTAGCCACTAAACTATTTGCTTTGCTTCGATTCGGAGAAAGATATGACTGTGAAAGTATAAAAACACATGGAGTATCACGGTCGTTATATGATTGTATGATGTTCGAGATAGTTGCCATAACGTTACTAAAACGATCTAACAGCTTATGGTGAAAACCATTTATTAAGGCAGTAAGTAACATCTATGATATTAAAAAAATAAATACCTATACTTAGTCTTGCCATAAATTCGAGCATTTAAAAAATTGTATTTATCTCCATACCTAGTTTGTGTAATCATTACGACCGAATCGCTGTGCATTACAGCGTAATGCAAACACATCGATTCGATTCTCTTTACCATCCCTCTCCATTTAAATATCAAAAAAGTACATCACAACCGATTGGCGCGAAAATGAGTGAAAAACCAAACGAACATTCATAAAAGAATGACAAATTCCAAATTCAAATAAAATATTTTATTTATTTTTAATTGTAACAGTATTTATGCCCCGACTAAATATACATTTATTCAACCAGTAATCCCTCCCATATATAATTAGGTAATTAGAATTCTATGTATAAGTAATTAAGGTCCAAAGATAATTAAATGTACGATGACAAATGGTCACATTTTAATTTCGATAAAGCACCCATTTTATATTCGCATTACAGGTTTTAGCATAAAGCGTATATAATGACCGTGTACTGTTTAATTTGCGTATATTTTGCGTTAATCCCTACCATTGTTTATATTAAAGGTAACGTCATATTTGTTGGGAAGTTTGGGGAATTTGTTTGAGTTTTCGCTTGGGATTTAAGTTTGCTCGTGACGTGACGCAGGTGTTATAAAGTTATACAGCTATATATTTATTAAAAGAATATACATATATAACTAGGTTACTTAAGGTTGGCTGGTAGAGAATGCTAATAGCATTAAGCCCGCCTATTACACAATTCAATAAAGTTTAAAGAAATAAAAAAATCAGCTGACCTTGCCAACGTTATTTTGCCATATCAATTAAAATCAAAGTGATAGAAAGGAGAAATTTATATTGTTGTATGTATTTTTTATGCCACATTATAAAAAAAATGTTACTGGTGGACAACTCTTATCACTTAGAGATATGAAAAATAGATAATAGCCGATTCTCAGACCTACTGAATAAAATTTAATAAAAATCGCTCAAGCCGTATCGGAAGAATATAGTAACTAACATTGTGATACGAGAATTTTATATATAAGATTACGTAACAAAAACATTTTTCCACTTTTATATTAGGTGGAGTACTCAAAAGGATTGTCAACTGCCAACATTAAGATGAAGTGTAGTGTTTCTGTGAATTTATTGCGTTTGTAATTGGTACTTAAAAATATTTCTCCGTTCTTTGGTACTGAAGAATTTCAATAGCCAATTAAAAAATATTTACGCAGACAACATTGTCGGATTCACTAAGAGTGAGTGCGTAGCGGTTTCTATGTTGATTATCACATGCCTCTTACTTGTTATTGTGGAATTATTTATTAAAAAAAAAAACATTTATTCAAAAGAGCAACACGCAAGTTACTTGCTCATTCTTCATGTAATGATTCTGCGTTTCGAAGGAGTAAAGTAGTTAGTAGAATAAAAAAATATGACTATTCAAAAGTGTTTGTATTAAGTTTATTTGAACAAAGATTATTTCTATTTCTATAGTATTACATACTACTTGACTTTTTTTTTACTTTTGCCTGCTTTTACTTTTACTTGTAAGCATTAACGGCCTTGATGGTCTAGCGGTTTAGCACACCGACTTACTTCCGATGGTCGCGGGTTCAATTCCTCGCACGGCACAAACTTTTGTATTTATGATTATGATTGTTTGTGTCGGTCTAGGCATTTCCTATCTATAATATGTATTTACCAAAAAATACATATATCTATAACGTATATATGTATTTGTATCAGCTATCTAGTACACGTAACGCAAGCATTAGGTAGCTTTACTTGAGTTTTGATGGCGTTGTGTGAATTGTCCTGAGATTATTATATATATATATACAGATTTAGTGTGCAGGAGCTTGGTACTTCGAGTGTCAGAGAGAAACTCCGAGCAGTTCCAGTGACTTCTGGCCTGGTAGCCATAAGGGGGCGATGTACAGTTATTTTACTAAAAACGCAGACAAAAATAAAAAATGTTATTGTTGAAAATTTCATTGCAGGCTAGAGAAGATTGCAGCGTCAACATTAATTTACTGATGAAATGAGAGATGGCTACATATTTTAGAAGCCTCGCTCGCTTTGATACTAGTTCATTGGCACGCCGCCAACGATGTACGAGTGCTTAGGGTTGATATATCTGAATCTGGCATCCTGATATCCCCTGTGAGATATTGGGTAGGTATTTTTGTTTACTATCTAAATAAAAATATTACATTAGTTTATTGCATACCATAAACTTGTTTTTGTTTTTTAATTAAATGTGATTCTATCTATATATAAAATTCTCGTGTCCCAGTTTTCGTTCCCATACTCCTCCGAAACGGCTTGACCGATTCTCATGAAATTGTGAATAAGTTGAAATAAGCGTATTGAGTAGGTCTGAGAATCGGCCAACATCTATTTTTCATCCCCCTAAATGTTAGGGGTAGTCCACCCCTAATTTTTTTTTTAAATTTTAATGCAAAACAACGTTTGCCGGGTATATAGTATATTATATATATTCTTTATTTGGGTTACGCAATTTGTTTACAAAATAAAACTATTACATTAATTTATTGCAGACCATAAACTTGTTTGTGGTTTTTAATTAAACATGATTTTATCAATTTAAATTAAAAAGTCTTTATTTGGGAGACACAATGTTTACTGGTACTACTACTAATATAGAAGCCTCCTTTTAATCATAAAAATGTTTGTGCCAAGAGTTTTTACTCTTTCATATAATATGTATTTATAAGTGTTTAATTAGTTTACTTTTTAACTTATTACTTTTTAATTTATTATATTTTTTATTATGTATATGTAGAGTAATAAAAAATATAAAAGAAATTTGTGCATTTTCTGATATATCCATTCATAGAAAATACAAAGAAAAACCATACTTATAAATAGATCATAACTATGAATAATGATGAATGAATGAAAACAGACGTGCGAGAATCGAACCTACGACCATACTAAGTAAAGCGGTGAGATAACAGATGCATTGTAGTTTAGCAATTTGAAATTTAAATTATGACAACCCTGGCCATATTACTAAAGTGGTAATATCTGCACTCGATTTATGACGTTGTTAGTACCTCGCAATATTCGATTGCAATATATGAGTGCCACTTACATCCTATTTGAAATAAAAAGAAAATTGACAAGTAGAATAATGTTTTGTATTTTTTAGGTCGGCATAGCTTGTTGTACATATTACACAATTAATAATTATATTTACACACTTACTTACTTGTTTTATATAGTAGTTATAAAACAACTAGATAATATTATTAGACATGCGAACAATTGTACTGTGTAAGGATTCAACGCATAATCACCAGAAATAAGGTAGGATCCTAAATTGCAGGACCACCGAGGACGTAAATAAATATAGTTCAAATCATCTACTATCGTTGTGATAACAAGTAACGATAAAACAACGAGTAAAATTAAATTAAAAAATTCTCGACATAAATTCTTCATAAAATTTATTCGGTAACTATATTTACTACACTAAATAAGCAATCACTCGACACCTTAATGAAAGCTAGGTACATCATCAGCTTTCGAACAATAAAGCACTCATCAAAATTGGTCAATCCATTTGTTGACTGTGATACCACGGACGTTTGCACACATAACTCCCCTTTTTATTGGTCTGGAATTACTAAAAATACTATTAAAAAAATGTTAAACTGTATATGCCACAAAGTTTAATTAATGTCTGAACAGCAGTACGCTGCGGTTTCAGCAGTCGCTTTCGCACTTGGCGAGGAGTGACAAAAAGTTTGTTAGAATACTCCCTTTATTGTTGGTTCCCCATAATTTATGCAAATATATTAACGTGGCTATAACTTTATTATCTTTGCCTCACGGAAATGGAAATGTGTTATGGGATTTCTCGTGCGACGCGTCTCATTTATTCGTTTCATTAAATCTGCCAAATTTGACGATCTCGGTGGTCTAGTTGTTAGCGTACCGCCTTACTTAAAGTGGTCGTGTGTTCGATTCCTCGCACAATGCAAATATTTGTATTAATGAAAGTTTAAGTGATTTCTATACATATTTAAATAATGTAAGTATTTTAGTATTTCAATCTGATTGTAGGTACTGTATGAATTATCCATAGTTATTACTGTTACTATATATTCAATACATGTACCATATAATTATATAGGCACTGATATGATTTAAGATTATGATATGGTGCTTCCGCTTGCGTTAAAGTATTAAGTAAGAAGTGACATGGTTCTGAGCTAAAAAATAAAACATACAAACTCCACCAGTTTTAGAAGCCGGTTAAAAAGGCGGTGCGAGTCTATTTATTTAATTATTTGCAAATATATATATTTGCAAGATATTATAATATATTGGCTTTATAATTGCAAAAATTGAAGATACAAAACATATTTAGCAAAAATATTTTATTCTAGAGACGCATGATATATGAATATTGAAAAAATGTAGAAAAAAATGTAGAGTGTAGAAAATCCAACTTATTTTCTGCCAGCTTACCTGAACTGAAGTCGTGCCGAGTTGCATAGTAGTTGAAAGTAAAAAATTAAAAGTTTATAAGTATCAAATATAGGATTAAATATTGCTTACACAGACATACACATCTTATATTAATGTGAAGTGTATATTGTGTTATTATGTCATCCCACTGCAGTCCACTACTGGACATAGTCCTCACCCAAGATACGCCACTGCGCACGATCATTAGCCCTTCCTGTCCAATCTTTACCGTCATACTCGTGAACGGGTGCTACTTATGGGAACTGGTCCGTTCTGTTACGGACACTGGTTACACTATTTGCTTTTGACAAAATTGCGATAGTATATGTTGGTGCTCACTCTATTCTCCCTAATTATTAATTTGACAATATATCTGTACTTTTGTAAACATACACCAGCAGATTTAAAAAGAATAAGAGGTGAGTATCTTGTCAGATCTTCTTAGCTCGAATGCTCTCCGAACTAACGGTAGTTTTTGACATATCATAGAGAGAGTCTGTAATAGACCTATATGAATAAAGATATTATGATTTCATTTGATTTGATTTGTTTATCCGAAACCCTACATATGCCGTCGCTACACTGCGGGGCGTCCTACGCTACGTTTGCCAATTTCTTCCTACTTGTGTTTATATCATAATATTACACATCTAATTACCCCTAACGTTCCAAATATAACATCCTTAAAAGCTTTCACGGCTTATCCATATCTTGTAACACCTCATTATCTTATATGCAAATTAATACGATTACAAAATTACTCTTCAAACTCTCAGTAAGGTAATAATATAATTATATGCGAGAGCATGGGACATTATATCAATGCGGCCACGTAGCAGTCACTATGTATCATACTAAGACCCTAACAAACTTTAATACTACACAACAAGCTTACAGAAACTACACTCTGGCACAAAACCGTAACCAACCTACTTTGATCTCTCATAGCTTAATAATATTCGTCTGCAAATCTATATTAGACATGAGGAAAAGGGGACAGGGAAGTTCAATTCAGAATGGTGCTACCCGACCGAGTTAGCCATACTCGTCGCCGCCTCCGTTCCCTCTGCCTTAAACAACTCCTTAATTAGGTCGGGTAATGGAAGACGCTGCGCTGAGATATTGTCAAGGCATCTCATGATATTTGTCGACAACTTCCTTTGAGTTTTATTACTTAAACGAATGATCTGAAACTGCAGTAAAGAGTTAAGTTTATTGTTGTCCCCGGAGTAATGGTTTGGTTAAATATTTTGAATTAGAAATTCACGTTAAGAAAACTGCTTAATAGAAGAAGAATAAGTGTAACTTATTCTTTTATTAAGCAGTTTTCTTACTACTGCTAAAAAGGCAAAATAAATATATTTTTTTAAATTAAGTGATTATCAAGTTTCATTTTAAGACTCTTAATCATTTTATATTTAATTTCTTTTAGCAATAAGCCCGCTTTGTTGTATGTATTTATTTCAGGGCCATACTATAGATACCTTATAGATTAATACTCATATGAATGAATATTGTAATATTAATATATTGAAATTGATTCTGTAGTCACGTTACTGACGACGGAAAACTGCCACGGTAGCGCTGATACACCACCCCCTTGGACCAGTAGTCCACCTTCATGAAGGTAGGCAGCCTATTGGTAAGGACCCGGGCCAAAAACGACTTGAAATACATCATATATAGATATAACTAGAAATATTTTTTTTTTTGTATTTTTTATGTACTACAATCTGTCACAACTGAACATTAAGTAGTATATTGGTTGGGTTATCTCGTCATGACAGGCTCGGTATGTGTTACACATATCCTACTTTACTTTACATATGCACTGTTTATTTGATAAGGTCCTGAGGCATTTTGCGTTTGCGACTAGATTGGCTCACTTTCATCAGTGTCTTTGCCAGGCAGTTGGGATAATTTTTCATTCTTTCGTCGTATGACTTGGTTTGTTTTAAAATCTCTTCTTTGACAGTGTCTATTTCCAGATCATGATGCAGTTGTTCATTTGTGACATACCAAGGTGCAGTGGTCACTGTTAGGTATGTTGGTACACCTGTGTGGCTGCGCCCACATATCTAACAGTAACCATCCTTAACATTTTGTTCTGAAATCTTTGTATGATTTCTATGTTGGAGTGAGAGGCAGTCCCCCATAATTAGATGCCATAGGTCCAAATGGGTTAAATTATAGAATTTATAACAAAAATTGTTATTTTGGTGTATTTACTGTATTTATATTCATATGCATGTAGTAAAAAACGGTTATTTCAATATTGCAAATAGACACTCCAATTTTATTTATGTGTATAGATATAGTAAAATCATCATGCTGGTAATGCTATTCTATTTTTTGGTAATAAGAAATAATCAGCAGCCGTAACCCGAGCAGACCTGCCCCATAAGCATCGTTTATTAATATGACGAAAATACTATTTAATGTTTACCTAAACACAATTAATACGATCCCCAAAATTAATTACCAATATCCGACGAAACAATAACCATGAAAGGTCGTATCGGATAGCGATAAATATAATTCACGTTTCCGCGTGATGTCCTCAAGCCCTGGCTTTGTCATGATTTATTATAGGTCAGAATCTTGCGGCCGAGAAATAAATCTGGAGATATTAATATGCCGATACGTGGGCCAGAACTAGTGGGTTATGAAAAATAATAATAAAGTGGGCAAGAGACATGACACAATGTTAAATATTGTTTTTCGTAGACCCTTAATATAGATGTTTGGAGCAGAAAATCAACCAACTGAAACATTCTATATATAACTAACTGAATTGGTAACTTACATCTGCATATACTTTCGTCCTTCATTTCATCCCTCTCTTGATTCATCATCTGCTTCTTCCTTATTCCATTTGTTGGGGGTTGGCGTAATATGTTTTTCTCTTCTATTCACCCCTGTTCGCAGTCACCCCTTTCTTGATTATTTTTTGATATTATTAAAACAATAGTAGCAAACCTATAGTAAGCAATATAAAGCTCAAGACTACAGATGTGATCCGCAACATCCGCTGGTTAACACCAAACGTTACGTTTATGACCATTAAGAAGCACCGCTCATCACGCGATATATTTAAGAATCAATAAAGAGAATAGATACTCCTCTTCTATGTCATTTTTCAAATATAATGTTGCAATAAACACTTCATGAGGAGAGGTCACATGTTTGATTTAATTATTTCTTCCTTAACACATAACAGTTATAAAAGATAATGTACATCCTCATGATATAATTCTCTTTATTCCTTCAACATGAGAACTGAAGAGTATTAATGAATTATTTATTAATCGTCCTTATGATATATCAAATTCCATTAAGATCTGTTCAACCGTTTAGTCGTGGTAAGGCAACAAACAGAAATACAAACATATAGATATTATAAGTAGCGTTGGAATAACATGCCAACGAAAGCGATAATTATCATATATATATATCAATAGCACCGTGATATATACATATATAATGTGTGTTCAGAAAATCGAACGGTGGAGGACCGCCTTTCAACCAGATGATAAGGATACAGGTGATATGGTAAACCTAATATGTTGTTACTCAAGATAACTAAGTTATCACTCGTATACATATATGTACATATATCTCCTACAGCACTGCAATTTATACTGTCTTACAGTATATCGCTCTTTAAAACGGAACACAGTTTCTAAGGTACTTGTGGCAGAATTAGATGAGTCACACAAACTTCTGCGCTGACTGCACAAAGTCTAAATCTGGTTATCTTAATTTAAAATTACGTTGTTGTACTTATTTACGGACCTTTTAGACGACCCCGGACGAGACTGATATCAAACCGACTTACATTCGAAGGTCGTGGGTATCCTCGCACGGCACAAATATGTATATTTATGAGTTTGAGTGCATCGGCCTGGGTGTTTTATATCTATTTAAAAAATAATATCTATTTATTTGTATCAGTTATCTGGTACACATAAGCTGTGCATAGCTTAGGCCTAGATGGCGCTGTGTGATTGTCTAGAGATAATACTATATATTACATTATATTTACTAAATCTACCTGGTATATTTAAATGCTGTCATTACAAACAAGTATTGGATTTAAGTAAACATCATCCTTCTTGAGTAAGGTAACTAAACACCCAATTCTCATATTCGCCGAATAATCAGATTGAAACAATTACAGCCTATACAGCCTACGGTGGGAACCAATTAATTAATCGCTAATTGCCTCACGCTCTGGTCTTTGTTGAACCAACAATAGCTACAAAGAACGTAAATCGCTATCAGTTAGAATACATATTAATTGTATTGGACTTGAGATACAGTTACCATCAAGAAAACAGTGGGGTTTAATGGAAATGGCGAATTAGAAAAGCGTGATTAATTTTTATTTGCCAGACATAACAGTTATCTTTGTTTTTTTTTACTTGAGGAAATTTGTTATGGAGGCCAGATCCAGGGGTACTGCCGGATTCCTTCTGAAACCCCAGAACCACGGGCGTGCGAAGCATTCTTCCACACATTCCTTCGACGCTGGGAATCCAACTAAATAGACAGGCCACTACTCTTCTTCAGGAGAAGAAGCGCAGTCCTTCTTCGTCTAGCTTGTCTTTCATGTATTGGGTCAGCGAAGGTAGCAATTTCGCGGCCTCTCTTTGCCGTCCCTTCCTGGCCATCACCGACTCTCAGTATGCGATGACGGTTGTCCAGTACCTCTCGGTGCTCACCATCTCACGTATAACTGCTGGCAATGAGAGGTCATTTCCTATAAATGCACCCAGGACGAGACGCTCTTCGGTGAATGACAAACATTCTAGACTGCAGTTACCTAAGCTAATATAATACAACTTTTAAAGTAGAATTACAGTCTTATTTTACTTTATTTAATTCAGACTACTAATAGCCCATATTGAAAATACCTTAAAGACTATAATATATATGAATGATATTGAAATTTAATTTAATTATGTAATCTATGCCATACTCTATTCTTTTCTTATCCGTCACGCAGGAGTTGCTCTTCAGCCGCTCTATAAGTCTTTCCGCGGGTTTGAAGTGCCATTTGCACTCGCCCCCTATCGTTCAGTGATGCTGTAAAGACCAGCTGCCGCCAACAGCATTACAGCAGTCCGAAAAAAAAACTATTTTCTTTGTTAATCTTAGTAATATATTATGTTTACTAAAGTGATATCAGTTGTATTGTTATATTATTTTATTTATTACATTATTATTAAATTTTCTGTAATAATAATGTAATAAATAAAATAATATAACATAATATCGTGATATTAAATATATATAAAAATAAATAATAAGACCGAAGGATATAACGATTTAATTATCCTCCCACACAAAAAATCTGTAATAAGTAAAGAAATAACCTTGAAACGCCTGCACAGATCCTTAGATCCTTATGATCTTAACAACATTGTTGCTAAGAACCATCTGAGATATGTAAGCTTTCAAACAAAAAACTACGTATCACAATCAGTCAAATCTAAGGAGGTATGATGCGCAGACTTACAGAAATGTCAAACTTATAATACTCTAGTTGCATCGGGAGTTAAAAATATAATGCATAGACTGACAAATTTAAAAATATCTATGGAATTCTACATTTTCGCGAGTCACAAGACACCAAACTAGACTGTCAGGACTATGAGATAAAGCTAGCGTAAACTAATATAGTATAATAATAATGTTCTTTTTGTAATTATATTACAATAAAGATAAGTAAATACCATTACAAAATAACCCAAAAAATATCTACTATCTACTAAAAACTAAAAAACTATATATATCTACTAAAAGAATCATATTTCTATTAAATAAATCATAACTCAAAGGTGACTGACATAGTGAGCTATCAACGCACAGCCCAAACCACTGGACGGATCGGGCTGAAATTTGGCATGCAGGTAGATGTTATGATGTAGGCATTCGCTAAGAAAGGATTTTGATTAATTCTACCCCCAAGGGGATAAAATATGGGATGAAAGTTTGTAAGAAACTTTGTCAATTTTAAACCGATCAGGCTGAGACTTTGCATGCATAAATCTGCTATGACGAAGGCATCCCCTATGAAAGGGTTTTGATATCCACCCCTAAGGAGATAAATTAACGCGAGCGAAGCCGCGGGCAAAAGCTAGTTATCTATATATTATTATTATCTATATAACTCCATCAAATATCTATTCTAGCTCTCTTGCAAAAGTTATTTAAAAAAAATAGAGTACGCCCCAGTTCATCGTGCGAAGCTTGGGCGGATCTCAGTAAAATTATTATGAGAACAAATTCATAGAAAACAAAAGAAAAAAAAATAATTTCAAATACGACTACACAATAAAATGTAGATGAAAGAATAATTTCTAAATTATATGACGGGATAATGACTTATGAAAAAAACATATTACCGTAAAATAAGAAGGTCATAGACCTAAGAAACAGTGAAATAAATGATAGAAAAACGTCGACCGAAAGCTGTGCGGCAAATAAAGGGACTGAAAAACAACAGTGCCGTGAACATAATTGAATTTGTTAACGGTGTTTATTATCGCTGAATAACTTAGGAATACAGAATTGATGCGCAAATTTTCAGTGACAGCGAGAATAAGTCGGATTAGATTATGAGCTTTGTTAGGACTAAAAACTTATTTACTTTTTTGCCTAGAATAAAGTATTCGCTTAGGCGGATTTGGCTTGAGTATAATGCTTATTTTGATAGACCTCTAACATCTTAGACTACTTCCAAAAGCATAAACCTAACAAAATATATATTTAACATATATGCATATATCTATACATATATATAAAATTGGAGTGTCTGTTTGTAATTTTGAAATAACCATTTTTTACGACATGCATATGAATATAAATACGGTACATGCATCAAAATATTTTTTTTACAATTTCTGTCCGATTTTGATGCGTCTTTTTTTGACAGGTAGCTGATATAATAAGAAGTAACTTAGGCTACTTTTATTTTAGTTAATTTCCATGCGGACGAAGTCGCGAGTACATCTAGTTATAAATAAATAAAATAAAGAAATATTTTGGAATTATATGTAAACTTGGAGGAAGGCTTCGATATTTTATATTATATATGATATAGATTATTATAGGCTATAGATTATTTTTTAAAACATAGTTTTCATTCTTATGTGATTGTCATCATTCTTCAGTAACATAGAAATATTTCTGGTTCAAAAATAAATAAATAAAATATATTTAAAATAAAGCAATGATATTGTTTTCATTAAATTATAATATAATATTTATAATATAGAGGTCCCGTTTGAAATGTCAGCGAAATTATTATATAAGAACAAATAATTATAAATCAAATTGAAAAATTATCTTCTTGCAAGACGAGACACCAATAATTCTATAGTAATATCACAAGCTCATCTTACGATAACTCAATTTGTAAATACACCAGCTAAACTTTCGAAATTCTTATACCATTTCCATATAATATCGGCGCACTTTATTTAAAGCGAAGAGGCGTGATTAAAGAAGTTTTGCATATAACTCGTTCAAAAATTTCCATACAAAATGTTCTAGAAACTTCGTTTGTGTAAGGAACATTACTATGTAAATATGTAGTCTTAACTATTAGAGTGTAATGCATGTGCATAATTAGAGTACTTTAAAAAATTTCCATACTTCATATTAAAAGTTTTAACATAAAATTTTGAATATTACAATGTGTGTAAAAATATATTAAGTATATTTAATACATCACACGCAGATTAAATATTGCATATAAAATTTATGAGTAAATTCATCAAATATTTGATTCAAATGTTATATTTTAAATTTGGAATGGTATTAAATCGTGTAACAGTATTTCGATTTCAGTTACGAATAATAAATTATTATCGATAAATTAATCAGATTATTGAACTATTTTGTGTTCAATAATCTGATTTATTTATCGATAATATCTATTTAATATTATAGATAATATCTCTTATTTGTGCATTCCGATATGGTGTTATTATAGTTTAATATATACCGAATACGGCACGTTTTATAAGATTGTAATTTTTTTTATTACTTTTTAACTATGTAGATAATATATACAGTAATTATAAATTTGAAATATTACATATATATACATACATATTATAAATGGGTTTACGCTTGGTCTTCTTGGTCTGATGGAAAATGATAGCAAGGCCTAGGATGTAGCACGCTTATCCAGAAGAAATGTATTCACCATAGAATCCGGGACTGTATTTCTCCGTGAAATTCTATTTCTCCATGTTTCTTGCTCATTCATGCGAAGAATCTGTGTTCCAAATGTAAAATAAAAAAAAATGTTATTTAAAAAGTACCTATATTCAGTTTAGTTTAGTTGAATAAAGAATATTTCTATTATATTCTATTCTTATTATCATTGTTTCTAAATAAAGAAAGCCGTAACGTAATTGATACTCTTAAGAGAAATTCAACTTTTCTCTGAAATCAACAGTGCAGAGTATAATATCATCCCCAACCTCAAGATCGTTGAGCAATTCATGATATTAGATATTAAAACCGCTTTTCTATATTCGGTCATAATACACATTTTGCATAAATCATTACATTTTCACTTTATCCACCTAAGTATAAGGCATATTTTTGAATGCAGTGTAATATTAACAATTTAACAAATTTCATTTAATATTTTTATTGTTCTACAATATTGTCTCCCTTTATTACTCATGCTTATAATGCAGAATTACCCTTGGAATTCGCTATCTTTCATTGCCTAACATTAAACGAGGCAAAATTAACAAATACAATTGGTGCTACTCATAAAACAAGATTTTGCAAGTCTATATATATCACACGATTAAAAATAAACTGATATAGCTCCATAAAAATTAGGCGTTATGGACAAATATTTCATACATTTACATGTATTTTATATAGAATAAAACAAATTCGCTGCTTTTGTCTGTACGCTTAGATCTTTTTAACTACGCAACGGATTTTAATGCAGTTTTCAGCAATATACAGATTGACTCAAGACGAAGGTCAAGCAAGGGTCGACGGTTTTGGTGCTCTAGTGGTTTTAACACACTATTTTACTTCGCTATTTTAATTCTACTATTTGTATTCATGAGTTCATCATTCAGTGTATTCATACTGTTTGCAATGTCTGGATTTTTGTATGTATATTACCTATGTATTATATTTACAAACAAAAATACCTAAGTACGAGTATATCATTCAATAGTCTAGAACCTATAACACAAGCTTTGCTTACTTTGGGACTAGATGGCGCTGTGTGATTGTTAGGAATATTATTATTATTTCAATCCAGCAGGGCTAGAAACAATTCTACCTCCTCGGTTAAATTTTGCATTCCTATAGATGTCTCCGTTGCTAGAGAGTAGAGGGTCAGATAATAATATAATGTACACCAAAGTATTTTTTTATATTTGTCAGATTTGACCTCACGATCTTCCGGTCTAAGTTATGCAGTATTCCATTAGACTATAACGCTCACATTTTACAAGTACTCTCATAAACTAAATAAGAATAGAAGAGAAGAAACATTAATGAAGCAATTTGTCTTATGTCCCGTCTTCGAGGTCAGGATTAACGATATCTTTTCTTGGAGAGAAAATTTGCGGTGCACGAGTGGCCGTAGAATAACCTTTTTAATAATAAATCTTTATGTCCTGTCCATTTAAAAGTTACAGCAATATAAGGTTAGATTGGGGGTGAATCTAAGGCAGAGAATATTTTATGTACATATTAAGAATGCAGTAGGAAATTCCAAGTGACCGTAATTAAGTTGCTCCTAATTGTTGTAATTAGATTTATCTTCGAATTCTCTTTGGGGAGGTAATTTGCCTTACTTTGTTGCAAGTGGATGCATAGTTGACTATAGTACAGTAATATTAAAGCAGAGAGAATATCCAAGTAATGAGATATAAATAGTAGAACTAAATATGTAAAATAAAATTAATACTTGATTTAGTATAAAGATTGACATTGCAGTGTAGTTATATTAAGACTACTACTACTATTAGCCAGTTATACTAGCTAACGGTCCACATGATAACAAGCGGTAACTGTCACGTATATCTATGAAGAACACTACTGATATCACGTGATGTGACAACCGTGATATTACTTATATTATAAGAGAGAAAGAGAAAGAAACATAATGTTGTCTGTAGCGCACACTACTGGCGTCATGCAGCTGTAACAGGCGAGGGAGAATAGTGGTGTGTGTCTGAGAGCTGACAAACAGTACACTGCTAATGCGTTCCCAAATGACTAGTCAGTCATGCCTCTTATTCTGTAATTTCACTGCCTAATCTTACAACCTACAATCTGAACACAGCTTACAAAGCAAACTGCTTAGTAGCTGAAATAGGTGAAACTGAGATGCTTAGGCGACTTTTTACAGTCTACCTCTAATATAGTATAGTAGTAGTATTTTTAAGTACAATATTCTTAATTTGAGTAATATTTTCGTGCAAATATTACAATGTCTAAATATCATTTCACATGATTGTGCTCAATTCCATCTCATTAACAAAATATATCTTTGCTTTCTCTCTCACTGACATAGTTATCAAAATTGTGTTATATCCTATAAATACATACGCGCTAACTGGTCGAAATCTAATAAAAGGCATCCCTCGGCAGCTCTTATGATATTTTCCCAAGATAGAGTAAGGTTCGGAAACGTTTTTATTTTGCGCAGAAACTCACGGCCGATGAGGGAGATAAGATGTTTTCCTGGGTGTGATAAGGACGGCCCCGACGTGCTACGCTAACGACATTGTCGTGGCCTGCGTCCTCGAATATGATGATTCAATGTTTCTTAGATAAACATTGTTACATATTGACTTACTATTTATTTCAATTTATGTAGCTCAACAAACAGTTATATATGTATAATATATACTGCCTTTAGGGTATTTTGCAAATTTTAGCAAATGCATATTATATATAAAATTATCGTATCTCAATGTTAGTTAGTTCTCCGAAACGGCTTGACCGATATTTATGAAATTTTACATGTATATTCAGTAGGTTTGAAAATCGGCTCCTATCTATTTTTCATACCCCTAAGTAATAAGGGTTGTTCCTTGCTTTATTTCTTTCTTGTTTTTATAATGTGACATCAAAAAATACATATAACCTCAAATTTTCACCCTATTTTTTAATAGTGATTTTAATTTCTATGGCAAAACAACGTTTGCCGGGTTAGGTAGTAATTACATTATGCTACCTAATGTATTTTGCAGAAATCATGTATTACTTAGTAACTACTACTACTATTGAAACTAATTCTGACTTAAAAGGAAATTTAAAAAATTAAAACGCTAAAAATTGAACACAAAGATATAAAATGGACCACAAATACAAAGATATATAAAAATACCAAATGGACAGTCTAACCTAATTTTATGTAATATGTACTCATATTTCAAATAAGCTGACGGCTAGCCTGATGGTAAGCGGTAACCATCGCTTATAAATTTGAACAGCAGCACGATTATTATTAAAAATACATACAACCTTAAATTTTTACCCTTCTGTCACCAACTCCTATTTTTTTATAGCGTTATTAATTTATATTGCAAAACCATATTTGCTAGTAAACTAATAAAAAAGTGTATGAAATTAACTAACTTTTGCATATATAAGTCACAATAAACAGGTTATAAAAACAGCATGTTCTGATGAAATATTAAAAACATTATATTTTATTTCGGGTTCACTTTAAATTTACTCGAACCGAGTCTCCTGCAAGTAACTGGGTCTTACAAAAGGGGACATTTTTAGTGTCTTTGTTGGCCACAGAATTTATACTATGACTGCAGTTCCTGAATTCAGAATTTTCTGCACCTGCAAAGTGGCTGTGATAAGAATATGTTGTTTTCTCACATAAGGTACTGATATTACAGATTATGGTACGTGTATACTACAGAATTGTTAAGAGGAATTCTTATAGTAGCATGTGAAAACTAAACTCTGAGTATATATTTTTTAATGTAGCAGAATGATAAACAAGCTGTGTTTCTCCCGACAGACAGTAGCAACTATAACCTATAGATATGAATAGAACCACGGAAATCACATCATTATATTGTAATGGTACCACTTAAAATTAAACGTAAGGAAATAAGTCGTCCCAACAATAATATCGGGCCTACCTTACACTATCTACATCCAACGCGCGCCAGAGTCGCGGTAGAATGCTGAAACGACCTCGCGATTCCGGCAGTGGTATTATGGAAGGTACACCGTATGTTCTTTAGTGGGTAAGAATCCCATAAACACCTATCATCACTCTCTGACGGGGGAATTTATTTGAAGATTTATCCACACGACACAAAAAGTCCTTAGGACTTTCTTTAGCAATGACAACGCACGACGACGATAATTTTGCTCCACTTTAAAGATACGATTTGTATAAAAAATACTTTTTTTTCATAACTTGGTAAGTAACATGCCATATAAAATACTTATCTTTGTAATAAATTATATATAAAATTTAATAACATAAAGTCTTCAGTTTTTTTTGTACTTTACCGTCCCTCTGCCGAAGCTTTAGCTCCCCCTATCTAAAGCTTCATTTAGCTAAAGCTTCGGCTTCTTGTGAGAGATTTTTACCCGCTAAAAACCACACTGTGTCCCTGCAAGCATCATGAAAGTAGAAAAAAATACCCCAGAACGGTAGGTACTAACTAAGCAATGAACAAAGTCACTGTAAACAGCTACTCATAAATAAATCACAAATAAACCGAAGTGAACATAAAATATAAATTGCATTATCGTTCGTATTTCATCTGGGAAACTCGAACCGCCCCAGCGTCGTTAACGAAGTTGGTTATCAGTACCGATTTAATTAGAAATTTCTGAAGTCTGATATTCATTGCGGATGGCATTTATATATTATAAACAGTCGAAGATCGCTTAGTACACTGCTTTTTAAGTGAATATGTATTTAATTAAACACTGTGCTAAACTTCTCAATTTTTTTATAGCACAAGGGACAAACTAGCATGCTACTAACCTGATGATAAGTGCTTACCGTCGCTCCTGAGTACCTGCAATACCAGGGGAATAGCAAGTGCGTTGTCAGCCTTTTAAGAGGGAATAACTCTTTTCTTGAAGGTTAATATCATACCGGTTCGGAAGTACCTTTGCTGGAAGGTGATTCCACAATGTGGTTGTGCGTGGCCAAAATTGTACTCATTATAATCATTATTCTCAATTGTACTTATTATATAGGTCTATCAGTTGCCAGTAGCCATAACAGAAGCTTTGCTTGAGATTGGCGGATGGCGCTGTGAATAGCCCGGATTTTACGTTTTGACAATTTTAGTCCAAGGATAAAAAAAACTAGGCATACAATATAAAATTACAATTTATTGCTATAAATAAACGTAGCGCGTCCAAACTACAGTTTTGTAGAACAAGGCCAATCCAATTAAATAAAACAATTGCTTGAATACATTTGGGGAAATGTCATGTAATAACTTCTTTTTCCTTTTGCTCATTTTGATGCATATGTATTATGTATGTAGCATATTTATGAACGCCTGAAATACCACGGATTTTACGTGCGTGTTGACAATCCTTAAGAAGTCTTAATATACCCTGCTTGTAATGCTCTAGTCTCTAGAGACAAACTCGGCAGATAGTTCCATCCCACAAGCTAAGTGTACGCGGGAGGTACCTCCTCTGAAACTCCACAGTCCGAAACCACAAGATTCCAGCGCGTGGGGATGAATTATTCTTCAATATTATCTAAAATATGTCCCAATTCTTCTGAAACGGTTATTAAATCTTTTCCCGAATATAAAGTAGGTACTTTCTAACAACGTGACAGTTTTCAGTTTTATGTTATTAACCGTTCTACTTTCATCGAACGACTCTACAAGTGGTACACTTCCAGTCACGTATAACCGTTTAAAATTGGGTCGCGAGCGAGCCTTTTCCACGTTGAAGGTTGGATTAAGTCTTCACTGGGTTATGTATATAGACAACATACTTGAGAACCTTTTAACTTTTTTTTTTCGCATGCATGTATTGTAAATAAATTATATATAAACTAGTTTAGTGAAGCATAACAACAATTCTATATTTTTCACATATTCTATACAACTATTTATAAAGTACCCTGACTTCTGAGGTAATAAAGTAAATACCTGTGTTTAGGCCCCAAAACACTGTCTCCACGGTGTACTCTTCCATATTATGGTGCATTTTGAATGAAATAATCATTTTGAGTTTACAAATGAGTTATAAAATAATTACCTAGGACTATTCACACATAGCTATCTAGTCCCAGGCTAAGCAGAGCTTGTGTTATGGGTACGAAAAAGTAAAATAAGGTTAAATATATTTTTTTATAATTTACATATGCACGTATTTATAAAAAAAAATTACATCGTTGTATGTAGTCTATATAGAATACATAGAACGATGCAAACAATGATACTCGTGAATACAACTATTTGGACTGTGCGAAGAATCGAACTCGCGATCATAGAAAGTAAAGTGGTGTACTAAACCGTATATTTATATACTACTCTCCCAAAATATATTACAGTTTTACGTACATAAAAAAGTAAAAGTAATTAAAGTACCTCCACATTTAATTACATAAAACAGCTTAGACTAAACTTTTCGGTACTAGAAATAGCTCCTACTTTTTGCTTTACGACGGTTTTATTAACAATAAAACGCATGGAACGGCTCTCAAAGTTTATAGTATGTAGGTGATACATTGTGTGAACAATAAAAAACAGAATGGCTAAACAAATTTGGACCAGATCGATACTACTGACCAGAAAATATGTCGAACAATCGGCAAATTACGTTAGTAATGATATAAAAGTTTTATATAATGTTTCGGTGGTTTAGTGGTTACGATGGTTTACTTTGAAATGGTTGTAGTTTCGATATTCGTACAATATTTAAAAAAAAATCACGATTATGTTTTTTTCTATACTACAATAGTGGCAAATACGTACACGACCAATCTGATGGTAAATGCTTACCGTACTCTTCCTGAAAAACCCCATACTGTAGTCTCGTGAGAAAACCTCTGCAGGTAGTTCATTCCACAATCTAAGCGTACATGGGAGGAAGTTCCTCTGAAACCACACTGTCTGAGACCACTTAGATTTTAGCGTGTGGAGATGAAGTAACAACTTGGGGTTTTTATTCGGTAAGAAGAGACCGGCAGTATCCATTTACCTCCCCGTGGTGAGCGGGTTTTCATGAGGATTTTCCCCATCCCATCCCCATCAGATGGGTCGTATGCTTTATTGCCACCACCATGGTAAAAAAATGTGTAAATACGTACCTACAGTAAAACCTGACATGAAAACTAAAATACCGTAATTTTTCTCAGCAAAAAAAAACGCAATGACAGATATACGCCGAAATCGCGTATGACAAATTTATAAACATAAATATCTAAAAGGAAATGGATCCAGAGGGGCATACACGTAACGATATTGGATTCGTAAACTAAAATGACGTACGAAAATGTAATATCATTTTTTGTCGATTGCATACCGTAGTTGAATATATAACATGAAGTTACTTACCTACATGAAATATTGATAACACTTGTTACACCTTATTAATAAATAAACGACCCTGAACAATCAGAATAGCGCTATCTAGTCCCACGGTAAGCAGAGCTTATGTTATGGTACTAGACAACTGACATAAATGCATAGATATTTTGTTGTAAATACATACATTTGAAAACCTCGGTGGTCTAGCGGTCTAACACACAGCTTTGCGACCGATGGTCGTGGGTTCGATTCCTCGCACGGCACAAACATTTGTATTCATGAGTATGTTTGTTTGTATCGGTCTGGGTGTTTTCTAAGTATAATACTTATGTATTTACAAAAAAATATATATATCTATGTATATGTATCATTTATCTAGTACCCATAACACAAGCTTTAGCTATCTTAACTTGGATCTAGATGGCGCTGTGTGATTTGTCCTGAGATTATAATTATTATTATTATTATACATCATATTCATAGAAAACACCTAGACCGATACAAATATACATACTCCTTGTAATCATACCTTTTGCACCATGTGAGGAATCGAACCTGCGGCCATCAGAAGTAAAACGGTGCTAAACCGCTAGAACACCTAGGCCGTCGTATTATTATATTTAAATGGATTGTCCAACTGCTGTCATGCTACTGTAAAGTTACATAGCTTAAGGAAACAAATATTGTTCTTTGTGCCTGTAAGAGGCACAAAGCAAAGAGAAGATTTTTTCCTTATATATTGTGTTTTAGTAGTTTATATGTATCTCTGATAGTTCTAAATAGTATATCATACACATTCGCTGGCGAAGCATGTGGTGTGGACTAATTTTTTTACTGGTATCTGATATACGAATCTTAGTGCTGCTGCTATTTTCTATAGGAAAACCGGCGATTGCTACCAATTGGCCACTATTTTACAATTCCCTCCCCCTAAAGTAACCTATAATAATAGCACTACTGGAGACTGTTCTATATTAACAAAAAATATTTAACATATTCTTATCACATTGGCCAGGAGACTTGGTATAGGCTATTCTTTAAAATTTTCTTTACCTTCCAACTATATATTTGTATATTGACCCCATTATCGTCTCTTACAATAACTTTTTATTTTTAGGTATCATGTCAGAATTCATTAACTGCTAAATTTTGGCGAGAAACATCGTAGAAAAGATGAGCTTATACATAAAATATTTTTTCAATAAACTTGTTGCTATAGAAGGTCTTGTTACATACCTATATAACTGAATTACGTCGTGATCAATCCATCAATTTATTAAATTCCTGACACACTTTTAATATCAGTAAAAAGTTTTATAAGGCCAACTTTACACTTGTAAACGAAATTATTACTAACGCTTTATTATTTTACAATAAAATTAATGCCTTTAAACGTAATTTTCACTTACATAAAAAAATCGCAGTACATAGGTTGCCTAATTTATGAAAAATTAGCTATGCCTGTGTGAAATTTACAACCTATATGTTATTCTGATATAAGCTATATTACTGTAAAGTTTCATCAAAATCCGTTCGGTAGATTTTTCGTGAAAGAGAAACAAATATCCTTCCATCCATCCATACTCGCAAAGTTTCGCGTTTATAATATTAGTAAAATAAAAAATCTGCGAAGGGTAAAATTTCAATTTAAAGTTTGTACGTTTATTAATCAATTACGCATAAATGGATAAACCAATTTGAATAAATTTCATAAAACAGATTGATTATAGATTAGCATTTAGGGTAAATTTTACCCTACTGCCGTGCCCCCGTGGGTTAATCGACAATGATTTTCTGTTTGTATTTTTTTTTGTAATCTCTCATTTAAAATTATATATGTATTTGGCATTGTTTTTTAATAGGTTATATTATGGAGTACTTATGACAGTTTGTACAATTGTAACTCTTTATTAATAGGGGAGCTGATTGGTAATTATGGGGAGTATAGACATAGGGTCTATAATCCCCATAATTAACAATCCGCTCTCTCATTAATTTAGAGCAATAGAGCTGGTAATGTACTACATATATTAGGTTCTCCGCGCCGTCAATCTGGCAACGATCATGGTTAATTTAAGGTGAATGCATCATGATGACACAACTGACCTTACTTCATCTTCATCTCAATAACTGCCACTGGTGTATATCGTTCATAACTGGGGATACTCTATTCTTCTTCTCATTCATTAATTTCTTAACAAAACGGTTGTTGTCATATATAGTGGTATATGAGGCTGATGTCATCCGCCGTACCACAGTTGCAATTTGTCTCTACAGGCTGCCGTTCTGATAAACTGGTGGAGTTGACCTTGTGAATTAATTGCTCTATTCTATTATCATTAAAAAAGAAAATTAATATCTTTGTTATAATGCATTTCGATTGAAATATTAAACGATCTTGGAATAATTATACTTCGAAAATAACGGCTTATGAAGTCGTGGGTTCAGCTAATGTTATATATATATATATATATATATATACTCTCCATCATTTTCTGGATCCATTCTACGCCTACAACCATTATCTTATTGAAAGAGATCTATGTGGGAAGTTAACAGATAGTTTCCGTAAAATAATACCATTGTTTAATTATAATAAAATAAAAACAACAAAATTGTTGCGCAAATTTATTAGATTTCTATATCTAATGGATTTGAAAATCGATTTAATATTACATTATTAATCGACATTAATTGCTCAAACCGATGTGCGGGCTTATTAATGTCTAACAATCCTATATGTAGGAAACAAAATGAAATTTCAATGAAAAGCATCATATTGGAACATCGCGTTCTCTAATACTCACGATTGGCTATTCATTTTTCAATTCCTGTAACAAGGCAATAAGGTTTAAATCCGATATTGCGCATCGGAACATTGTCAAAGGCGAAATTAAAGAGTTGAAATCTGTCAAGTCGTAAAGAGGCTAATCATGGAACTTGGGCGGGCTGCTAACGAATTTTGCTCGTCACTCTGAAAATCGCTTAGCTTTTGTGAATCGAATACAATACGAACAAGACGCAATCCAGTTTTAGGGATCAGTGGGAAGAT
Organism: Achroia grisella; assembly: GCF_030625045.1. Lineage (NCBI taxonomy): Eukaryota > Metazoa > Arthropoda > Insecta > Lepidoptera > Pyralidae > Achroia > Achroia grisella. The sequence continues at coordinate 266,992 of NW_026712919.1, forward strand.
ATTAAACTAGTTAGACCTAGCAACGTTGCGTTTTGGCTCTGGATTTATTATTTCTCCTTCCATTATAAACAGTTTATGAGAATATTCACATATAGAGGACAGGTGATTGTTAATAATGAGGTCTAGAGACCCATTAGAAACGTACGATGTCAAGTTAACTTCCACGCGGTTCCTTCTGAGAACCGTTCCGATATTTGTAGTGAATTCTGCACGAGAAGATAACTAACCTTCATACTCATCGTATCATTTTTCACTAGTACAGAGTTTACTGTTAAGACGTATATGTTCGCCATTCCATGTTCTTCCATAAAAAAAGACAATCAATATTTTCCATTATGACCGTAACAATACACCCTAACAATGTTCAAGTAATCGCCTTAATTATTATGTTGTAAGATGTATAAACATATATAATGTACATTATTGTATAAATGAATAAATTATGTTATACAGAAAGTTAAAAAAAAAAGGAATTTCAGTTGAGTTTCTTCCCAGTTCTTCTCAATTAAATCTATATACTGAACTGAAAGATAGGAAAAATATATTAATATAAAAAATATTGACGTTCATAAGCGGCGAAAATGTCCTACTTGAATAAATTATTTTTGATTAAATTTCATTTGATTTCACTTTCTAATCAATCTAAAATTAAAAAGATACTATTAAAAATTTCGACGTAAAGTTAAAGGAGTTATTTTTCAATTGAACGTAGCTTTAAATTTTATATTAAAAATTCTGCAATGCAAGGTACGTGTATTATACCTTTTTTCAAAGTTCTAAAAGGCAATATGAGCGTTATACGGGCATGATATGAAATTATGTCACTTACCTGTTTTCAGTTTACATGCTGTTATGAAAAGCTTTAGACTTTATATTTTATTTTAATATTAACATATGATTTTATATGGGAAAGGGATTGTAATCGATAAACTAATGTGAACTAATTACGAAGTCTAGTCTAGCAATGTACGAAGTCAGGTTAACATCATGGTGATAAATTCCTGGTGAATTTACTACGATAGGCAGTTGGCCTATCTGACCTGATTGAACCTGATTTCATATCTATCCTATACATTAGTAAACTACAACGGTTTACACTAGTAGGTTACCAGTGGAGGACAGTGTAGCTGGAGCTCATTCATAATCATCTATTAATAAAATATCTTTATTAGATATGACTGTAACGGATTCTAATAGACACCGCCATAATTGTTCACTTAAACTTTAAACATGGCAGTGTATCCATGTTTGGGTAACTAATACAACATTCACTTTACTATTAAAATTGTACAACAAAGTTTTAACAACTTAGTTTTGCATCCGTGGTCTCATTTAACTACGAATTTGATATTTGGAAAGTTTTCTCTGTATGTGCAGATTAAATTGTTTGCTCCACCTCAAATTAACCTTCATGATATTATCTCTGCTTCATTGGAGATAATTAACATAAGCAATTATAATTCAGATGAATTAATTATTATTCGGAATTATTATAATAATAATAAAGTCTTTATTCAGATATTAGATTTTTTTTTCATTTATTGTCTAATATTTTGCAATTAAGCATAAGCCTTCGAATCTAAAACCCATAACAGTTCTGTTTGACTTAGAACTAGATGGCTCTGTGCGTATTGATCAGGGATATTATTATTAACAATGAAACAGAGAGTTACTTTTTTTATATAACTAGAATGATAATAGTTGACAGTCTATCAGATGAAAAGTGGTAACCATGGCTTATATAGATACATACAAAACGATGAACATGTCGTAATCATATTAGACCTCATTGCTATCTTACTTACGTACTCCATAATATCTCTGTAACACTTGAAAACCTTTTATTACTTGTGTAAAATCTATCACGTAGACCAGCCCGCCCCGGAGGGAGGCAGACGGGTGCTCTCGGAATTTTACCGGCTAAAAACTTCAAGGTGTCCTCCAAACGCTAGTGTCGGGGTCACTGTGACCCTGTGATTCTATCGTGACACACAGATCAAATAACAACACTTGAATTTCATTGAAGCAAATCAACACTTTGGAAAAAAAGAACTTATTACAAAATTGAGGAGTGCATAAACGATATAATGTTTTTCTAGATAAAAATAAAACTTTTCAAAAATGTTGATAGTCGCATGCTGTTGTGCTTTTATTAAAAACAACATTTATATAAAAAAGCAACACGCAAATGTCTTGACCATTCTTCTTGTGATGAGTCTGCGTTCCGAATGAAAAAAAATATGATGATTCAAATGTGCTTATATTATGTCTTCCTGAATAAAGATTATTTATATTACATCTCACACCTTACCATTTTATTTTTGTTACTTAGTTATTAATTATATTATATTAATAATGCTATGATCATTATTATTAGTTCTTGTTATTTGGTCCTCATAAAATCATTCTACAATACGAGTATAAACAAACGCGTTATAAAAAGAACAGACTTTCGCGAAATAAAATTTGCTTATAAACCAATATATTATTATGCATCAAAATATTAAGTATTTACACCGATTCATAATTGAATTAAGCAGAAGAAAGATGCTATAAATGTTAGTTAAGTTTTCACTTTAAGACGTACAATAAAAAATACAAACTTAAGACATCTAATAAAAAGTTATGGACTTTCAAAGTTTTGATTGCATTTTTCTTTGTACAAATTAATTTAGACTATTCTTGTTTCACCTCGGGACATTTATTAATTAAAAAGTTCTCTACAATATATATATATATATATATATTGAAAAAATATTAGCTTTATTTCAAAGTACAACGAAAAAGTACAATAGTTAATTAATAATTAACACCCGTCCATTTAGACATTTTATGTCCAACAGAAGGTGCTTGTATACTTTATAACCATTACAATTGCGCTTTTCCAATGGATGCAATTATAAATTACCCGTAAAAAATCTTACTTCTTACCACAGATAAGATGATATATATTTATTAGAAATTACATACTTCTTACTAATATGACGAACGCGGAAATTTGTGAATTGTGAATATTTGTTACTCTTTCACGCAAAAACTACTACGTGGATTTTAAAGAAACTTTACAGTATTTTTTTTTATTTATGCTTTATTCATCAAGATAACACAAATGTTTCACCCGCATAAAATTTATAGCCTATGTATTATTCTAATGTATAAGCTATATTTTAATATTATTTTACGAAATTGTAATCGAAATCCGTCTGTAGTTTTTATATGAAAGAGTAACAAACATTCATCCATCCATTTACTTATATATACTCATGAACTTTCGCGTTTATAATATTTTTTTTATTCTATGAAATAATCCAAATTGTAACATCGTGGTCCAATGTTAAAATAAATTTCCTAAGTATGAAGTTACATGTTTCATGTTTCATAAGTCTCAACATTACACTTTATGTCAGTGGTGTCGTCACTAGATGAATACTATAATATTAGTAAGATTCTATTACTATTATAGCACAAAATACAGAATACTTCTTTACATTTCTTTTCTCTTTGTTTGCTACATTTAAAAAATGTTTTTAAATAAAATCTTACAATACGTAGGTGTATTAAAAGAACAGTCGCGTTCTAATGAAACGACGGTAATTTCGTGCAGCTTTCCCGGCGAGATGTGTTCATATGGTGTAATTGTGTTCGCCGGAGGTAGGGGCGATTAAGCTAACATCATTTTATAGAAGGATATATATGAATACAGGGTTGGTTATTTTTGTGAGCTTCTATATTAATCCTGACTTGACTACACCAGGCAAAGTGGTTTTAATTTGTTTTAATCGTGTATTTTAAAGTCATTACTTTAATTGTTGTATATGTATGTTGTATATGTTTATATATACTTTATGTATATCTATATAATAATATAATATACTTTAATAACGTAAATGTATTTTAACATGTATTATTTTTAAACCAATTTTAAATTGTTAGTAAAAAGGTGATGCTTTATGGAGTAAAAGACTTCTGCAATAAAGAAGAACTTGGATATGTCTATCTGAGTAGATTAAAAACACGCCGTATATCATAATTTTATCATTCATCCCGATCCTGACGATTTGGATGCTGATTTAGAAAACATAGTACATATAGTTCTGTGTACTTAAAAATATTCATTGATAAAAACAAAATGATTTTCAATGGTAATTTTACTCATATATGTATATTCAAAATTTATTAAACTTTAAATAGACGAGTAATTTATTAGTAATTGAATGTGATACCGACTTTAAAATATAGAAATTAAAATTTGTGTACAAAAAAACACGACGTTTAATAATGTCGGTATTCCTTCCTTTTTTATGAGTACCCTCTATTCCCTGACATTACAGACATTAACCTAATACAGTCGCACGCGCGACATTCTGCTAAAAAATATTAGAAAATCCTGTGTTTTGAAGTGCAATGGTATGTGTCATCGAAAGTGTTCATTATCTTTGGAACCTGTTATATATTTATAAGCTGCAGAAGAAGACTCATTTTTCTTCTGACGAAAAACAAAGTACTTGACTGACTTCTAACCTTACACGCTTCTACTTTATTTATTCTACTACATTTTTTATAATGTAACTAAAATGGCAAACATGCTGTCAACTGTAGTCTATATATATGATGAATGCCACTAAAATAACTATAATATCTAAAGCTCCTAGTACCCCTCATGTGTTACCATTCCAAATGAATAACATTAAACCTCTATATCCTTATATTTTATATCATACTATATCTTAACTATTAAATGAGCTGCTTCTAAAACTGATGGCTATTAAGACAGATGTATCTACTCAGATGACATTTCCTGGTAATCTTTTTCTAAAAAATTTTATATTAATAATAATAGCATATATTTATTATATGTAAAGTTGCGAGGTAACAGATTTTTTTGGGCAAAAAATGTTATATTAATGGATTGTGTAATATGCATATATTTATTATATATTGATGATATAATATATATAATTAATCTGATTATTTAAGTAAATAGCAGTGGAGAATTGTAGCACAAAAAGTATAAATTCAAAACGAGGCTATTCGAAACCGGTTGTAACGTTAATGATATGAAAAGCCCTTCAGAAAATAACTATGAAGCTACTTAGTTATTTTTAAATTTCGAAATGTGCTAGTCTTTGCAAAAATCCAGAATGGAACGAATCACTTTTCAAGCGACGCAACTAACTGGAATTCTTTTGAAAGGAATGTCAATTGCACTGCAGCTCACAGCGAACGAGCAATAAAAACGTACGGCGCGTCAAATTACATTTCCGTGTGTAGTTGTATACCACAGTGTATCTAAATACGAGCTGAAACTTGCTGAAAGATCAACTTACAAGACTACAGCATAGGGTGTAAGAAGGGTATGTTAAGGTTCTTAATGGTCGGTCGAACCCTGGTGTTTCAGGCGTCCATAGACTACGGTAAGCATTTACCATCGCATGGGCCATATGCTTGTTTGCCACCATCATAGTATAAACAAAAAAATTACAAGTATAATTACAAGTGGGGGCTTTGAGATATTTGAGACTGGTTACGGCTTTTATTGTTTTTTTTCGGACTACTCTGATGCTGTTAGCCGCAGCTAGTCTTTACAGCTTTACCAGATGATAGAAAGCGAATGCAGATAGCACTTGAAACCCGCGGAAGGACTTATATAGCGGCTAAAGGCCAAGTCCCGCTAGACGGATACGGCTTTAGTCTGAGGACACCGTTAGGGGTTCGAACCTCGGCTTAGACCGTTGTAATTTCGACCCAATTCATCGATCGGAGGGGCTTCTATTGGTCATAGCGTGATGTTATATTGTATTCAGGGATATATATCTTTCAAACAGTGAAATAATTTTTAAAATCAGATCAGCAAAACCGTAGATTACCTCGAACAAACAAAGACAAAAACTTTACCGCTTTATAATATTAATATAGATGTACGATAATAAGTCACATATACAAACATTTCCTTGTTATTGCTCAATAATATGCAAAACGCCTCTAATGGTTTACTACACTGAATTAGGCCCGTCGTCAAAATTGTGAGGTAAATTTTAACGTCACAACAAAACGTCTAAATATTTTTCATCGATCACAAAACAGTCCATTATGTACGCTAAATTAAAAAAAATATTTTTAGTTTTCCACTTTACTTCGTGGTGAATGTTATCGAATTTCATGAATACTGTCACTGGCTTTTACGACTAACCCCGTATATATAAACAAAAACATAGTAAACAAGTGTATAAAGCTTTACCACGTGAATATTGTGTATATCACGAATATATGAGTCTCATAGGTGTCAGTGCGAACAAAAAAGGTCCCCCCCACTCAGCGTTACGCCGCAACAAGCTGAAAATCTATTTTCAGCGGTTTTCTGCTTGAAAGCGCTATTAATTTACAAGTTATACTCTAAAAGGATCTGCGCGTGACACAGTTTGGTATTCGAACAGTTGTGCTGGGTATTTTATGTATGTGTAAGATACGCAATTACGAAATTTGACTACTGGCATTATTATACTGTGTGTAAGGGTGCAAAGTCCTATGTGTATCTCTTACATGCTAATCTTATGAACCCTGCAGTTTTTTTGATTATCCATATAAAATTTAACAATCGATTTTGTCTTCAATTCGCATTTGCTAAACGTTTGTCGTGGACGACAAATTAATTAAATAGCTGCTTCTATACTTCTTGAATTAATTTATACCAATAGTACTATAAAGAAGAAAGATTTGATTGTTTGTATGTTTACTGTCGGGTTTTAAGGCATTTTATACACACTTTGTATAAAATGTACATTATTCTTAAGTAAATAGGAAGGCTACCTCCGGCTCGAAGGACCAAAATGTGGGCGTAAAATGAATTAACTGTATGTGTGATTAATGAAACAATGGTTAAAAATGATAAATACTTGTAATGTAGATAAGAAAAGTAACAGTGAAAAAGTGACAATGAAATATAATGACAATACTAATAATGTAAAGAAGAAACATTGAAAATTGATACAGATACAGATATAAATATATAAAAATATGCAAAGAGTTTGCAACATATCGATTCCAGGTGCATATATAATTATAATAAAATTATGTGAACACAAGAGAAGCCAGAGCGTCTTACTAGTTACATTTTCACTTTAATAAATAAGTAAATAGAGTCACTAGTTTAGAGTTCTTTTCTCTTAGTTTAATTTTTATACTGTTTTGGTTTTAGGTTGGTAACCTACATACATTCTTGAAGTATTGTTACGATTTCTTTTATTATTAATATTAGTTATTCTTATTATAATTTGTTATTAATTGAACTTGCTTTAATGTAGAAAAAATATTCTTACTTTAATAGCCCCTTAAAAACTCAATAAAGTTTTGCTTAGTTGGAAACCAGAACGCGCTGTGAAATAGTCGTTTTTATATTTATTAAATAAAATTATAAATTTTACGCAGGTTAAAATTTAGGTATTTTGGAATACTTTAAGTATTACATACATAGGCTACCACAAAACAGATATCTGTGTCTATCCTCTAAAGGATTTAATGTGAACAATAATAATTTTAGTTATTATATTATATTATATTTTAAAGCTTTTTAAATTTAGTTTCTTAGTTGTACATATATATATTATATATGTGTCTGTATAGCTTTATTTATTTGTATAAATATTCTAATAAATGATAACGTAAGTCAACAAACTCAATATAATAATCTATAATCATTTAAGGTTTCCAGTACTGTTATTCCAAATAATGGGATCGCTATACCTTTTCTTTCCATTAATTCTATTCCAATACATACGTACTAAAGTTGGAACAAAATTAATGGAGTGTATTTTAAGAGCAACAGATTATGAGAGGACGATTGAAAGCTATTGGCTGAAGTTTGCCTGGAATTTAATAAAGCGTAAAGGGCTTTACTAGCTGGCGGCTTTTTGTAGTACTCATATGGGCCTCAATTTTGTACAAGTATTCCGTGCCCACTCGACCACCGGACGGGACGGATTGGAAAATATTTTCGATAGCAACTGCGTTGAAGTGCCAAGTGGCGATTGATGAAAATGTATTATTGTTCGCTTGTATTTTTTTTTTATACAAGTAAGTAGAAAATACAATAATCACAAATGTGATTTGTTCCATATTTTACATGTATTAAATAATTGAACACACTATATCTATCACTGTCTTTAACATATTTGAAGGTCTTTTTATTTTATTTTTCTATAATATATCATCATGCAACAGTATGCAAGTACGAGCTCCTGTCGATTCGTTCATTTATGTTTTCATTTTGGTTTATAATTTATTTATTATATAATGTATCGACATAAAAATTACAGTGTAATTGAAATCCCTCCTTTATATAAATCCGTTAAATAAGTTAAGGTCGAAAATAAATAGTTTAGAATTACTGCCACATTGCTGAAATATTTTCCTTAAGTTAGGTTTGAAATACCGGACGGTCTTATCGCTCAAAGCAATATCTTACAGACAAACTGGAATTTCGGACACAGACAACAGACACAATAGTCCAACCTAATACATTGGATCTTTTTTGGTGGAATTCACGCCGGAATAGCATACAGTTATGTTATACAGGCATATATCTGATATATAAAATTATTTTCGTGCAACAATGTTAGTTACCAGACTCCTCCGAAAGGGCTTGACTGATTTTTATGAAATTTTATATGCATTCTGTAGGTATAAGAATCGGCTACCATCTATTCTTCATACCCTCACCATACATACCCAGTGATAAGGGTTGCCCACCTCTAACATTCATTTTTTGATTTTATTTAGTGGCTTTAAAAAGTTTATACCACCCTACATTTTCACACTCATCAACCCCTATTTTTTAATAGCGATTTTGATCTATATTGCAAAACAACGTTTGTGGGGTCAGCTAATAGCACTATATGTGCCTAGCTATATTCATTATACATATAAATAATACATTTGTTGCCAAGTTTACAATGTCATATCAGTCTTACGAAGGATTTTAGTTCTCCAAAAATATTTTTTTATTCGAATTGTCTTGAACAAAATGGGATAATTCGTCTCTGTGATATTACTTTAAAACATTCAACCGGGACAGGCTCTTTAGGCGAGATGTATTTTCTAGAAGACAAATGTGAGCAGTGAACTGTGTCTGCAGATGACTAATAACATCATTGTCACCACATTCGTTGTAAATGAGTCTGCAGATCTTACAGCGATGGATCTGACTGTGAATTATTTGCTTTATCACAATTGTATCTTATTATCTATACATATAATGGAAATATAACTGATTGCTGTCTGTGTATGGAAAACATTTGAGAAAATACAATTAGAAATAGTTTATAAACTTTAGAAATCATAACAATGATTTTAGTCACATTTTTTGTACGTTAGTGCAGATTTTATGTACGTTTTCATCTAAATAAATTTGTTTGTATGTGTGCTGAAAATTCTAGTAAATCGTTCATCTATCTTACTACCTATATGTGTGTGTTATGTAGATTGAAAAATGATACTAAATCTTATAATGACGCAATATCTAAAATACTATAACAAACTTTATTAACAGAAAACATTTCGTTATAACAAATCGCTATACGTCACAAACAATATATTCAACAAATTTCTCTCGCAGCTAAACAAAATAAAGCGCGCAGTACAGAAAAAAGTTGCCACTTCGAAAAGATCGTTAGCGAATGATAAATCTTTCCAAATATTATTTGTAATTTCCCTCTTGCAGCGGCCGGCTGTACATTTTTTCTCGGCCGCACTGGCCTTTCTTATAAATCTCTCTCACGACAGGCTTCAGTAACGTTGTGTATCAGCAACAACCTCTTATAAATCAAAACTGGCCCGCGCTCCCTTTTTGTGGCTTTACGTGTACATCCAAGAATGCGATATTACCAGTACGTTTCTATACTATATGTTTGTGGTGTATATTTTTGCATGCAACACTGTTTTGTGGGAAATTTTAGGATTATACGTAAAAGGTACTACAATGATTAAGCTTTTAGGAAAATCGGCAAGAATGCGAATTGCTTTTAGGATTAGTTCGTGGATTAAAGTTTTCAAATTTGACGCGTTAGTACTGCATTGTTTTTTCTTCTACTTCTTTCGAACAATTTCTTTATTTTTAATTTAAACATAGAACAAGACTGATTTATCTGAAATAAAAAGTTCTAAAGCTTGGCGGCTATATTGGGTCAAACAGAAGTACCCACTCAGCCCACTAACGGTTTTCATAAGGTCGCGAGTTTGATTACGCTACAATTATTTTTATTTACTAGGATGCCTGTTTTGTGTTGGAATGGTTATTATATTGCCTTCGTTTGCTCTTATATGATATACTCGGGGTTAAGTAGGGTAGTACAAGTTATAAAAGTGCTAAAGTTTGTGGGTTTGTAGGGGGTAATTTCTGAATCTACATAATCTATTTCAAAATTCTTTTACTTTTGATTAGCCCATTTATAGACGTTATAACATCAAATTATCACTAATAGAATCGGAGCTAGTATGAACAAAGGGGGGGAAATATGATGTAGACAAAGTTGCGCTAATCTACTTATTTTAATGCCTCCCACAGCTAATGCCATATTATGCATCTATTTCAAAATAAACGGCACATGATGTAGCCAAACACGGACCAAACAGTCCTGCCAAGTCACATAATATGAGTTATGTACCCATTCTGGCAACCCACTCGATCGCCTACCGAGTGAGATATTGTGAAAGTTTAAAATACTAACTTCAGTTGTAGGTCCATTCACGTATCTGCAATTTAATATCGGTCCTGTATTTCTGTACAGTTGTCAAGCGAATGCATTAGCTTATAAATTACATATTATTTTTGCCCACAATGAGATTCACGGGTAGTTTTATATATTCGTTCATCCATATTTACAATAGTAATGTTATTTTTATCTATTGCTTCTATATATACCTTTGCGTTCTGCTGTAGGAAATGTCTAAAAGCTATCTCTACCTCTTTCTATCATTTGTTATTAGTATTTGTAAATAACTTTAAAGCATATAACGTTTTGATTCTTTAGTACTGCTTTAATTTTGTTTTAATTTGGTGGACTGGAATCTATGCTGATATTACAAAGAGAGAGATAAAGAAAGGAGGAGAATGGATTTTATTATGAGGAACGTAAATTTCAGAGCCATTGAATAGATTTGACAAAACTTTCATTTATTTTTTAGAGGTTTATTGGTTGGAATAAACCACAGTTGTCGTCAGATACTATTATAAGATATATATACTCGCGAGCAAAAGTATGGAATTATGTACTTGGAATTGATTCTGCGCGTCAACCTGACGCTATTGCTGGCAATGTACCCTTGCCAGCAATAGCGTCAACAGTCCACAACTAAATATATATTATAGATGGGTAACAATCTGCTTACCCCTCTATAATATATATAATTAATCATCATATATACTAAGAGATAGACGTAATGCTTAGGGCTTATTGTAACATAGCGCTGTAGGGTAGATGCCCCTGTCACAGGGTAGATATGCACCATTCACCACGTTGGCCGTAATCCGCACACCGGACAATATAATATCACTCGGCTTTATACACTCCATTTCAGGATTAGTCTCGCAAATGGATTGTGTGTATGTTTATCTATGCAAAGCTGCGATGTGTATGTTCTTCAATAGGTTCACCTGTCTAATAAGTATGTATGTTGGAACAAATATCGATATAATGAAGTTGTGTTTCAATATTATAACTGAAATGTCCGATATATTATATGATAATTAGCTGACCCCGCGAATTCCGTTCCGCTTCAGAATTAAAGGATATTTGGATTTTCAGTTAAGCAAAAAATTTCTGAACGCACCCTATATGGGAAAATAAAATTGTTTTTTACTATTCTCCATGCGATTTTTTCATATTTTATCACCATTTAAACCTTCCCTGGACTTCCATGCATATTTCAAATTGGTCAACTAAAATCAGGCAAATTGGTTCAGCCGTTCTAGAGTTTTAGTGAGACTAATGAACAGCAATTCATGTTGATGACACTTCAGTCATATTTATTATATTTTAATTGATGATATTGAAAAGGTGCACCCGTCTGCGCTAACGGTTTAACGCTAGCGCGGCACCAGTGGAGGATCATAAGATAATTTCGGAAACTCGCATGTGGTGCCCCTGGTGTTTCAGGCGTTCATAGGCTACGGTAACCATTTACCATCAGATGGGCCGTATGCCTGATTGCCACCATCGTAGTATAAAAAATAAAAGATAAGCACGAGGTGAAGTTAGTTAGCGTATCGTAATAAATTCACTAGGTATTTATTATGATGGTTTCCAGAAGGAACCGGTTGGAGGTCAGCCTGAGATGGTACACTGTTAGCTATATGGTCAACAGTCTTCATCCACTTCGCGCAGGCGCATCTATTTCAGCCACTAAGCATTTATGTAAATTGTATTTCAGTTGAAGTGTGATATAAGACAGTGAAATTGCAATATATAAAAGCCATGACATACTAGTCCTTCGGAATGGTCACGCATAAGCGGTGTTGAGGATATCACATGATATCACGTTATCATGTAGTTCTGTTCGTATATATGTAGCCAACGGTTACCACATACCATCAGGTAGGCATTCTGTTTGTTTGTCGTTCCAATACAAGAAAACATCAAATAGATATTTTGTGTTATAGATGTTTTGTGACGTTTCAATACAAAACAACCACATTTAACATTTTATTACAAAGTACCCACTATTATGAAAAGTTCACCGCATTTTTTGTCTGTAGTATAAAACGGCGTTGATAATTTTAAATTCTTAAAAGTGGTAGGAAAAGCTTGTCGCCGTAATACTTTAAGTTACTTAAGCAACGGTAAAAAAGCAAGGCAACGCTTTGATTATAAGCAATATTTAAAACGGTGTTTTGTTTTTTTGTTACAGGGACGACTTTCTTGAAGTGGTAGGAATATTGCGTTGTATAAACAGAATATAAATATTTTTTTATTGAAATAAACTTTTAAACTCTTCTGAATATAGTACTTAGTCTGATATGTAGATATGTAGACAGGACAAGATTTATCAAAATAATCGTGACAATTCTTTAAAAATAAATTATGATATGATTTTGTGTGAATACAATCAAATGTCACTGAAAGTTTCAACTTCTGTATGCTTACTCCCATAAAGACTCGCCGTAAAGACACATAAATTCTTGTCAATGAGCTTATATATTGTTGCAATAATAATAATTATGTTGATAATATAGGTACTATTATTTTATCGAAAGATTAAAAAAAGTAAATTCTATACTTTCATTCTTAAATCAGAGAAACGTTATATAATTATGGAAGTTCAACAAAACTCTTTGTAACAGAGTATAATTCCCCAAGAAATAAAGTGCGAAACGCATCAAAATTTTAATTTTACACACGACGAACTTCTATTATAAAAACGGAAATAAATTCCGGGCAAACGGCTTACCCAAGCCAAAGTACATTTCTGGCCCGCGTATGAAAGAAATATTATTCTACTTATCTTTTATTCTAAAAATCTTTATAGTCAAGATTGCGAGCCAAATAATATTTGTAAAAAGAAATTCAGGCGCGTACCACATATGGATAAGAAAATTAAAGAGTACAATAAATTTTGTACAGTTAAATATTCAACTTAAATGTTGTTGAATTGAGAGCTGAATTTTGAAAGTCAATAATTTGACTTTTATGACACTGTACAATAGACGAATATACTAATATAATAGGGGTATATTTAATGAGAGAGGATGTATCACACAATGCAGAATCTGAAGTGATAAATTTCATTTTAAATACAAAAATATTTGGTCAATAATATAAACTACTATACTATATATACTCTCGGTGATATATGTGGACAAAAATATACAGAGTACTATGAATGGTAGCGTTTATGTTTAATTTTTGATTAAAAAAAATCCATGTAAATTTTTATCTGTTGCTATCTATTACCTGTATTAATATTATGTTATATGTGTCTGTATACTAAATTATGTTGATATTTGTTGACCCATTTATATGTAATTGTATAAGAAATATGACAATCTATTATACATTCTAATTAAAATACAAAATAAATGTGGAAGTAAGTTTATCTGTTACGGTTTACGCAGTAGCTACTAAATCTATAACTATGAAATTACTCATACACTTAAGAAAATGATATTTTCGGTGGAAAAGGATATAAGCTACAATCCAGTGACGTTCATGCATTTCTAAGTACTATACTATATTAACATATTATAATAATAGAAGTTTATTTGTTACTTTACGCAATAATTAATAAACGATAATTATGAATAATTATGAATATATTTAGGCACATTACAAAATAATGTATATAGTGGAAAAGGATATAAGTATTAGCTTATATCCTTTTTATAGTAGTATCTTAAAGTTTTTAGAGCTTTTAGCTTTAAAGCAGTAACTTATATTACTTAGAAATACGTCAACGTTACTGGATGTTACTGTTAATGTTATCGAATTTCTAAGTAGTATATTATAATAAAAAAAGTTTTTACTTAGCTCTCCAACCATCACGGCTGTGTGTATACCCCAACATAGCCCATAGAAAAAGAATTGTGTACTAACAAACCTTGTCACACCATATGGTGCCTTATTTTATAAGACCATTCAGAGTTTTCTTACCTACATATCACGGAGAACACGTGGAAGTTATGCCTTATGGACCGAAAATCATTGGGGAAAATATACAATATTTATTATATGTATACAACATACTGTTTTGTATGTTTATATGGATCGTGTGATAATACGATCTTTACAGGTGCGATTTATGTTTAAATTAAATTTGATTATTACTTATTATTACTATTGATTACAGTTTACTTCGAGTAATTACACACTTAAAACCTTGACTGTCATGGCAGTTTTTAGAAAACTGGCGAAATGGCAATTTAATAACATTATACGAATAAAAATTGTAATTCTACTGTATAGTTATCTAAAAAAACATAAAAAAATTTCTTGAATTTGAATTATTGTAATTTATATAATTGTATTTTTTGTTCAAGTATAATAAACTTTAAGCAAGTAAACACACTAGGATATAACTCATAGTTGGCGTCCTAGAAAAGAACAATAGTATTGCGATGAATTAATAGAACTTACAGCTAATTGCCAATACATTTATATCCACATATATATAACCGACAATAGCTAATTTCCATCAGGTGGAACGTCAGCTTACTTCCATTCCAGTTAGATAATAATATCCTGCTTAGGCAATAAAAAACTGAATGATTCATATTATTAAAGATAACTCAAAAAATATTAATTAAGATCTCGATTAAGATCGAGATCAAATATATTTGAGACTACACAAGTAGAACCAGTTTTTGAATAAAAAAAATGTTATCAAAATCAGTTCACGTAAAAAAAAAATGTCTAATTGAGAACCTGGTTCTTTTTTTGAAGTCGATTGAAATAAAAAAAAAAGAAATTGCCTGTGCGGTTTTCGTTTGATGAAACGCGTAGAGTCAATAAAAAGCCAAAAAGCTTTGGATTCGACACCGGCTATTCTGTCAACATGTTCAATTTTTATTTTTACATATTCACAGTTTGAATATTAACTATTTCAAAACAGTCGGTATATAAATTCGGTGAGAGATTTCTGAAGAATTTATGAGTTCTATTTTTTATTAGACTATTTTTTGTAGATTTTTATTCATTGTAAGACTAAAGCTACAGCTGACAATTTTACATGAGTATATTTTCTTATTTCATGCTTCGGTATTTGTAATTTAAGTTGTTTAGGGGTAATAAATATTTGTGATTATAATATGTATGCTTGGTGAAAAATATGTACATATTTGATTAATATGTAACTCGTTGTATTATAACACAGCGCTATGTAGTCTCACGATAAGCAGAGCTTGTATTATAGGTACTAGATAACAGATATAAATACTTCAATCTATATTTTTTGTAAATACATATGTAACGCCCAGACCGATACAAACAATCATAGTCGTGAATACAAATTTTTGTCCCATGCGAGGAATCGAACCCGCGATCATCGGAAGTAAAGTGGTATGCTAAGTCACTAGACCACCGAGGCCGTCGAAAGTTACAACTATATTTGTTACATAGAAATATTTATTCAGAAACGTTGGGCCTTCAGTATTAAATATACAGTACTCAAGAAGTAAGATTCGAAATTAAACTACACAATAGTATAATGTTATGTTTTGTTTTATTTCCCCTTTTATGGTTGAGGGAATTTTGTTGGTAATTCGTAAGCAAGGTTTCTCATGAATAATAAATTATATTTGCTAGGTAAGATATCCTCTGGTTTCATAGAATTTACTATACCTAAATAAGAATGTATTTATTTTGTATTTTTATGTAAATTATTTACATCTAATTCTCCGTTAGGTACATATGAACTAGTTTTAATATTTTGTACCTGTGGGCTGATAGTATAGATATTATGTTTCTCTTGATATTTTAACAGATAATAAATTATATTCTACTAATTTGAAAATGGAATATTATTAAAAATATTGCATTACTTTATTTATTATTATATGTCACCTATTCACTCTACAAACGTTACATACAATAATAAATAAAATAGTTAAAAGTTCCTTAAATAATTATTAAATAAATTAAACAAATAATTATTTTATGTTAAAAATTATCGCCAAATACAGATCAATTTATTTCTTAGTAAATAAAATGTGAAATTTAATTTAAATAAAAGAATGACATGTTCGAATTTCAAATGAAATTATTATTTTTCCGTGTCTGTTTGTTATTGGCCAGCTGTATATAAATTTAATACATACTACCTAGTACATATATAAATTCCTTGCTGTAGACAAGTCCTTGAACCTAAAATATCAGTAGTCTTTCTTATGTTTTCTTTTATGTCGACTGCTTGTAGTCATGAACTATATTATGTTTACCCCAGGCCACAGGCCTAGAATCTGACTGTACTAGAGATTTGAGCATTACTGTAGAAATTATAATATATGTTTTAGTAATGTCCTCATCATTATATGTAGAATTTGCTCGCAATTTTTTTCCTCTTGATATCATCATTGCCTTGCCTTTATTTGAGGGGACGGCACAGTATGTCATTCTTTTCCACTGCTCTCTATCGGTCGTCATATCTGAAGATACTCTTCTGTTATTCATATCATCTTTCACACAATCCATCTATCTTTTCTTAGAGCGTCCCCTCCCCTTACATCCATCCACATTCATATTATACACTTTCCATAAGACATGATCCTCGTTCCTCCGCATTTTACATTTTTTCCTCTTGATAGTCAAAAATATATACGTGATTGTTTTGGTTCCGTGCTGTATAATATTACAATGTAGGATAAAAATATTGTATATCAATATATAGACTTATATTGAATAGGTTAAAAACTTATAGCAAACTCTTAAATACTAAATACTAATAAAAATTTAGGTGTGAATTTGTTTTTTGCCGACTTATATTAAGAAAAAAATATAGCTTAACGACTATTAACCGAGGTAATCGTATATGATGAATACACCATTGGTATACTTATATTTTGTCCGGTATATTAGTAACCAAGATAGACAGAGGTTAGTACGATGTCTCTTTTAATAATTTTGATTTGTTATTGGTGTTTACTTCACCAGAGGGTTAGTAATAACAGAGACAGAAAGAGAGTAAATTGACACAAACATTTTTTTATGTCAGCCAAATTTACAAGCCAAACTCACGACCTTTCCATCTATATCATTGTAATGAACCACTAAGTCAAGATGTTCTTGCCTATATATACATATAATACAGTAAATAAGTTCACACTATACCAGTCGGCAGACTGATGTTGTCGATCATGAATAAACCTATTCACATCCCTTTGAAGAGTCCTATCCTGGAGTCTCTTGAGAAAATATTGGCATGAAGTACTCTACAGCTGTACATAATGTATAGCTACTAACTGAGTATACGAGTATATATATACATAGTTGAAAACACTACTAAACCGTTCAGTTTCAGGTACACAAAATATATTATACCAACATAATAATTTGAAGTTGTATTTAACTATAACTTTATTTAACTAACTGGGTGTTTTCTACATATGTATAATATGTATTTATTTACAAAAAAAAATGTATCCATGTATTTATATCAGTTGTCTACTACCCATAACACAAGCTCTGTTTAGCTTGGGACTAGATGGCGCTGTGTGAATTGTCCTGAGATATTATTATTATTATTTATAGCATTATCTCAAATATTGAGCAAAAAAAAACACAATAAATGCTGAGAGAAATGAAATAATAACGCACATGGCCAAAGTGATGTTGTGTCATTGTTGCAGTGACATGTTCGAATTTCAAATATAATTATTATCTTATATATAAAATTCTCGTGTCACAGTTTTCGTTCCCATACTCCTCAGAAACGGCTTGACCGATTCTCATGAAATTTTGTGAGCGTATTGAGTAGGTCTGAGAATCGGCCAACATCTATTTTTCATCCCCCTAAATGTTAGGGGTAGTCCATCCCTAAATTTTTTTTTTATGTTAAGGCAAAACAACGTTTGCCGGGACAGCTAGTTTTTCTATAAATAAATGAATTATTTATACTAGCCTGTATTTCAGCCTATTTACTCGTAGAATTTTTTAAATAATTACACGGACAATGCAATGCATTGTAATGCCGTGTCATTGTTTTTCAATTTCAAGTTCGAATTTCAAACCTATTTCTTTATATCTGTGTATTAATAGCCAGTTGTGTATGAATTATTTACACTACTCACTGTATAAATTTCATGCTATATACTCGTAGAATTCCTGGAATAATAACGCGGACGGGCGATGCGTTGTAATGCTGTGTCATTGTTTTTCAATTTCATGTTCGAATTTCGAACATAATGATTATTTTTTTTTATTTATTTTTAATGCGCACAATACAATATTCAGTACAGTACATTTGGCGGACTAACACCATGCGGCATTTTTTACCTGTCAACCATAGGTGGTGCAGAGAATAAATGTTTGCGGTGCAAATATAATAAACCATAAACAAAATATAAACAGATCGAAAAAATATAATATATATATATACCTAAGAGATACAATAATATATTACTTAAATATTATACATATATATATAAATAAATATATACATATAGAAAATAAACTTAAATATATACCAAATAGTCTGACAGTCACAGAACCAAAGAGAGATTATTCTATATCTTTGTATTAATGTCCAGTTGTATATAAGTATTGGAACTACCCAGTATATAAATTTTATGCTATATGCTCGTAGAATTCCTTGAATAATAACGCGGACGATGCGTTGTAATGCTGTGTCATTCTTTTTCAATTTCATGTTCGAATTTCAAACGTAATTATATTTTTTTATATCTGTGTGTTAATGGCCAGTTGTATAAGAAATGTTTAAACTATTTAGTATATAAACTCCATGTAGTATATTATATTCCTTGAATAATAACGTTTAAATTTAAATTATTACTTGTAAATTAAACTGCAGGCCAAGTCGCGAGGCAGATTAAGTTAATAATAATAAATGTAGACTTTGTATTTCAGTTGCTATTTCAATTGTTAACATCTGGAAATTCACGAACAATAGTACCACTATTATTTGCTGAACATTTATCTCTTTCAAAATATTATTAAAAAAATATACCACAAATAGAAATAATCTTATTCGAGTAAACTCAATATAAGCAATTTTGAATAGTCTTTTTTTTATTTTACCGTTCATTCGGAGCGCAGACACACAAGAAGAACGAGCAAAAAGTTGCGGATTGCTCTTTTGATTGAAAATATGACTATTCAAAAGTGTTTATATTAAGTTTATTTGATTTAAGATTATTTTTATTTCTATGCGTATAGACAAAACAAAAGCCAATCGGATTGCAACTGAAAATAATAATAATAAAGTCTACATAATTCTCTGAGCAAGGCCTAATATTATATAATCAAATTACACTCACTTGAAAATTTTGCGGTTTGAATTTTCTTTTATAATTATGATTTTACTACGCAGAGGCTTTGAAACTAAATTTCTATTTAAGTTGAAAACCTTTGAGTATAAAATACTTTACATTTTTTAAGGACTGTTGAACATTTCGTGCCTTTGATGTTCCGCCAACCATTCACATAAAATCTTCAGGAGCTGTGTACGAATTTGTGTACAAAACACTTGGCGATAAAATCTTCATTTTTGCTTTCATACTTACATATTTTTAAAGTAATAAATTAAAAAGTATTAGATTTTATGTCCATTCAATTAATTAGACATACTTTTGGGATTTTGTATTATATGTGGGCGATATAAATGATTGGACTGTTTTTGTAAGATTCATGGAACAACAGATAAAAAATGTTTAATACTCGTAATTTAAATATGATCAGTAATAGTGAAGAAAAGATAGTAAAATGTAGTGATGTTTATTACGCTTTTACGCAAAAACTACTCAACCGATCATCATGAAATTTTGTACACATGTTCTTGGACGTATTAGAAAGAACATATACTATGTTCAGTTCACTTATTAATAATAAAAAAATAATATATTTATTTAATGGATAAATACGACCGATGCCACGGGTAAAAGCTAGTATTTTGTAAAATGACAACATCTTAGTGTCTCAATCTCTTTGATCAGGTTTTTCTTATTTAATATCGTGACAAAT
The DNA here is from genome assembly GCF_030625045.1 of Achroia grisella. Lineage (NCBI taxonomy): Eukaryota > Metazoa > Arthropoda > Insecta > Lepidoptera > Pyralidae > Achroia > Achroia grisella. The sequence goes on from NW_026712919.1 coordinate 287,670, forward strand.
TCATAGTATTAGTTTTCTTTGACTCTTAGTAAATATAAAAAGTGAACCAACTTTAAAAAATGGGGATGTTCTCAAATCAATTGCAATTCTTTGTATTCATTGTTCGATAGGTAAAGTACGTTATTTTTAAGATATTTATCGCTAAAATTGTTACAGATAAGTTCTGAACTCATTTCTTATCTTAACAAAGTTTAATTCTTACTTCCTTACTAATATTAGAAATTCGAAAGTATCTGTCTGCCTGTCTGTCGCGCCTTCACGCCATAACTACTTTACCGATTTAAATGAAATTTAGTACATAGATAGTCTATACCATGAAAAATGTCATAGGCCACTTTATAATGTGAAGAAAGGGTTGTAAGGAGTTGAATGGAAGCATTAAACTTTGTATGGAAATTCGTCATCATTTTTTAAGCAACAATAATGAATCTTTTTTCTTTGTATTTTATAATTAGCTTAAACAATTTAAAATGCTGGCCACGGTCATTATTTCGCGCGAACGAAGTTCACACACAGCTAGTTGTACTATATAACACGAAATATTTCAAGAAACAAAGACAAACTGATCGTGAAGCTTCGTGAAAAACCCCGGAAAGCCGGATTTGCGAGTGCCTTCGTTTTATGGTTCTAATTCAAAATAAAATCCCATAAGTCTCCATTGATATTGTGTGCCTCGGAAATCGTTTCGCGCGGTCAAAGGTTACGGTTCTTTACGAAAAAAGATTACGGTTTTCCATGAAAATATGGTTTTTCAGTACCGGTTAAAAGGCAATCAAAATTTATTGAAAAAATAGTGGTTTTCGTATTTGGAGCTTGGGGTTTTAATTTTGTTTGTAATAAGTACTTCTATTCATACACATGTATATATGTTTTTTAACCTCAAATGCCTTTAGAATAAGGTTCACGTTTGGATAAAAAATAAAAAAAAAAAAAATGTGAATAAAGAATTTATCTATTTAACAAAACATGCATCTTATCTTAATAATAATATATTAAACGCTAAAGTTTGTGAGTATGGATGTGCGTTACTTTTTCACACTAAAACTACTAAACGGATTTTGATAAAACTTTACAGTAATATAGCTTATGTGTCAGCATAGGCGAGCAACATAGGCTATATTGTATATTAAAATTTAACGCGGGTGAAACCGCGCGGGCACATATAGTTTATCTGTAATTGTTGAATAAACAATTTATCTATCTATCTATAGAACAAAATATGCATATTAATATAATACAGGCTTGATCCTAGAGCAATTTCAAGAGATTACACACCAATATACACAAAACCAAAAGTGCCTATTGTTTCTCTGTAGCTATAACGCGAATCATATGTCAAAACGTCATAGCCAACATACAGAACCCACGTTATGCTCCGTCAATAACATTGGCTTATTCAATGCATTGTCTTTTTTATATCAAAAATTGCCCTTTCATACGTATTGTTTCGGCGTCGTAAATCATTTCGACCAATACGTTTTATATTCATTGGTGTGCAAATTTCAGCCGCATGTGTATAGTATAGTGATTTTGGATTTGTTTGACGTTTTTGTACTAAATATGAGGTTTTGAATACAATTTATTTTCAGGCATAATATTTTTTTCATTCGTATCATTAATAGAATACAATAGAAAATCTTTATTCAAATATATTTAAGCACCTTTGAATAGTCATAGTTATTCTTCTTTTAATCTACCGCTCATTCGGAAAGGTTTCTCATCAAAAGAAGAATGAGTATAAAACTTTCGAGTTGCTCTTTTAAATAATCATTGTAACTTTTAAATTTTTAAGTCATAACATGTGAATACAAACTACTAACTAGCACTAATTTATTAGAGTCAAATATTAAATATACAATAACATTAACACAGCACCTCTAGTCCCACGAGCTTGTGTTATGGGTATTAGATAACTGATATAAATACTTAGATTTTTTTTAAGTACATACATAATATACATAGAAAACATCCAGACCGATACAAACAATCATACTCATAAATACAAATGTTTGCACCGTGCGAGGAATCGAACCCACGACCTTTGGAAGTAAAACGGTATGCTAAACCGCTAGACCATCGAGGCCGTCAGTAAAATAAAATGTCAATTGTCGTCACTATCGTAAGAAAGTTCATTAGGGGCGCCACTGTACAACTCTCGGGAATCATCAGCGTTACCTTTCCCACACTATCATTCTGAAACAAATGTGTTAGGGAAATGTCGGGTGATAGGGAGAAATGATGTTCTGAGAAGACATTTCGGTGACGAACATTGGTAAGAACAACAATTAATCATGTTGGTAACGTGAAAGATTGTTAACTAAAAATAATATACCCAACTATATTCGAATCTCGATATGGAATGTAAAATTTCGATTAAAATGTTTAAATATAAAAATATTTAAGACGAAAATATTTAAGGTATAAAATTTCAATATTATGCGTAGTATTGTCGTCCACGATAATATACATTTACACATGTCTCATCTGTTAAATTTGATATAAAATATAATAGATAGAATAAAAATATGATATTTACATAAAATAAATATATAACAATAATGTATAAATAAAAATGTCAACAATAATTATGATATTTCTACAAAAAAAAATTAAAGCTAAACTAGAAGTAATTAAATAGGTATAATCACATCGAAATTACTCGGAATTCATAGTTCTAAATTTGAAAATTAAATAAAACATAAACAATTACGAGTAAATAAATAATTCTAAAATTGAACAATCACTTTCAAATTTGGAACAATGTATTACTTGTACTAGTAAAACATTGTTCCAAATTTGAAAGTTATGCTTCCACTTCGGAGTATGCGTCGAACCGTACTGGTACTTAGTAACTGCGCCAATACTAGCGCCGGTATGCTACGGTTTCCCGCTGAAATATAGCTAGTTGTTACGCCGTACAACTATTTGTAACTTTGTCCGCACTGGTTTTCTAACAGTAAACAATCACAGTCCAACATTACGGTACTGGTCATTTGTAAGTCAAGAAATGTAGATGTTTCATATGAAAATATTTTTTAATTTCAGGAGTTTAGAATTCTTAATTTGAATTTATTTTTCTCGCATATTAATCAATAATAAGATTCTTGACCGATCGTCGTGGAGATCAATATGTCCAGCAGTGGACGTCTTCCGGGCTGCGATGATGATGATGATGAATCAATAACAATCGTTAGAATCATAGAAGTAAAATTTTATATTCGATATTAAAATTAATTCTGTAATTCTACAACATATAGCGTAATAATGAAACTTACACCAGATATATTTCGAATATTGGAATGCTTGTTAGTTATATAAAATAAATGCACCATATTTTTTATTGAATAATAATAATAATTTATTTATTTGTAATAATTTAGTTAACATAGAATGTGTCTCTAAAGATGCTCTAACAGGCTCCTATCAGATTTGGGTGGGCAGTGATAGAAAACAAGAGGCGTGAAAGTGTGTTGCCGTACGTCGGCGAGGGGTCTCTTTAAATCGGTTCAGTAACCTACACCCGGTTCCTGGGAACTCGGAGTTTCCCTTTCTGTCACACAATATAACCGGCTCCCGCCCGGTGAATCCGTGGAGTGCGAAGGAGTTAATTTCTCAAGACAAATTTTTTTTTCTTTCTTAGATTAGGAAAGGAGTAAAACATACTTAAACGATTTTTTTGCTGTCATAATACCTATGTATATACCCTACCTTTAGTAAAGAAATAAATTTAAAACCTTATTCATTAAAAATATAAATGTTCTTAATTTGCAAAAAAGCAATAACGAAACACTGTCGGAGTTTATAATTTGTTTTAATCAGATAGTATATGTTTTGTTGCTCTATTTCAAATTAAGAACGTTGTTGGAAATGCAAAACAAAATAATCTCATAATAAACACATTTATTATGCGTTCGACGTTTTTATGAAAGGGCGTAAGTTCCACACTTTCTTAATATTACAATCCTTTTATAAAATAAGTTATAAACCGCTAATGTCAGCACGGGCCGCGGATAATAGTTGGATAAAAGGCGGGTAAGTCATCAACATGTTCGAGATAGGATATGTTGGTTGGCATTCGGATCACGCCCTCGATAGCTCGGCCGCCATGAGTGGCACGACGTGACCTGCTGATGAATATTGCCATTGGCCTTTGTTCTAACAACTGTGTATAGGCATTATTCGATATTTATATCTATTTCTAGATCAATGTTTGTGATGATCGTAAGTTTCCTCTACGAGAGTTAATTATACTCATAATTAACTGTCATGGGATATCCAATTATTTTATTGTAACGAGAATAGCAACTACACTAACTGTCTGTCTGATAGTATGTGGATGTTTCCACATACTATTAGACAGACAGTTAGACATGTTAGAAATATCCATGGTGCTCCCATGGATATTTCTGCATCTTATCTATGCGTAACCGTTGTTCAGAAAAATGTTCAGATAAGGATCTTAACCTTCAAGTGAAACACATCTTACAAAACAAGCTGTTAGGCGGCTGATTAAGTGTTATAGAGATACCCACGTGGAACACTTTGTACAAAGTCAACCTCTGTTATATTCGACTACCTAGGTGGTCTAGCGGATATAGCATAGCATAGCATACCGCTATTTCGATGACCGCGGATTAGATTCTCTGCACGGTCAAACTTTTGTAATTATGAGTATGTTTGTTTGTATTGCCCTGGATGTTTTCTATGTATATTACGTATGTACAAATACATATTTAAGTATTCTACAATTGTCTAGTAGCCATGACACAAGCTCTGCTTAATTTGTAACTAGATGGCGCTGTGTGAATTGTCCAGGGTTATTATTCCTATTATTCATAAACAATGAAATTACAGATAAGAAAATGGAAATATTGTTTATTTCACCGAATTTGCCTCGTTTTGGAGATTTATATATTTGACTGGATTTATATTACCTGATCTATCTTTACGACGCTAGTACGTGTCTATGGCCCTTCACAGGGCACGTTTTATATAGGCTTTAAATTAAGTACATCATCTTTGTGCTTTGTTTTTCCGCGGCTTATAAAAGTAAGTAATAAAGTTTTTTTGCAACTCATCCTATACCCCGAAACATGAAAACACTTACTAAACCTTAATATTGAGAGTAATAGAATTTAATATGTGTTTTCAGGACTTTATCGTAATCATAAAATCCCGGGGCAATTTACACAGCGCGATCTAATCCCATATATTGAATAAAAATATGTCACATGCATTGATTAGGTCATTAAATTATTACAATTTTATTTTAGTAATATCCCACTATCCGATTTATAAGAATACACTAAGTACAATAAGATTAAGAGCTTTTGCTTTCAAAGAGCTACTGAAATACATCGCTGAAAGTCACACGTGAAACAACACCGCAGTGTAACTGCACTGAAATATTGCTCCTGCGAATATTTTCTCGTATTATAATTACTTTTATTATTATTTACAGTAATATTTCAAGAATATTTTTAATAATATAATAACCAAAATATTGTAATTAATATTAATAATAGTTACTACTGAAAATATGGCGCTAACAAAATCTGCATATGTGAAGTGTACAAATTTAATAATAACTTATAAATATTATTTTTTTATCTAAATTCTTTAATTGAATAGAATCATGGTTACTTTCACGCAAATTTAGAATTATTTAGATGAAAACTTATTTTGAATTACATAAATGAATTAGTTATTAATAGTTATTTTTTTCATAATTATATTAATTTGTCGTTAAAGAACTATCTAATAATCATAAAAAACGTTGACATGTATAAAAATACATGTCAACATTTTTTTTAATTGGTACTTGAATATTCTATACATATAGTTCTTTAACGACTACAAATTAATATGCTATGAATCCACCTGAATACATATTTTGTAGGTAATTAACCTACAATATGTATATTGTAATTCATACAGATTTCAATTTTTACTAGGCTAACAACTATTTTCTATTCATAATCGACGACGATCTACGACCTTGATGGTCTAGCAGTCTAGTACACAGCTTTACGACCGATGGTTGCGGGTTCGATACCTCGCACGGCACACATTTGTATTCAAGAGTATGATTGTTTGTATCGGTCTGGTAGTTTTCTATGTATAATATGTATGTATTTAAAAAAAAATCTATGTATATGTATCAGTTATCTAGTACTCATAACACAAACTTTAGCTAGCATATCTTGGATCTAGATGGCGCTGAGTGAATTGTCCCGAGATTATTATTATTATAAAATAATTTTGTAGAATTCTGTACTTATTCGCTTGAACTACATAATGTACAATACAGAACATAAGCTTTGTAAAAATAAGGATCGCTACTTCTAAGAAATAAAATGTTATATTCTACATATCTTTTATTCACTAGAAATCTTATACAGTCTACACACAACGCTAAATTCGGGTCCAATATCGGAGCAGTTAGACACACTCTGTATAGCTAGCTAGTTCGTTACGTGTGTAGCGAAATCATGACTATTTTTCTCAGTGGCCGATTTCACAGTCCTAGTCCATTTATCCCCACTATAATTGCTCTAACATTATCTCTAATTTTGGTGCTATGTATATGTAGTTTTATCCCTGAGAACAAAATACTATATTTTTTTATTGCTTCAAGAAACGTACATATTTTTCAAAAACACACAAATTATTCACAAATTATTTGTAATACTTTTGTATTGTCAATAATTGTTTCCCATTCAGTCAATCCACAAGTGATAAAGTACTTTAGTCGTAATGGGTTGTATCTGAGCACAATTTTTATGTGTGTGTTTATTTTAGGCAATTGTTAATTTTAAAAATTATATTTTATATTCAGAATTAGAAGTATATTATTATTGTTACATTTATAAATTTCAGTATTTATAAGAAAGGACCAATCTACCTTAATATCAATATTGAAGTTAACGAGAATGCTCGAAATGTAGCTAAATATGGATTATCCTATGAACAATATAAATGAATAATGTAATCTATTTTATGCAAATAAATAAAAGTGTTATTAATCTGTGGTAATTTAACAATGATGTAATACCAAGCCGTGACCTACAAAGGTAAAGTAATACAAAATTCTAATACCAGAGGCGTTTTATATCCATAATCATTAAAACAACCTAATCTATAATGTACCGCCGCAGGGGAAATTGTTTTAGTGAAACAACAAAGGAATCTGACGTTACTCAGAAACTTGCGTGAACGAACATAAATAAAAGTTAACGCAAAATAAAATAAAAGTAAAAACAAAATATCTTTTCATTTCATTACCTGATTTTGCGAGAGTGACTCACTTCCAGGAAAATTATTGTTTTTTTTTATGTTAAGAAACTGAAAGAATAATCGTATTATGTTACTTTTATAATGATTTGATTTCAGACTGTCTGTTGTTTTGAATTTATATTATTTAAATGAATATATAATTTATTACTATCCACGAAGGATATCACTGTCCATAATCTGCCAAAGCTGTTCAATATTTAATAGACTTTCATGATTATTGTTTAATAATGCAGGCTGCGAAACTTTATATGAATGAAACATTATTGAGATATAATTTTCATGTTGTAAATAACAATACTTAATCATTATCATTTCAGCCAGGAAGACGTCTGCTGCTGAACAAAGGCCTTCCTCAAAGTTCTCCATAATGATCGGTCCTGCGCTGCTCGCATCCAACGTCTTACATACTTACGTAACCAGATACAGTATACCTTGCTGGAGGCCTTCCCACGGTGCGACTTCTGGTCCGCGGTTGCCATTCGAGGACTTTACTGCTTCAACAAACTAATCTAATTCCATCTGTCCTACGACCTAAGTGCCCTGTCCATTGCCACTTCAGTTTCACACTTCTTTGTGCTATAACAATACAAATAGGTAGTAAATATTTTTGTGTCTGGAAAAGATTGCATTAGCGATAAGATCACTTTTTGTACCTTACTAGAAACTTTTGTTTTATTTCTCGTTTAATCTAATTTTTAATTTCGTGCTATAAATGATTGTAACTAAAAATTTGTTACTTATCAGTATATAAGTGGCTCTGTACATTTGTAATATTACAGTGCGGTGTCATCGAGGAAAAGTTAAATGCAACGGACAAAGTTGAATCCATTTTAAAGTTAGTTCTGTCGGGGCTTTTAGCGCAATAAATGCCTTCCTTCCTCTACTTTCTTAAAAGTTTCCTTTAAAACAAAAAGATTTGTTTCTTATCCCAGAACAAACGGCCATCGTTCCGCGTCGCAACTGTCTCGGCCCGATTTTATAGAACTATCCCCGCAATCTGAATTGGAATGAGGAATTTTTTAGTTTAACTAAACTATTTATTTTCATGTTAAAAGATAGTATTAGTATACCAGCAGCCAGCTTTTGCTTCCCATAAATAGTAAACTTAATATTATAGACATAAAGTTTAGATGTACCACTATATTCATATATATATTTTAACTCTTATGAATCGTTGAATACATATTTTTTTTATTTATGAAAAAAAATTTTGAACAACATTTTTTTTAAAAGGACAACAGGCAAGTTTCTCTTTTTTACAGAAAATTAATTCAGAATAAATTGTATATAAAAAAATGTGTACGATTCAAAGTTGGTTAAAATTTGATTTCAAGTTCATTTGAATAAATATAAATATTTGTTTGTTTTTTACAATTGAATTTTACTCAAAATACGAGTAACAAACAATTACAAACTGACAATTGTGTTATGTTATGATATCGTGATTATTACTTAAACTCAAATTCAGAAATTATTTATTTATTTAGAACATTTTAGCCGCTTATGAACGTCATGTTTTTAGTAATTAATATTTTTCACTACCATCCAGTTCATTACACAGATTCAATTAGGAAAAACAGGCAAGAAACTGTATTGACTTTTTTTAAAGCCATTTAATTTACCATGTATGCTTCTATAGGTGTCTATGTCTGACATTAAATTAAAATCTCGTATTAATTTCATTTAATTTAAATAATATATTTTAGCATTAGGATTATAACATGAAATATTATTATATGAAACGTGCTTTGTTAAATAATAATTGCAATATTTAGTGGTGTAATTTAGTTAATACCTACAATCATTAAGCATTCTCTAATTACACGCCTATTAAATCAGATTGTATGTAAATTTCAGAACTTTATAACTTTTAAAATAATATACGTATATAGTACCTACGTTATATCATTTTTATTTTATATATATAATATATCTTCTGATTGAACTTATATAGGTTAGATCTAATAAAATAAAATAAAAAATATTCGTTTAGTGAGTATCTATGTTATTGTAAAATTTTATACCCGTTCCCATAAATGAATAACAACCCTGTTTAATATAGTTAATAGGTAGCAAGTATATATATGTATAAGCAATAAATTAAACAACTGGATGTGGCTACTTTCGGTTTTATATATAATTTATTCACCGTAATGCAAAGTATCTGTTACTATATATAATTAAATGTAAGTACTGTACTGGCCTATTCTAAAGTACTTGCAAGTATAAAACTGAAACCGGTTTTAAATAAGAATTATTTTATTAAATATTATAGTGGCATTACATTAAACTAGAGGTTCCCAAAATTTTTTGTGTCGTAGACCCCTTGCCATATTTTTCGGTTTTGGGTAGACCCCCTATTCTTATCTGATATTGATTTTTGTAAATTTGTGTAGTAAAGTTTAGTGTTAAAAACAATAAAATAGGCTGGTTTGCTTTGTGTTAGTTACCTTTAATATCAGTACGTTTCCTGTATAGTTTGTCTTTTATGAAAGTTGTATTAAGTTGAATTTATGGAAAAGCAATAAAAAGTTATTTATTTATTTTTAATTATATCTCTCCTGAAATGTTTTCTACTTCATTATTTTATCTTAATATTAGTTATAATATTATTTTAATTAACACTATTTAGAAATTTGGAATAATTTTATTTAACGGTGGTTTTAGTAAAACTACATGAAATATTTTATTTTAGCAATTAACGAACATGATTGATTAGTCACTGACTATTATTCCCATAGTTACCATGTTATAAGTATTATTTTTTTTGTAGTATATAGAACAAACGAATTTTCGTTGTAACAGAAAGTAAGCTATTACCGCTGTCCATGAGCATCCGCTGTAACAATTGAATTTGTCGTGTGTAGCTGGCCTTTCTTTCCCGAAGGTTCCAATATAGGTTTAAAAACCCCATCGCAAGGAGGTATTTGTTCTTACGTCATTCAATTTGATTTTACAATTACCTTTCCCTTAAGACTTGATCCATACACCATAGATGCGTATAAGTATACGGAACAGCTACCTAAAATACTATTTCGTTGTAAAACCACAAAGGGAACAGGTGTTACATCCAACAAGATTGAAGCTTTACATTTCTACGTAATACGTTTTGTCATTGATTCGTTAATTAACTAACATTAGAAATTTGCGGTCCAATTCAATTAGTTGTGTTAACGATTTGAAAGACAATAAAGAAGAAAAGAATTATGCTTTCACTGTGACGTTTAATATAGCAAAACCTAGGACATGAGTGAAGTATAAAAATAATAGATTAAAAGAATAATTTTGTACTAGATGTATAATTTTTATGTGTATACTGATGCAATTTAAATACCAATATCTAAAATGATTCGCTTTCTGCTGTAGATCATTATAAAACAATTGGGAAAAATGGTTCAATAATACAAAGTACAAATTTTTAATTATAAAACTGAAATTTAGTACCAATATGGGTAAAATCGATAAATCTAGTTTTGCATAGACAAGGCAGAAATAGAGAAAAGAATATGAAACTAAACTAAGAAGAAATAATGCACGATATTAAAATACGCGTATTCGAAAAACGCAGACAACTAAACATTATTTTAGAACTATAACTTAAATTTTATTGGTTATTTGATATTAATTTCAAATAAATTATAAACAAATTTAACTAACAAACTTAATGTTTATATTTAACTTATTACTGATATTAGCAAACATTTATGTTATAAAGAGCGAGAGAATAGATTTTATTACGAGGAATGTAAACTTGGGTACTGTATTGATTTGAGTAATACTTTTGTGATATGACAAGTGCATTAAATATGCTAGTAGTAATGCCAATACTAAATATTTAGTCCTTCGAGTCGGATAATATTCTTTTTTTGTCCTTCATTTTAAGCGCTATTATACATATTTAATCACCACCCATACCATTTTGCTCGTCTAACTGCTTCAGTTAAGAACTTGTAAGAAACTTAGCAATAACTATACCTACATTTAATTAAAGTGAGCTTGTACTAAATTAGTACTGAATATCTTGAGAATTCGTTGTAATTGCGTGGCAATTAAACTGACTTAACAGCATCTAATCTATAGTATCATAAATCGTAGTAGTATACATGTTATTGTTTTAGTGTAATTATGTCGAAATATGTATATGTAAGTCTTAGATAAATATATTATAAACCCTGCATGTGTACTCAAAAATTTTGATATATGTAGTTTGTTTCGCAACAGTCAACTCGCAAATTTGGCCATTTTTGTTATATTTCTGTATTATTGCTTTGTTCCGTGAGTCTTAGAGATTTGAAGCTACTGTTCCTGTATATAGACGACAATTGCCATTTATCATCAGATGCGCAATCAGCTTGTTTCCAGTTATATAAAGAAACTTTCAAGATTTTTTTTACTAAATTTTTCCCTTCCATAGATATTCAAAATCAATTTACGCGAAGTTCGTTAACGTTATCGTATCAGATAAATCGGTGGCAGACTTGACGATTTCGCCTACCATTAATCCGATATTGGTGATATCTATCAGCAATTACTAAGAGAGAGAGTCATTTTTCAACAGACCCTTCGACGGAAAAACGCCTACTGTGATTTCAGTATGTACGAGTTCATATTGATTGATCTTCATTTATTTTCAATCTTGTGTGCTTGTAATAAGACAGGAAGCAATAATTGTTTTCATAACTGTGTCTCTATATAATACACTAACCGTTACCTGTACTTTATCTGCGTGGTGTTTAACTATATTTTCTATTAAATAATTTAATTAAGTTCTAAAAGTAGCCTATATTACTCCTTATTAGCTGTCACAGTGATTATCCTATCCAAATCGGTCCTGCTATTTCAAAGGTAAGCAAAACAAACAGACGGACAAAACACAACATCAGGTGGGCCGTTAACGTGTTTGCTATAACATAAAAAATATATTATTTAATTGCTTATGTACAACAATTTACGTATTGTTTTTTAGAATATTTAATTGTGAAACGAGTTATATACGATATTAGAATGACAATATTAACGGAGTTCCGTTTGAACGAATAAAGTAAAGACGGAATTCCGATGAAGTTCCCGGCAAGCAGTCGTGGATATTATCTTTTCAAGTTTGAAATTCTCCCGATTTCGTGATCTCGGTTTCCGTCTCATTGACTGCTACACTTTATTTTTATTAAAACAATTCTATTGATACTAGTGGTTGAAGCTTAACCACAATTAACTTAACATTAAGTAAAACAATAGACAATCAAAATTGAAGGCAAACAATAATAATCTACTCTCAATTTGACTACACAATTTGACAATAAACAAGAAAGTATAATATATGTATGCGTATCAAATACATGGTAGTGTTACGTACATTACCATGTATTTGATACGTATATGTTTTTTTTTAATAATTGAATTTATTCTTAGTACATAATTAAAAAAATATATTAGCATTCTGCACTTCTTCTCTGCCAAAATTTCGTACTCCTGCGTCCGCGCTGCCGCTGCTGCGAGGCTGGCTCTACAGCTTCTTGATAATCTATAAAGTTATATTGTATAAGTACTCTGTGGAATTACCACTGTATTTCTTTTTTAAATTAGTCTGTATCCGCATTTGTATTGTACATATAAAAGTCTCATTTTAAATTTAATTGTGTAATTTTATTAAATACTAGCTGTTCCCGAGACTTCCTACGCGTGGAATTTAACTTTATGTTTCTAAAATAAAAGTAACCTAAACAACTAAAAATTATTTTGTTCATCTTAATTTATTTGTTCCTTTAGGTACTGATAGATTCAAACTAATACATTTACATCCTGCATCATCCTTTATTTTATCCCCATGGGGGTTGAATTTATCAAAATCCTATTTAAGCGAACGTGTGAAGACGTTGTAGACATTGTAGCTCCAATCTTTAATTTCAGTTCAATCAGTCGAAAATCTAAGAAAATTTATACAAACTTTCAGCCCCTATTTTGTCCCCTGGGGGTAGAATTAATCAAAATCCTTTCTTAGCGGATGCCTTTATTTATTTTACTCAGCCTGTAGTAACCCATTATATATATACATATATTACAAATATATGCCTATCCACTATTAAACAACTAAACGAATCGTAATGGAATTTGATGTGAATATAGATCAAGATCTTTCATGTCTAAAAAGCACATTCTTTTGCGGGTAATAACTAGTACCTAAATACATGCTGAAAAGTAAATACTATACCTGTATATACAAAATAAATCATCATCATTATCATCATCATCAGCTCACAGTAGTCCACTGCTGGCCTTTCCCAAGGCATGCTTCTAGGTACGATCTTCAGCCCTTCTCTTAAATAAAATGACAAAAGTAAAAATAGAACGCAAATTAAGGATTCTATATTTGTGACGGCTGTATTCAAACTATTACATACTGAAAGTCAGCGCGTCGACATGATTGGCATACATTCAATCAAATATGCAAATAAACCGAAACATTGTAGGTACATGTTGACAAAGGCACCGGTCAGGTTTAGCTGTTTATGTTAGGGCCCCAAATTGGTAGGTTGATTACATATTCGTAGTTAATTAAGACCGTGATATTACATGCCGGCTGTTCTGTTTTTGTAGCACAGATTAGAAGTCCAATTTTAGCAAAACATTAAAGTTGTTAGTTGGGATCCGCTTTACAGATGTATAGCTACGGATAAATTTATTTTCGTATTGATTCATATACCAATCCCTAAATGTGTATTTTTTACATCATTGCGTTGCCATTTCAACGCATCGGTGTCAGGGCACCAGTGGAGGATGCTACCATGTACTTGAGGTTAGGTGAGTTTAGTTCATCGGAAAATTCAGCAGGAATTTTATTTATCACGACGCTTTCAGGGGAATCACATGGTTAAGGTAAATTTAACATGGTACTTTGCTAGCAAACGGTTTTATTTTTTTTTTATTTATTTCAGGGTACTATTGTCCATATTACACCAAAAATTAACAACTTATATACTAACATGTATATGTAATAATAATATAAATAGATACAAATATAAATTGTTTTTGGTCACGGCCCGTCGTCAGGCCATCTGCCACGGCAGCGCCAATACACCACTCCCTTCCGCTAGTAGTCCTCCTTCGTCCAATGTGGTCAGCATGTTGATGGGGACCCGGGCTACAAACGCATTGAAACTCGCGTGACTTGTCTCCAGTTGCGTTGTCCCAATGTCAGTTTACTTTTGGTTAATACTTATATGATATAACTTTATAATCCCCATTATTAACAATGACCCTACCCCTCTATTTTTACTTGAATAAACACTGCGGGTTTATTTCTAAAACATTGGAGTATATTTTTCTGTATAAATCAGTACGTAAGTTTTTTTGAAGCGAAAAACACTATATATATATATATATATAATTCTTTCAAAAGCTCAGGATTTCATTATGTTAATGTATAAAGTAGGACCAATCTTTGATATTGTTGCGATTATGACCGTTTTAACGGATAAACCTACTCTATGCTGGAATATATTGTTATTATATTTCACGGCCTCGGAGTGTCTTAAATGTATACTTATTATATTTATATTTAAAATAATAATAATATTATAACTAATTATCTACGTAGCTTAGAATTAGATGACACTGTATAACTTGTTCTGTGTATTATTATTATTAGATTATTCCAGCATAAGTATATAAACAGAATAGCTGATCTACTCTGGAAAATAAATAAATCTAAAAAATATAACACATACATTTATACACTAGCAACATCTTAATTTTATATTTCGTGACCAATGAAAGTATTAACTGATATTGTTACGAGAACTACTTGCCGAAGTTTTCTCACGAGATTATAGCATGGGGTTTTTCAAGTAGGGTATATTAAGGTTTCTTAAGGGTCGGCAGAGCGCACGTGTCACCCCTAGTGTCTTAGGCGTCCAAAGGCTACGATAACCATTTACCATCAGATGGGCCGTATGCTTGCTATGCCACCATCGTAAATATTTTTGAGGGTTATTTTTATGTATGGCTATGAAATTATGTACCAGTCTGAGTTAACATGTATTCACATGTTACAATAATTCTCACATTACAACAGTAGAAGGTGAGATGAGCACGCAGTCATAGCCGGATGAAGATAAAAGATAATCAGGTCCCGTAGCTCGTGGTGAATTTACGAGAATAAATGAAAAATATTTCCAGGAAGTACAGTGTAGAATCAATTCTGAGAGGTCGGTAACTGTTTCGAGTCGACTATTTATCTTGAAACATAATATTTTTATTATACAGTTAATTGAGTATTCCTCACTAAGATTTAAAAGGTTAACAACCTCTGGCTTGGTTTTGGTTAATTATGACATGCTCATATTGTGCTGATTACAGTCTACAATATTATCTATATATTTTCCAACATGTGACCACAGATAATATAATATTACATAATGTGACTAATCATTACATTGTATAAAACAAAGTCGCTGTCGCTGTCTGTCCGTCCCTGTGTATGACTAAATCTTTAAAACTACGCAACGGTTTCTGAAGCGGTTTTTTTTATAAATAGAGTGATTTAAGAGGAAGTTATATGTATATATAATATATATATATATATATATATACATATATATATATATATATATATATATATATATATATATATATATATATATAATACATGTACACCCGTGAGAAGCCGCGGCGAGTAGCTAGTCAGTATATAAAAAGCAATTAGCAAAAATTTGTACTCCTTTTAACGAAAATTACGGATGGAGGAGTACGAAATTTCACACACTTATAATTTGTATAAATAACTGACTAAATATACATAAAAAATATTAAAATGAAATATGTACCATGTATTTGACACACATACGCATATATACTCTATTGTTTATTGTTAAAATCTGTGGTCTAATTGAGAATAGATTAATATTGTTTGTGTTCAATATTATTTGTCTATAGTTTTACTAATTGTTACATTATTTGTGGTCGAATTTCAACCACAAGTATCAATAGAATTATTTTATGATGAGGCATAAAAATACCAAAAAAATCTTAAAAACGTTAGGCACGCTACCATGTATTTGACATACAAACATACAAGTATTTGACAATAGAACCTTGATCATTGTTTGAACATATAATTTAAAGTAATTATGGTCGAATTTGGACCATACGATGTCTGCTACTATTATACAAAAGTTTGTTTACATATATAATAATAATAATAATATTTCAATGCTAGCAAAATAACATTTAAAACCATTACAACTCTAATTCTTTTAAATGCCTGCCATTACGACAAGATCGCCTTGTTTCGCCTTGAGAAAGATTTTTCATTCTATAGAGAAATGTCCCTCGACAAGAAATCCTTTTCATTCATCGTTCACGCATTATCATACAAATTACGTCTGATTCTCTCGTTTTAAATATTTTTCCAGAAAACTCCCTGTTTTTTTATAGGTGACAATGGAGTAAGAATTGTTTATTTGGAAGGAATTTGCATATCGGGATTATTGTTGTAAAATGAAACTACGAATTTTGTCTGTATGTATGAGAACGATTATATCCAAAACCACTGTACTTATTGAAAATAATATTTTACTATTAACTGTGCACACGGTCCTGCATGACATTTATAGCCTATGTATTATTGTAAGGTATAAGCTATATTATTGTAAAGTTTTATTAAAATTCATTCAGTCATTTTTGCATGAAAGAGTATCAAACATCCATCCATCCACTCTCACTTGCATGTTTATAATATTAGTAAGATTTTAAAGGTACGTTATTCTAGATGGATATGGATGGATGTCATTTAATATAATTTAACGGAGCTGAATATAAAACATAAAATAATAGTAACGTTAACTTTATACAAATAAGTCTAGATCAAATCTGTCTTGACTATACATATTTGTTGCAAAGAAACTTGGTTTACAAATATTTGTAGAGTGGGATATGGCAGTGAAATTACAGGTTATAGACGCATGATACCTTAGTCCTCTGGAATGATAACGAATTACTATAATTGTACGTGGTTCGTTTGGGTCTCTGCTGTTATCCAGATCCCCAGCTTGTTTGCCATTCCAGTCACACAAAACAAAATATTATTAAACTAATTGGGTTATGACCTAATAGCATAGTACTAAGCACGGGGTAAACAATTTACGAATAAGTAATTTAAACCTTATATAAATACTCTTCATTGTTGTTGTTCTCAAGAATTATGAAACAAACAACACAGGAAATAAATATTAATATAGTTAAATGTGTTTTAACACGAATAATTCTATGGTAAATAAAAGTATTTACCTCTCTCGACGTTTCTATTAGCTTGCACTAGCCGTGGTTACGAGTTGACTGGAGTAACAGTTAATGTCAATGTTGATAGCTGTTGGTAGTTTCTTAAAACCTGTTTAAGTATATTAATTGGATGTACTAAATGTGAAAGTTTAAAGATAAGGGGAGGATATCTCAAAAAAACTATGACAACCCTCTTAGATATTAAATAGCTAGCTAGCTCTTAGTTATAAACAAATGTATTTTTTATATTGACCGAGACCCGTATTTATTAGTTAAGGCCCTTTAACACATGGTCAAACATTACTCATTAAATAACCCCAAAATGAAATCCACAGAAACGAAGTTTGCTTCATTTAATACTCCAACTTGTAACCTTTTGAAACGTTACAGAAACGTTTTATTTACTCTGTGGTCCCTCGTCTGAACCTACCTGATTCACGGATTTGGTTCCCAAACAGCAGTGGTTATTGTGTTGAAATTAACTCTTGTATTAAATATTCGTCCATGTTTGCATGCACACACAATTCTCATACAGTCGGTCGACAGAAGCGTATAAATAAACTATACAATAAACATCTCTTTGTAGCTATTCTGTATGTACGTTTGACAGAAACAAAGTTTAGTTAATACTATATATACTGTGGCAATTCGATGGAATTCTTGGGTGAAGTCTGGAAATTTCTAGTTTGGATATTTATGCAAAAAAATTCAAATCAAATCAAAATATCTATTTATGAGGGTATTACAGGCAATATACCTTCGACAGGTAATTTGATTCGAGAACTGACTGACTAGAAACTGCTATTATTATGATAAATTTTAATTTTAATTATGCTAATTTCAATCTGTATAAATATAATTATTTATCATCAATCATGAATGGTATAGAAACAACATAACGAAGTAACAATTGCAAATATAGCATAAATTACTAGTAGAATCACAAAACTCCGTTCAGTTTTAGCAAAGATAATGTATAAAAGCTTTATTTTTTATACATTATATTGTACAAGTAAAATTAACCATCATCGAATGAAGAGTTTTGAAACAATTAAAAAAGAGTCGTTGTCACAATTAATTTGTTAATAAATATTATAACACATTGTATCGCTTTTTCTGATAATACTTGGATTTATTTCAACAGGAAATATTTATTACTATAATTTTACTCAATTTGAATTATTTATATTTACAAGTTGATTTATAGTATAAATACTTGTTCAACCAGAATTGCTATAGTGGGTTTAAATGTAACGTTAATTTATGTTTCATTAGCAGCGTACGTACCGGAAAACAAATTTAAATATTTCACATTCGACCCTTCTGGTACAATTTCGTTCAAGTGGGGAAATTTAACTAGTTACCTTCATACTTGATTCCGGAAATTTTCACGTGTAATTGATCCCGTCCGATCCGAAATACCGGCTAATATGACGAGTATTACATTGCATGAAATATAGCGTATTTACTGTATATCACGAACATACTGCACATTATTTATGCAACCAATATTTTGGTTTTATAAAAAAATATTACAATAATAAATAGTCTGCTGACTTATAATAGCAAATAAGCAAACGAAAAAATCTTTATAATTTTTTTGTTTCTCTCATATACAAATAATATTGCTTTTAGCAATAAGGCCGCCTTATTGTAACGATACATGTGTCCTTTGTTATATTGTTTGTGCTTCTTTACTGTACGTTGCAAATAAAGTATATTCTATCTTCTATCTATCTAAATAAGTAGATTGTTAGTCCCCATATTAGTCTAATTACTAACAAAAAGGAAACTTAACCCTATCTAGTACATCGGTAGGTTTGCTCTTTGCGCTCTCAATTCGCCACAATTAACTATATGATTTAACTAGCTTTTGCCCGCGGCTTCGCTCGCGTTATGAAGTATTATTATTAATTAGGTATAGTTTTTGGCGGCTTTACTTTTGTTTCCTTTCTTAGGGGATGCCTACGTCAGAGTAGATTTATGCATGCAAAGTCTCAGCCCGAACGGTTTAAAATCGACAAAGTTTCATACAAACTTTCATCTTCTATTTTATCCCCTTGGGGGTAGAAATAATCAAAATCCTTTCTTAGCGGATGCTGAAATTTGGCATGCAGGTAGATGTTATGACGTGCATAACATCTACCTGCATGCCAAATTTCAGCCCGATCCGTCCAGTGGTTTGGGCTGTGCGTTGATAGATCACTATGTCAGTCACCTTTGAGTTATATATATTTAGATATATGAGTGATTAGACAAGTGTTAAATAAATCAGAAGATTTTGATTGCTCTTCTTCAGCTGTTAGTTTACAAATATTTAGTTATATAAAATGTTAGACTTAAATTAAATAAAAATCGATTTCATGAAGGGATGAGCTTTACCATTCATTAATGATTAGAATCAAATATTGATCGTTTAAACTATTTATCAATGTGTTTGGGAAACCACTCAGCTACCAAAATGTTAGGGAAAACGGTAGGTCACGTACCTGTATGGTTCTGCGGATTTCTTGGGCTTCAGGGTCTCGAAGATATCTTCGCTAGCTTTCACACACTTTCACAGTAGGTTTCAAAGTTTCACAGTTCTAATTTATTTTAATTCACAACACAATGCGCGCGCGCGTCAAGGCCGCTGTACAGTCCGTTTGTTACTAGTTAGGGAGGGGAAGGGAACGCGCGGGAACAGAAAACTAACGGACTCTAATATAATATAATATCTGTGCTTACGATGATACAGGGTAGATTTTGAACAATATATATAATGTTAGACTTCATTTAGCTCCTATTTCATTCTCATCCCTTAATCATTCATTAATGATGGAGGAATGAGAATCGATGATTGATCATTTAGACTAGCTTAGAATAGCTCAGACAGGAGAATCTTAAACAACTTTTATTATCATAAATATATTTTTTTACATTATTATCATCAAACATTTAATACTTTTCTTTATGAGTGAACTCTTCCGCTGCGCTAACTTAATAAATTCAAGTTCTAATTTTGGCGTTTCGAATTTACAATGATGGTGGGCTTAAAAACTAATGAGAAAATTTCGAGTGGCCGATAGTGATCCGCAATTACAGAACCGATCCCTCCTGATCCTCAGATTTAAGGAGACTCGTTTTACTACTAAATAATGGTGCAGGTAAATTGCTTTTTTTATAGTAGTTGGTACTGGCAGCTAGGCCAGTTGATATATCGTTCAATTTATAATATTACTAGCGAACCCAAAATGCGTTGTCCCCTAGTTATCTATATATACATATAAATAAAATTGGAGTGTCTGTTTGTAATATAGAAATAACCATTTTTTAATACATGCATATGAATATATATACGGTACATATACCAAAAACATTTTTTATAATTTTTGTCTGTCTGTCTATCGGTCTGTTTGTTCCGGCTAATCTCTGAAATGGCTGGACTGATTTTGACGGGACTTTTTCTGGCAAGTAGCTGATGTAATAAAGAGTAACTTAGGACTTTTATTTTAGAAAAAAAAAAGTAGAAAAATAAATTCCACGCGGACGAAGTCGCGGGAACTGCTAGTAATAAAATATAATTAGTATTTTCAAATTCAACACATTATAACACAAATGTTAAAGTTGAAGTCCAAATCAAAATTATCTGAAAACATACGTAAAAATCTATCATTAGGCATTTAAGTTTGATAGTTCGGCCTCGGTAGTTTAACGGTTTTGTACACCGCCTTACTTCCGATGTCGTAATCATAATCTCGGGTTCTATTCCTCATACGGTATGAACATTTGTAGTCACGAGTATGATTTTGGATGTTTTCTATGTATTTAAAACAATGTATCCATGTATGTATATTAGTTGTCTAATACCTATAACACAAGATCTGCTTAACTTGGGACTAGATGGCGTGTGAATTGCTCTACTATATCATTATTAAGTAAGGGATAAGCCATCCCATGTCATTAAAAATAATTATCATTAGTGATTATTAATCTTAATTTAATTGTAGTTGACTATGATTACGGCACTTTTTTAATCTTCATAGATTAAAAAAGTGCAGTAATAGCTACTCCTTAGTGTTCATACACTAAGGAGTTGCTTAAGTAATCATTAGACGAGAGTAATTGTAGTGGTAAGTGAATTTGCGCACTGTTATCAAGGATACTGTTAAACATGCGAAGTTAAGTCGTTAACATATCTATTTAAGAACCTTCTACAGATACAAAATAATAGGAAAAGGAAATTATGAAATTGGTTATGTAGACTTCAACTTATGACGTGGCAAGGGATTATTATCTTTATATTTACATATATAGATTTGATATTTATAATATATTTTAAGCAACTATGTACATTATTGCCTATTCTACATATTTTAAATCAAGGAACTTCGTTATAGTAGTGTTAGTACCTATATGTATTAAATTTATTTAATTAAATTCATGTAAAAATTATATGACGGATACATAAATACATATAACAGCGAGCGATTAGAGAATATAATGCAAATCGTAATAAAAATATATGTACATATAATACATAACGTAATATTTTATTCAGTACTGCGGGTTAGTTTAAATGCAAATTTCCAACATTAACGCTTAATTAACACGTTGAAACTATAATTAATACAACATCCCTTACCCTGGCGGTCCGAGGGACCCATTAGGGTTTGCTTAGGGAATTTAATAGAAAATCGTCACACAGTTGGTACAGTCAACCCGGTAATTCATCACGATGATTGTGAATGTGCTATCGGCAGTCACATCGCGTATCAGGACCCATGAATGGCGGTACGTGATCCGGGAATAAAGTGTAGCACGCAAATAGGGGCGTCACTAATATTGCGCCGATAATGTAACGGGTTGATATGTGCTGAACTACCTAATTTGAATATGCCTCTATTGAATTTATTTAGAAATATTTGCGATAAACCTTTATCGGTCACAAAACGAGATATGTGAGTACATTCTTAGTTAATCTTATATATAAAATTCTCGTGTCACAGTTTTCGTTCCCATACTCCTCCGAAACGGCTTGACCGATTCTCATGAAATTTTGTGATCGTATTGAATAGGTTTGAGAATCGGCCAACATCTATTTTTCTTCCCCCTAAATGTTAGGGGTAGTCCACCCCTAATTTTTATTTTTGTTTTAAGGCAAAACAACGTTTGCCGGGACAGCTAGTTTTATATATAATTCGAATGACGTAAATACAACGATCGCTGATATACGTGAAAGACAAATAGGATATCATGTCATTATTTTTACTACTAATGCGTTACAATTCAGAAAAAGTAAAGTGCCATAGCTCAGTACTCTGTAACTTCACTGCCATACAGCCTTATGCTACGTTTACATTCAGCCGCTTCCCCTGCCACTCGCGCTGCCGGAAATATTGCCGGGCGACAA
Source organism: Achroia grisella (assembly GCF_030625045.1). Taxonomy (NCBI): domain Eukaryota; kingdom Metazoa; phylum Arthropoda; class Insecta; order Lepidoptera; family Pyralidae; genus Achroia; species Achroia grisella. The sequence continues at coordinate 310,633 of NW_026712919.1, forward strand.
CTGAGCGAGACGGCTGAATGTAAAAACACGCTGCCACTCGCGCTGCCAGTCCTTTGACTCGCGCGCGTAAAATCGACAATCGAGGGAGCGCCGGGCAGCGCGAGTAGCAGCGCCAATGGCATGGGAAGTGTTTCCACTCTCGCGCTGCTCACTTCCCTGCCCACTCGGGCTGAGTGAAAATTGGGCATTAACAACACAGATCTTATTGATTGAGCGATACTCAGCGAGTAAATAGGTGTGACAGAGATATCCACGCTGATTTGTATAAAATATCGAAGTATCGGTAGAATTCAAATGCGACCTCGCTACTCCAGCAACGCAGTCGTAGGTACATGTGGTGGTTACTCGTAGTTGGTTCCTACACTCGCAGGAATCTACCTACCAACCTTCAGACTAGCTTCACACGATAAAAAATTACTAAAAATAAAGAATCAAAATTATAGGAAAATTTAAAAGGTTATTTTACTGAATTGACCTATAGTAGATGTAGTATTTGATGAAATGCTCATACATATGAGAATTTACATATGTATACACTATTTGCATTTACTCAATATCTGTATGTTATATACTGAAATCAGAAACACGGTGTTTGTTACAAGTATTTGTTCACTTTATAGAATATAGTGCCTTCCGTTTACATATATATAGAAATAGTAATAATATTTGAGTAGTGAGTTTTTGACTGCTCATATCAAAAGCAACTCCGAAAAGGAAAACAAGCAAGGAACTTGCATGTTGCTATTTTAAACAAATGTTTTTCAAATTTGTGCGCATCTTTAATTATTTTTTTGGAATCTCCGTTTTTATTTCCTAAACGGAGTGCTTGAGGCACTAAGACAGAATATTTACACAGTCGAATTTGAAAAAAAAAGTTATGATAATATATGGAAATTAGGTCTGAACTGCTATTCAGCCTTAATTTCCATAACTTTTTCATCTCATAACTGTCTCATAACTTTTTTTCAATTTAGTATATTATATAGTTTTTATATCAGTCGTATAGTACCGATAACACAAGGTCTGCTTACCGTGAGACTAGATGGCGCTGTGGTAATTGTCCAGGGTTATTTATTTAATAGCACACTGTAAGAACATGTAACTACCAAAGTTTAGTAATATACATGAAAATATTGTTTAGTATTAGTAAATTACTTAGTTATAGTAACCTAAATTGTTTGGCTACCTTTTAACCAAAAGTTTGACTATTTCTGAAACTCTCAGGTGATTTAGTTGACCAGTTTTTTAACACAACTTAAGAAAAATATTCCATAATAACAGTATGACGAATCATAATTTTTTTAGGACGCTTTACAAATGAAAAAATTCGCAATAAACATCTCTCAAACATATGTTAGTAATCCGATGGGTTTGTCGTATTTCAAAGCGATTCTGCGCCAATTTTACGAGCCACGGCTGATGTTATGTGCGTCCGAGTGAACAGTTTGGGAATGACATGTTTTCTCGTTTACGATACATCGCCGAGTGCCAACGGTTGCACTTATGTGTACGGTGGGCTTAATTTCATTGCCAGTTTATTTTGTGTAACCTTTAAACATTATATGGTAACATTTCGCTAGTTTTTACAGAGGTAGAGTTTATACAAAGTTGTTTGCATAGGCTCATCTATTTCGTCAAGCACGTTAGATAAACTTTCTTTTGTTAGAAGAGTAAGATATGACTTTTTTTTAATATAAATTTAATGAAAAATAAGGTGAAGACACACCTGTTGTAAGCAGTAACTGTCGCATGTATACAAAGAGAGCATCACAAATATCACGTTATCACAGGACACTTATAATATTAGAGGACATTTTGCATACTACCAGATCTCATTCTCCAACAAGCCAGCCGGCTGGCTGGTATGTTTTTTTTACAGCATGAAGAACAAAAGAGTTATTACAGCCGTCCATAAGCACCAGCAACACCTGGGAAATAGCAAGTGCGTTACCGGCCTTTTAAAAAAGTATAAATTCAATACTTGGTAAAATTACTATTGCTGTAAGGTGATTCTTCAATGTGGTTATGCATGCCAAAAAGTTTCACTAACGCACCAACCGCCATTCATCCAGGATCATGATCAGGATGGTATTTTAGTTTCTGGCTGGTAATGCGATAGTGAAATTCAGCAGCTGGTATTCCTCAGAACACTCTCCATGATATATGAGATGAAAATGCAATATAGCCGCATGGATGAGACAGAGATTTTGTATAATATTTACTTTCGGCAAAGAAAAGTTGCGTCAAGAAGAATATTGCAATATCTGTAACGCTGCATAAATTTAGGTATAATTCAAATAATTGATAAACGACCTCTTACCATGTAATCACCACAATTATTCTCCGAATTCAAAATATTATATAATATAGTTACAGACACAATCTCGAAAGCTTTGTGAGTTACAGAGGGCCGATATTAACAAGCCGTCCCTTTGTTGTCCTTCTGAGCTCAGGCTTACGGGTACTTACACAGAGATTGATGTGTTTTTAACCACTGCGATCTTAGAGTTGAACTTTACTTAAGATACTACTTAAATATATGTCTGTTTTATTCTGGTCACCTATGGTTTATTTATACAACTTGAATCGCCAGCAATCTGATCATTTTGCTATACATGAATAGAATCTTGGACATCACGTAATCATATGTCTATATTATGAGATATGACTATACTATGAGAACTAAAATGTCATGCATTCGAACCTCATATTTTACTGCCGTATCAAATTCAAATTCAAAAATCATTTATTCATGTATGACATTTTACCCTCTTATGAATGTAAATTTTTCCCTACCGTCCAGTATCTCACCCATTAACCTGAAATATAGCTTATAAAACAAACTCCTTGGTGGGAAGAATGCACGGCAGAAACACATAGAGGCGCTCAAGCAGATGACTTTGTACAAAGTCTACTTTAAAATTATTATTTATATGAAGGAATAAAGATGAATAAAGATGAAACAATGGTTCTAATTTACGGTCTTGGTGGTTTTGCAGTTTAGCGCACCGCCTTACTATCAAAAGCGGGTGCAAAAATTGTATTCATGAGTATGATTGCTTATATTGCTCCCTATGTATATTATGTATATAATTACCATAAAATGTAGATATGTTATTCTCAAGCTATGGGTACTAGACCCATAACACTAGGTTTCTTAGCTTGAGATTAGATGGCGCTGTGTAAATTGGGACATTATTATTTCTATTATTAATTAATGGATTATAGAATATTTTGGTTTTATTAAAATTACAAGAAAATTAAATAATGTCAACAATATAGAATTTAATATGAACTGAAGAATTTTAATTAAAGTAAAGACGAATAGAATATATTTCGCTATAATCGACATCAATTCCGCTTACAATGGGTGGAAATAATAAAGGAAAAGTAAACAAGGCCGTATCTACAATAAGTGACATACAGCTATGACGAGTGACGAGCGTTTCGTTGTTTAGAATTCCGAATTAAGGAGTTAAATTTGTATCCCGTGCATTAGAAATATAATTTCCCATTCAATATTGATCCAGTTCCGGAGACAATTAAATTTCCATCGTAAACAGTCAAATGAGAGTATCTAATCCTATATTTAATATTGTACCTATATTTTTCTATATAAATAATATTCTGTTAAAGTCATGATTCATAGCATTACGTAGTTATATATTCTCTACTACTTAATTTATATATATAACTGCATTTATCTGCCACGTTTAAGACTTTTGTACTTGGAGTAAATATTGTTTTAAATTGTGTTTAAAAGACGAAACTGACTGAATAGTGTTTTGTATCGGGAGAGGGAATTAGTTCCAGCACTATTATTACTTAACTTTTTTTATACAGTTTATATTATTATTATTGAAATATTTTTTTTAGAACTGTTCTTTTTAAATGCCATGATTTTTTTACATTTGTCTTATTGCCTTACTACTGCAGTTGCAGTGTAATTACATATTTTACCATCATAATCTACGTGTTTTTATCATTTAGAAACAATAAAGTGTACCGATGCGTTACAGAGGATATATTTGAAATAGCGTGCAGGTGAGATTTGATTTGACGTGATTTTCTTGTAAATAATAATAGTTGTTGGCTACCAACATCCTTACATTCACAGCCATATGAAACAATACATTTACTGAAAAGTAATATTTAGAAAACGGCAAATTATTCGCTTACTAATTACTGATCTGAAAAGTTGTTTTATGTAATTTTTATTTGTTATATTTATTCTGTATATTATTAATATTATATAGCTCGTAATATATTAAATCTTTCATTACTCTCAATCCTATTTCTGTTATCAACAAGCTAAGTAAAGCACAAAGTTGATTATTTTTTATTCGCCTACTAACTTGCTCTCTTAACATCATCACCGGTATGTCAACAGTATTAATATCCGTTTGTGAAGAATATCAACGAAAGGGGATGCCACGACAAATAATAAATGTCATCAGAAACAAAAGGCGGGATGACTGGGCCGTTTGGCCGGGTACCAATTTGTCAACAGCGCCTGGCAATTCTCGCTTTGCCAAAGAATTATTATAGTCTCATCTGGTTTCTTCTATATTCATAAAACGATCGATATCGCGTTTATGTATGCAAAATGCATAGACTATTGGTCAGGGGGATGATATTAAGATTGTTCGCCGTGACATAGTCGTATAGAAAACTGCAAACTATGTTTAAGTGCACGATTTAAAATGTTATACCCTATTGGAGCAGAAATTTCTATCACATTAAGAAAATAGCTCAAATTTACATAACAGTACAACATACTATATAACAGTAGAATAATTTTAAGATTGCTTTTTTTTTTTATAAATTTGACTTGTAAATTTCTGTTCCTATTTGGATAAAAACATTTTTATCCAAATAATAAGAATTATGAAAATGTTATATGATGTACTGTATGTATATATATATATATATATATATATATATATATATATATATATATATCTATATATATATATATAGGGTACATAATGAAATAAAATCCTTTTTAAGATTATTTACCTATTGATAATTCACCTATTCCTGAAGAAGTAATCAAAAAAGTAAAGTTGATTGTTGTTTGTGATTTGTGTGATCAAACCATTTCTAAAATAAATTAATAATAATGAAATAATAACATTATTTTACTACATACTAATTGTAATCCACGACTATAACCTCTTTTGTCGTAATATACATACCTATATCTTCATTCTTCAATTTCATTTAGATAAATTAAAAAAAATATTCATGAAAAAGAAACAGGCAGACACAAAATTAGAAATACTATACACGTTTATTATATTATTTTTTATTAATAGTATAAATTATCTTTAAAATCTGTTCCAAATCCAATATTGGACCTCAATATATTTTATCTGTATCCATGAAATCGGATATTAAAATTAACTGAATAAAGATTTGCAAACGTAATTACATTTTTTATATTATACAGTGAAATTATATAGAGATTAAACAATTATCTATATGGAAAATTTTAATATAACGGGACGTAATAGGTACACTGTCGTTGATAAACAAATTAAAATAGAGAGATAATATTTACGATAAAGAATTATGAACAGGGTATTATTATATTTTTTAAATTGTATTATATTTAAATATATTTAATAATCTAATCTCACAATGTTATTATACACAAAACATATTCTAATAATGACCTAGGGTAAAGAATTACTGGGCTGACTTATAGGCCCTGTTCCATGCCCTAGATACTTTAAATGGAGGATTTTTTTGTGTAATTTGGTAGACCTACTTATTAGCATTAAATTATATGGGAAGAAAAAACTTATCCCTTTATTCAGAAAACTTTGCAGATGGTGAGTATGAAATTTCGAACATTTATAGTTTACACAAAGAAGAAGTATGGAATGCTTCTATATATATATATTTAATTATGCATATATAATATATTTAAAAAAATACTATACACATAATCAATCACTCTGGTAAAGCTGTAAAGGCCAGCTGCGTCCAACAGCATTAAAGTAGTCCAAAACATAGACTTATAGTCTTTGATAATATAATCTTAATAATGTTAGAACTTATAATTTTAGTCATTTATGATAATTTTTCGATCATTGCGTAACCACTAGTCTGATTAGATTCACTCGCAGTTTTATATAATAATTTATCTACATCTAAATATATATAACTCAAAGGTGACTGCCCAAACCACAGGACGGATCGGGCTGAAATTTGGCATGCAGGTAGATGTTATGATGTAGGCATCCGCTAAGAAAGGATTTTAATTAATTCTACCCCCAAGGGGATAAAATAGGGGATGAAAGTTTGTATGAAACTTTGTCAATTATAAACCAATCGCGCTGAGACTTTGCATGCATAAAGCTACTATAACGTAGGCATCTCCTAAGAAAGAATTTTGATAAAATCCGAGGGGATAAATTAACGCGAGCGCAGCCGCGGGCAAAATCTAGTTAAAAATAAGTGTTATTTGTAAATATTATTTTTATATACATTTGTGTCAATGCTCTTTGCTATATTAAACGTTTAAAAGTATCTTATTCTATCATTTGTTATTACAATGGTGGTACAATGGTTATAATAATGGCAAACAAACTGAGGATCCATCTGGTGGTAAATGGTAACGTCACCTATATACATAATTAGTACTATGGACACCACGTTATTATGTGACCTGTACTCATACTCATACGTTGTCATTCTGGATGATTAAGATGTCTTGCCTCACCAACTAGTAATATAACTGCCCAATCTCACCCACTAATCAAATACAGCTTACATAGCACACTGTTTGGTGGCTGAAATATGTGTAGTAACTATGCAGACTTTTTACAAATTCTCCTTAAATATGAAATTATACTTATAATGGAATAGAATAAATACATTTTATTATTTTTATTATTATTATTGCATAGGTATGAATACAACAATTTGTATGGAGCCGGTTTCAAACCTATGAGCATCGAAAGTAAGGCTGTGCGTTTAAGCGCTACACCAACCGAGGTTAAGAATCGGTAGTCAATCTTAAACACCATTCAAGTAAATTTATTTCTACAATATTATGGAGTTTAGAGGCATAAAGTATTGCCGACCATCCAGGGGTCTACTATGTAATGACAGATTTCAAGTTTCGAGCGAAAGCTTCGAACTCATTTTAATCCTAAGTGATCGAAATATTTTTAACTTGTACTTATTATTATCTGTATCTACTATACTTACTTGTATTATCATAATTTCTTGCAAACAATATATGTAATAATTACATTAATAACACCTATCAAATAGAATTGTTCACTGAATAGACTCTTGTAATCCCTATCAACGGATGGAGCGCATCTGTACTCTCTTTCCTATCTCTCAACTATAATAATAATCGTGCACGGAACAGAACTCGTAACCAGGGAAAGTAAGGCAGTGTGCTACACTGCTACACCACCCTTTGAACGCAGTAGGATCGACAATCTTATTTTGAAAAAGGAATGTAGAGATCAAGTAAGTACCGTTCGAATTTTAAAATTCAAATGTGTTATTTCAGGGTAGGCACCCTGATCATATTATTCGCTGTAGAACCGTTACGTTGCGATTTATCGCCGTCCAGAGATTGCGATACCACGGGCTGGTAATACAAGCAAATTGTACCATTATGGTTAAACAATAACGTATTATTTACAGCTGCAGAATTATTATGTTTAGACTTTATGATGATAGTAGATAACGCTGCGTAGAATCAACATAATAAACTTTTAATAAGATTGATATAGTTTATAATCTGTAGACTAAAATGGACGGTGAGGTAAAATATCTATAAAAAAACTTCACTTGCATATATGTCCCACATGAAATAATATTTTAATTTAGATTATATATACATATAATGAGGATCGAAAATCTTGTTATGTAATTATTTATACCTACATACACCCGAGGTGAATGGCAATTGTAGGATTCTTGTTAACCACCACTTGTGGGGGGAAGGGTATTATTAGTAATGTGGACTGTTGACGCCATTGTTAACAATATACTATGTAAACATCTACGTAGGTCCCCCTTGAAACCATCTTGATAAATTCATGGTGAATTTACCACGACTGGCTAACTGGCCTGATATCATGCTCATTTCATCATACTCCACTGATGCCCCGTCAGTAATTCCATTATCGTCTATAATAATAATAATAATCTCAAGACAATTCACACAGCGCCATCTAGACCCAATTTAAGCTACCTAAAGCTTGTGTTATAGGTACTAGATAACTGATACAAGTACATAGATATATTTTTTTCGCAAATACATACAACTCTACAATTATACTCATGAATACAAATGTTTGTGCCGTGCGAGGAATCGAACCCGCGACCATCGGTCGTAAAGCGGTGTGCTAGACCGCTATACCACCGAGGTCGTCCATAAGACCACCATTTGTAAAGTTGGGATTGCTTAATCGATATAGAAGTACCAGGGATCTAAAATAATATATTAAGCTAGTTATACTTTCAAAAACAAAACACAAAAACTCTCCCTCATCTGTCGCAGTTGGGTAATAAAAAAGTGGAACACGACGTCTATAAAATCGAACCCTGAACTGTTTAATATTTCACGCCAAATATCCGGGTCGTCGGAACTATTCAACTATTTCAACTGTCAGATCGCGGTTACGTCTTTGATTGCGATATATCTACGAAACTATCCACTTCAATTCCTAGTACGCTGGCTTCTATATATGGACGTGCTTATTCAGGGTGAGGCAGGCATGAAAGAATTATATGCCCTTATTGCAATGCGATATGGTTGTAGATCCAATAACGAATAGGGAAGGTCGCATTTCCAGTAGCAGTGGTCTGGTTTTCGCACTAAATATTTGAGGTCTTAAACATGCTAATGATAGCAGAATTAAACAAAATAATATAAATTCATCGTGATATTAAATGGATTTCTAGAAAATAACACTTAATTCTATGGAATAGTAAGTACATTATCAACTTATTTTAGCAAATATCTTTCTATCTAGATGATCTTTTAAAAATGAGTATATGCAATGTTTCTGAGGTAAACTCTGAATTAATTACAGTTAACAAAAAAAGACAGATTTTTAAACAGTTTCTGTGAAATCATTAAGAACTTTTCATAAATTCTTATGGATTTCTTATTGCACATTTCAAAAGGGAATTCAAATCAATTTTATATACGGGTATATTTTTTTGTAACCAGATATATTTTGTACTTAATTAAACAATTTTTTATAATAAATTGTCTTTGCTTAAAGTGTATGTTTGTAGTGCTGCGATTTTTTATTTATTTATATTTTCTTTATATTAGTACTTATAACTACGGCCCTGGCAGTCTAGCAGTTTAGTACTTTGCTTTACTAGCGATAGTCATGGGTTCGATTCCTCGCATAGTACGAACATTTGTAATGACGAATATGCTTGTTTGTATTGGTCTGGGTGTTTGTATATGTATTTACAAAAAAAAAAAACACAAACACCTTAGTTCTAGATGGCGTTGGCGATGATGTGTATTGTCTAGTATTTATTATTATACTTCTGCATTTTCACGATCTTTCAGCAGCTTAGAGAAGCTCTTGGTGTAGTAGTAGAACTCCTTAGAAAATCTATTTGTCTCTGGTACTTTACAGTTAACAATTTTATATCTAATAGCGTATATAAGCCTATCCCTGAATTAGGACCTGGCATTTTACGCCCTCCCATATTTTCATTCGTATTCGCCTGGCAGAATACAGATAAAAACTTACAATGTTTGCGATTTTTAACTCTGAATTGCGTTCCTCGTTATCTGGATTACAACGGCGCAATGTTTATTGTGTAAAATTTACATATTTTGTATACCTGTCATTTTGAATTATATGTAACTGCATAATATTAATAACTATAGAGCTTGTGTCTGTAAAAAGTCATTATTTATA